>NC_056733.1:991198380-991363380 GCF_019279795.1 Protopterus annectens
AAAAATCTTGAGTGGATGGGAGGAAATGCACCCTGGGGATCACTTCTGTGGCTCTGCTTGACAGGGGCACATGAAATTAACTTTTTTGAGTGGCATAGGCCAGGGAACCTTGTTGTCTATGCTTATGTAGGCCCTTGGGCTGATAGCCTAGTACCTACTTATGAACCCAGGTAAGAGAGATGCTGGCTGCAGCTGTTGCATAGTGATCACAACCAATATCACAACCCAGGGAAGAGAGGTGCTTGTTGAAGCTGTTGTACAGTGTCACAACAGGTATCAGAACCCAGGGAAGAGAGGTGCTGTTTGAAGCTTTTGTACAATGTCACAACAGGTATCAGAACCCAGGGAGGAGAGGTGCTGGTTGAAGCTGTTGTACAGTGTCACAACAGGTATCAGAACCCAGGGAAGAGAGGTGCTGGTTGAAGCTGTTGTACAGTGTCACAACAGGTATCAGAACCCAGGGAAGAGAGGTGCTGGTTGAAGCTTTTGTACAGTGTTGCAGCAGGTATCACAACCCAGGGAAGAAAGTTGCTGGCTTAAGCTGTTGTACAGTATCACATCATGTATCACAATCCAGGGAAGAGATGTGCTGGTTGAAGATGTTGTACAGTGTCACAGCAGTTATCACAACCCAGGGAAGAGATGTGCTGATTTAAAGTTGCTGTACAGTGTCACAACAGGTATCACAACCCATGGAAGAGAGGTGCTGGTTGAAGCTGTTGTACAGTGGTCTCAACAGGTATCACAACCCAGGGAAGAGAAGTGCTGGTTGAAGATGTTGTACAGTGTCACAGCAGTTATCACAACCCAGGGTAGAAAGGTGTTGATATGAACATATCCTCATTAGCACTCTTCAAGAACAATCTTGAGTGGATGGGAGGAAATGCACCCTGTGGATCACTTCTGTGGCTCTGCTTGACAGGGGCACATGAAATTAACTTTTTTGAGTGGCATAGGCCAGGAAACCTTGTTGTCTAAGCTTACGTAGGCCCTTGGGCTGATAGCCTAGTACCTACCTATGAACCCAGGCAAGAGAGGTGCTGGCTGCAGCTGTTGCATAGTGATCACAACCAGTATCACAACCCAGGGAAGAGAGGTGCTTGTTGAAGCTGTTGTACAGTGTCACAACAGGTATCAGATCCCAGGGAAGAGAGGTGCTGGTTGAAGTTTTTGCACAGTGTCACAACAGGTATCACAACCCAGGGAAGAGAGGTGCTGGTTGAAGCTGTTGTACAGTGTCACAACAAGTATCAGAACCCAGGGAAGAGAGGTGCTGGTTGAAGCTGTTGTACAGTGTCACAACAAGTATCAGAACCCAGGGAAGAGAGGTGCTGGTTGAAGCTGTTGTACAGTGTTGCAGCAGGTATCACAACCCAGGGAAGAAAGTTGCTGGTTGAAGCTGTTGTACAGTATCACAGCATGTATCACAACCCAGGGAAGAGAGGTGCTGGTTGAAGCAGTTGTACAGTGTCACAGCAGGTATCACAACCCAGGGAAGAGAGGTGCTGGTTGAAGCTGTTTTGCAGTGTCACAGCAGGTATCATAACCCAGGGAAGAGAGGCGCTGGTTGAAGCTGTTGTATTGTGGTCACAACAGGTATCACAGCCCAGGGAAGAGAGGTGCTGGATCAAGCTGTTGTACAGTATAACAACAGCTATCACAACCCATGGAAGAGAGTTGCTGGTTGAAGCTGTTATGCAGTGGTCTCAACAGGTTTGACAACCCAGGGAAGAGAGGTGCTTGTTGTAGCTGTTGTACAGGTATCACAACCCAGGGAAGCAAGGTGCTGTTTGAAGCTGTGGCACAGTGTCACAACAGGTATCACAACCCAGGGAAGAGAGGTGCTGGTTGGAGATGTTGTACAGTGTCACAGCAGATATCACAACTCAGGGAAGAGAGGTGCTGGATGGAGCTGTTGTACAGTGTCACAACAGATATCACAACCCAGGGAAGGGAGGTGCTGGTTGGAGCTGTTGTACAGTGTCACAGCAGGTATTAAAACCCAGGGAAGAGTTGTGCTGGTTGGAGCTTTTGTACAGTGTCACAACAGGTATCACAACCCAGGGAAGAAAGGTGCTAGTTAGGGCTTTTGTACAGTGTCACAGTAAATGGGTCCCTATTAAATTATTGAACGTTCAAAGTTCGAATGTCATATGATCGACAACATATGATCGAACTTTGAAAAATTCAAGGTGAAAGGCAATGGCTCCATACACGGAGAATGGGAAAATTTTCTGCACTGAAGTGCAGTCTCAGAGTTGGTATATTAAAGTAGGGGTGTGGGGGAGCAGGGTGACTTGCCCTCCTGTTCAGAGCATTAAGGAAGTGGTTTTTTACGTTTTATTATATATTCAAGATTCAAGTTTTGCTCATATGTTGTCAAATATATGAGGTTCAATTTTGAAGCTTCAAATATATAATATAGACCCACAGCAGGTATCACAACTCAGGGAAGAGAAGTGCTGTTTGGAGCTGTTGTACAGTGTTGCAACAGGTATCACAACCCAAGGAAGAGAGTTACTGGTTAAGCCTGCTGTACAATGGTCACAACAGGTATCACAACACAGTGAAGAGAGGTGCTGGTTGAAGCTGTTGTACAGTTTCACAACGGTATCAGAACCCAGGGAAGAGAGTTGCTGGTTGAAGCTGTTGTACAGTGTCACAGAAGGTATCACAATGCAGGGAAGAGAGGTGTTGGTTGAAGCTGTTGTACAATTGCCACAGCAGGTATCGCACGCAACCAGGGAAGAAGGTGCTGGTTGAAGCTATTGTACAGCCACAGCAGGTATCACAACCGGGAAGAGAGGTGCTGGTTGAAGATGTTGTACAGTGTCACAGCAGTTATCACAACCCAGGAAGAGATGTGCTGGTTTAAAGTTGCTGTACAGTGTCACAACAGGTATCACAACCCATGGAAGAGAGGTGCTGGTTGAAGCTGTTGTACAGTGGTCTCAACAGGTATCACAACCCAGAGAAGATAGGTGCTGGTTGAAGCTGTTGTACAGTGTTACAACAGTTATCACAACCCAGGGAAGAAAGGTGTTGATATGAACATATCCTCATTAGCACTCTTCAAGAAAAATCTTGAGTGGATGGGAGGAAATGCACCCTGGGGATCACTTCTGTGGCTCTGCTTGACAGGGGCACATGAAATTAACTTTTTTGAGTGGCATAGGCCAGGGAACCTTGTTGTCTATGCTTATGTAGGCCCTTGGGCTGATAGCCTAGTACCTACTTATGAACCCAGGTAAGAGAGATGCTGGCTGCAGCTGTTGCATAGTGATCACAACCAATATCACAACCCAGGGAAGAGAGGTGCTTGTTGAAGCTGTTGTACAGTGTCACAACAGGTATCAGAACCCAGGGAAGAGAGGTGCTGTTTGAAGCTTTTGTACAATGTCACAACAGGTATCAGAACCCAGGGAGGAGAGGTGCTGGTTGAAGCTGTTGTACAGTGTCACAACAGGTATCAGAACCCAGGGAAGAGAGGTGCTGGTTGAAGCTGTTGTACAGTGTCACAACAGGTATCAGAACCCAGGGAAGAGAGGTGCTGGTTGAAGCTTTTGTACAGTGTTGCAGCAGGTATCACAACCCAGGGAAGAAAGTTGCTGGCTTAAGCTGTTGTACAGTATCACATCATGTATCACAATCCAGGGAAGAGATGTGCTGGTTGAAGATGTTGTACAGTGTCACAGCAGTTATCACAACCCAGGGAAGAGATGTGCTGATTTAAAGTTGCTGTACAGTGTCACAACAGGTATCACAACCCATGGAAGAGAGGTGCTGGTTGAAGCTGTTGTACAGTGGTCTCAACAGGTATCACAACCCAGGGAAGAGAAGTGCTGGTTGAAGATGTTGTACAGTGTCACAGCAGTTATCACAACCCAGGGTAGAAAGGTGTTGATATGAACATATCCTCATTAGCACTCTTCAAGAAAAATCTTGAGTGGATGGGAGGAAATGCACCCTGTGGATCACTTCTGTGGCTCTGCTTGACAGGGGCACATGAAATTAACTTTTTTGAGTGGCATAGGCCAGGAAACCTTGTTGTCTAAGCTTACGTAGGCCCTTGGGCTGATAGCCTAGTACCTACCTATGAACCCAGGCAAGAGAGGTGCTGGCTGCAGCTGTTGCATAGTGATCACAACCAGTATCACAACCCAGGGAAGAGAGGTGCTTGTTGAAGCTGTTGTACAGTGTCACAACAGGTATCAGATCCCAGGGAAGAGAGGTGCTGGTTGAAGTTTTTGCACAGTGTCACAACAGGTATCACAACCCAGGGAAGAGAGGTGCTGGTTGAAGCTGTTGTACAGTGTCACAACAAGTATCAGAACCCAGGGAAGAGAGGTGCTGGTTGAAGCTGTTGTACAGTGTCACAACAAGTATCAGAACCCAGGGAAGAGAGGTGCTGGTTGAAGCTGTTGTACAGTGTTGCAGCAGGTATCACAACCCAGGGAAGAAAGTTGCTGGTTGAAGCTGTTGTACAGTATCACAGCATGTATCACAACCCAGGGAAGAGAGGTGCTGGTTGAAGCAGTTGTACAGTGTCACAGCAGGTATCACAACCCAGGGAAGAGAGGTGCTGGTTGAAGCTGTTTTGCAGTGTCACAGCAGGTATCATAACCCAGGGAAGAGAGGCGCTGGTTGAAGCTGTTGTATTGTGGTCACAACAGGTATCACAGCCCAGGGAAGAGAGGTGCTGGATCAAGCTGTTGTACAGTATAACAACAGCTATCACAACCCATGGAAGAGAGTTGCTGGTTGAAGCTGTTATGCAGTGGTCTCAACAGGTTTGACAACCCAGGGAAGAGAGGTGCTTGTTGTAGCTGTTGTACCGTGTCACAACAGGTATCACAACCCAGGGAAGCAAGGTGCTGTTTGAAGCTGTGGCACAGTGTCACAACAGGTATCACAACCCAGGGAAGAGAGGTGCTGGTTGCAGCTGTTGTACACTGGCCACAACAGGTATAACAACCCAGGGAAGAGAGGTGCTGGTTGAAGCTGTTTTACAGTGGCCACAACAGGTATCACAGCCCAGGGAAGAGGGGTGCTGGTTGAAGCTGTTGTACAGTGTCACAGAATGTATGAAAAACAGGGAATAGAGGTGCTGGGTGAAGCTGTTGTACAGTGTCACAACAATTATCACCCATTGGAATTTGGATCTGAAGATGGGGATGGAGAGGACTTAATGGGCATGACATTTTCCACTCAGAGAGTTCTCAACAGAAAGTTGACAACTTAGAGGATACCCAGAGTATAGAGAAGAGTTACATAATATGGTTGTCCACTTCCTTATACTTGATTTCTTGACACTGGGGCCGCTTCCACTGTGCAAGTAGCACCAGCCAGAACACAATGAATGGAATATTAAGGTAGTGTTAATGCGATTTGGCTGACTTATTAAGAGTAATAACACAATATTAGACACATGTTTAATAATTACACAAGAGCAATAAAAGTCCACGAGTTGGTGATCTCTGCCCAAGCAATCCAAATAAAGTACAAAATGAAATAAGAAGACAACAAATGCTCTAGCCCAGCATGTACTTGATAAGCGACAGAAACATAACCTAAGTTTCTGGTGCTCGAAGTATTTGTAGCCAGTCTAAGACGAGGAGAGTTTCAGAATTTAACTGAGCTAAGAGAGCAGGAATGGATAATACAACTTAACAGTGATACATTTCCTGGGCTTAATGAAAGGGTGTCCTTGAAATCAATTTTGAAAGCACAACATTTGATACACTGAATAATGTATTTTTTAGAAAGTGGAAGTCTTCACAAGAACCTACTCTGGAAGAATTCTTGAGATTGATGGAAGAAACAGCAACATTAGAAATCAAGGTGAAGGAATCGAAAATTTCACCTAAAATATGGACAAACAATCCTTGGGAAAAAAATGTAACTCTTATTGAGACATTAAAAATGAACCCTCAATAATTGTGTAACTTTATACTTTATTAATTGAATATTATAAATTGTTGTTATTAATTTCATATATTTTATTAATTTTTCCCTCCTTTGTTCAGGTCAATTGTACATAGTGTATATAAAGGTTTATAATACTTGTTTATTGATGACTGTATTATTAAACATTATATTATTTGGAAAATAAAAAAATATTTGAAAAAATAATGCATTTTTAATTGTTTGATTTTTCATGATACACTTTGCCTGATGATGTTTTAATGATGCTGTATGTTGATTGGATGATTGTTAATATAGAGGTGGGGTTATATGTAGGTAGGTCTGAAGAAGCAGTTGTGAAAATAGACTGTGAAAGCACTTGCCTTTTTTATTGTTTTACTGTGTATTAAAGTGTGGTTTTAGCTGTGGTATACTCTCCTTCATGTTGTAATTTTCATGTTTAATAATTGTAATTTACAACACATTATTGTTGTATATGTACAAATAAATAATTGTGTTGTTGCTGTAAATGACTGAGTTAGAGGTGGGGGATAGACCTGGTGTACTTATGGTATCATATATATCTCTCCGTTCCTACCTGTGTATTGGGTGTAGGGGTTAGAGTGCATTGTCTTGGTGTTGTTTTATAAAGTTTTTTTAAAAGGACAGAAATATAAAATTGTAATAGTTATCAGGAAGGCTGATGGTATTTTACAGAAGAGTGGTGCATAATGAGGGGAAATTACTTCTTAAACATGTTAAATGTTACAAAACCAAAAACTTACAGAGAGCAAAGGTAGGATGCATGAATGGCTGTAATGCAACTTGGCTACTAACATGGAATCTTAGAGGACTGCTTTCAGGGCTAAAAGTGGAAGCAGCTTTACAGGTTATACATAAACACAAGGACAAATTGTTTTTTTTACACGAGGCAAATATTAAGCAAACATATGCAAGGAAAGCACAGGCTGTAAGGGGAGAAGTATCTGTGCTGTGGGCGGCTTACAACTAAGTGTTGTGTTGCAGTCTTACTTAGCCAAGACTTGGGGCGGAAAGTTAATAAATTCACAACTGATAGGCAAGGGCAATGTGGCTAATTTTAAAGGTGTCATCACCTCAGGAATGTTTTATTTTAGTAAACTTTTATGGGCCAAATAAGGATACCCCCGAAATCTTTAATCAGGTGAAAAAGATCATTACAGGGATTATATGGAACACAGAAAGCATGATAACAGGGAAGGGGGGTTAATGTGGTTGTGAAGCTGTTGATCAACAGACTTCCTAGTCATATGCTGAGATTACCTGGAAATGTTGATGAACACCATGAGAGCTTTACAGCTGGTGGTCCTGTGGAAGATCATGAATCCCATATTTGGACTTCAAATATCATGCATCTGGTGTAACTAATGAGTTAGACTTTTGGGTGTTGCATAGATCTCTCCTTCCAGCACTTACAATAGTTGAATAATAGCCAATGTGCTTTTGGATCATGCTGTGGTGGTAATGCAGTTTAATGTCATGACAGGGGGGCACCAGACCAGATTATGGAAGTCTGACCCACTGACATGGAGTAATCAGGAAATGAAAAAAAGGCTAAGGGAGAGCATTCATAATTATTGGGTGTTTTACCCACCAGAGACCATTTTTATTTATAGATGCTGCAGGATTTTTAAAAGACACTGCATAGACCTGGTCAAGAGGGATTCAGAGACAGAAGCTTTGGGAGATTGAGGCTAAATTAGATGACTTGGAAATACAGCTCCAAACCCTCATGGCCAAATTTAAAATGGAGAGGTGTAATCAAGAAACACTGAGGTATCCAAAGCAGACTAAACAGTAAGTTAAACTTCCCCAATACTGGCACATACATGAGAAATGGGAAGGACATAAATTATTCCACTGGGCTTTTTCCATTAAATCTAATAGATTATTCACCCCGAATTGTAAAGCGTTTCAGGGGAAAATGATTATTTATGTGGTCCAAGACAGAAATGTATTTATTTATTTATTAGCATTTGTTTACCGGGAAGGTCCATTGGGCCATAGTGAGCCCATTTTCAGTGGAGGTCTGGGGACAAAAGCTCCACATTAAATAAACAATACACAATATAAGTATAACACAGTAAGTGATCTTCACAATGTACAATACATACCTTACAATACAGTAAAATAGATTAATATGATCAGTCCAATACAATAGGAGGGTTGTAGCTGATCAATCAACAATATAAATACAGAGATTACAATTTTTGACAAAATATTAGCATGAGGCTAGAAACAGTTTTGAATGACTTGATCCCTAGTGATTATTTTGGCTTTATTAAGGGAAGGCTTGGAGGTCCTAATGCGTTGAGGCTATGGCTCAGAGGACACCAAAGATGTTTGATGGATTTCAACAAGGTGTTTGACACATTAAACTGGGAGTATTAGTGGGGAGGTCCATAGGTTTTACCAAGTTTCTGGAGGTTCATTGCATGGTGCAACTGCTGTACAGTAATCTGTCAGTGCAAATATTTACCAATGGGATTCTATGAGATCAGGTATGGGTGCACAGGCGCACCAGACAATGATGTGTGCTGTTGCCCCTCCTCTTTGTTCTAGCAATGGCAGCTATGGATAGATATACTAGATGTAAATTTGAGAATTTCTGTGTTGTAATTGGTAAGAAAAAATGCCCACTTACAACATGGTTTGCAGACAATTGCATTATTGTTTGAATGACCCTGTCAGCCATTTGGACTTAGAGTTAATATAAAGAAAACTTGTTGCTTTCCACTCACTGAGTACCTTCAATGGGACTGATGACCTTCATCAATTGAAGGGATCTTTATTGTTGAAAAACAAAATACCTAAGCATCATCCTATGTTGGGATATAGGTAGGACAATGGAATGTAGCATTATACAAGTACTGGCCCATATGTGGGCAGTGTTCTCCAATGTACGTTTTTTTAATAAGACCCAGGCCATCAAGATGTTTATGTTGCCAAAGTTTGTATTCATTCTAAGGCATCTTCCCCAGACCACTTTCTCCCATCTCTGAAATAGGAGCAGTAGCATATATTTGACTTTATATGGGAAGGGAAATGGCTGCAAGCTGGTCATAAGATGATATATAAAACAGGAGAATTAGAGGGGCTATTGGGTTCCAGATCTATATGAGTATGGAAAGGGTAGCATCACATTGAGTTACTTTAGATTTTGGGGCAGGGACAGAGCCTTTTAGTTTGAAGTGGAATTGGAGCTAAGATGTCCTGACAGTCTGCAGAGGAGGAGAGTGCAGTCCTACAAGGTATAGGACCCCAGAGATCTTGGCCATTAGTATTAGTGAGAGTGTCAGCTACGTAGGATGAAAGACTCCTCTGCAATTTTTGGTCAGTCTCTAGTATGGCGTAACTGAAGCATTTGTGTTGATCAGAGGAGCTTATGGTGGTCAACATGGATCGATGCCAGGGTGTTGTGGGTTATGGATGTCTTGGATACACAACTGAATAGAGCCATGTCATTGCAGGAAAATATGTGCAAAATTTCCTACCCTGGTTGGGAAGTGGTGGCAATATATGTAGCTACAAACAGCCTTGCCTAGAGGGTTATGGCAACAAAAGAATCTACCACTCCCATATAGAGTACTTGAAAATTGGGTAATTCTGGAGAAGGGGAATAAGGGTATAAAACTGAGAAGCAGGACATTTTATAGGGATCAGAAAACTAAGGTTCTTAATCCTATGGATGGCCTGGTAGTTAAATGGAATTTCATACTGTTCTGTAATCTTATGGCTAGGGAATGGTCCAGTTGTGTTAAAAAGATGAAAGACAATAGACGGCCAGAGTTAGCGAGGTTTGCTTTTTGTAAGATGGGTTTGCAGTGCCACTTCACCCTGTTGACCTTATTTGAGAGAGGATTATGAAATAATTATTTCTGCTGGTACTGCAAGAGGTTGGAGGCCGACTTTCTTCATATGATATGATTGTGTAAACATAGCCATACACTTTGGGAAAAGATTGCTGATGGTAGTGGGTGGGCTTTGAGAATTTTCCTACCAGACCTCATGAATGTCAAGTTCTGGGTGTTTGGCATAAATGATCACTGAATGTTTCTGGTCAGGGACAGTAATGCTCCACCTTTTTGCATTATGTTATTGCACTGAATGGATGACATAATATTTGGCAGTAATTAATTTCAAAGATTTCAAAGGATTCATTGCAACCTCAAGAAATGGTATAAAGAAAAGTTGATATAAATTAGTGGTAAGAATATTGGAATATTTTTGTTCATACATGTTAACAGCTCCAAGGCTGGGTGTTACTGCATGGAAGCTGATGTTAGTTTCTTTTTGGGATAATCTTACTGCATCCTTCTTAAAGCCATGTCTCAGTTAAGATAGTGATAGATGTCACTATCCATACCTGACTCAGTTGTATTAGCATATTCAAAGAACATCATAGTTTATGTATTGGAAGGCATATTCTCATGTTTCTTGTCCAGAATGACATGTTGTGTCAATATGTCAATAAAATGTTTTTTTTAAATATACTGTTATATTAAAAATGGGATGGAGGCAAAACAGTCAGATTTTAAATATTTTATTTTATCTAATAAACTCAGTGGACAAAGCATCACTTTTTCAGCTTGGAAGCACTGTCTTATTAAAGTGAGTTAGTCACACTGGAGGCAAATGAAGGTGTAAAGATTTAAACCTTGTACTTTTGACTAAAGGAAGCAGTTTATTAACATCTCAGAGCCTTAATTGCCAAGCAACTGCATTGATATATGGACCATAAGACCTGTAAAACTGTAATGACTAGCATTATTGACTGATTGTAATCCTCTGTGATTTACTAGAAAAAAAGCAGTTAAGAAGGGACTGGCCATAAATATGAGGCAAAATCAGAGACATATAAGAAGTAGACAGCTGGAATTCACTTAAAACATTTAACTGAATAAGAGGTTTTGAATCTTCTAAACAATAACAACTATGCAACTCTTAATGATTGGCATTATTGACTGACTGTAAACCTCAGTGATTTATCAGAAAATGAAGCGAGTGAAGATCTGGCAGTTAGTAGACAGTATTAAGGCATTACGCTGTAAATGAGCTATTTCCTGTAGTAGGGAGTACTGGGTTAGATTCCTTTTAGTTCTGTTTGTGTACTGTGTCCTCAAATCACTTGACCAGGCAATGCTCCTGAGAAACAGTTTATTAAAGGATAGGGTAAAAATGCATTTACCTGGATTATAAGAATTATGGCAATATCAGTGTTAAAAGCCTAACAACTGAATCTACCAAAAATATTACATTTTGACAGTGAAGTATTAATAGAGGAAATAAGCAGGAAATAAAACTGGGATGCTATACGAAATCAGACTACAGGGAAAACTCTTGGAGCAGATATTCTGACAGAAATCTGCAAGACAGCAAAAGTTAAGCATTAAAAATCTGGCACAAGCTATTGAATAACATGTTAGCAGAAGGAGATGTCCCTTAGTCATAGATAAAAGTAGTACTGGTTGTTATACCCAGGAAGGAAAGAAACCCACAGACCCAGGGGCATATAGGCTCATTTCAGTATTAAATTATGATTATACCATTTTTATGTCAATTACAGTAAATAAGGTAACACAGCGGCTTCACAAACATATTGACTTCAAAAGCAGCAAATGTTCAGGAATATTAACAATAACTAGTACTGCAGCATGATGCTGTAACTAGGTAACTAGTAAAAGGATGCTTATGTTTATCAGCTTACATGCTGAAATTTTTGATTGAGTAAGCTGGCTATTTGCTAGACATGCCTTATAAGAATTTCCTTGAAAGTGGATAGATGCTGTTTTTAACATATATAAGGAATTCAAGGCTATGGTTATTGTGCAGGGGGGCCTGTCCATTAAAGTGGAGCCATCAGTGATGTAGTGATGTTGGGGGGGGTTGGCATAATAGTTAAGTCATAACGTGACAGATAAATGGTACATGATTTGATTCTGGCCGCTGGTTGCTGGCCAGGCTTGCAATAGTCTGCAGACTGATAGTCTAGTATCTTCCTTAGAACATCTTATGAACCCAACTGGCGGAATACAAGGCAGCACACTTTTTCCTCTGCTGTTTGCTTTCTATTTAGAGCCATTGGTACAAAAAGTATGACAATGTCAAATAAAGGGATCCCCGGGGATCACGTCAGTCACCCTGCTAGACAGGGGACCAGGGAAGTATATAATGTGGGAAGAAATAGCCAGGGAATTGTTATGGCTAGGCTTGTATAGGCCCTAGGGCTGATAGTATAGTACCAACCTTTGAACCTATGAACAAAGGAAAAATTGCTCTCTTTGCAGACAATATCATATTTCATGTAACACATCTAGATAAAGATGTGGGTCATCTTTTAAATAGTTACATATGTTTGGAAAAACAACAGCATACAAAATAAATGAAGTGAAAAACAAAGAAGTAATAACAAATTATGCACCTTTGTATGAAAGGATCCAAACTTTCCATGTGGGTTTATCTGAGACTTAAATATTTAGGAGTATGGCTTAGGCCAAATATGCAGCAGGCAGCAAGGGGAATGTGGTAGGAGACTAATTTAAAGATTATATAATATTTCAGAAAATGTCAACTGATTTATATTTATGAGGAAAATAAAACCACACAATTAAAACATTTATATTACCCCTGATCTTATATTAAGACCATTCTTACTTTAATCGACTGGAAGGGGACTTATGGAAAAGACCAAAGAAAGAAAGAAAGACATTAAAGACTTCTACCATTAAGGTGAAACAGAAAGGGTCCAATTGGAAAAGTTAACTCTATGCCTGGAGAAAGGACAGTTAGGTGTCCTAGATCTGGAAATATATTTCAAGGCAACACAAATGGACACCTATAAGGCTAAATGTAAAAGTCTGCTTCTGACCCACACAGATAATGATAGTCAATATTAAACTGTAGCAATCTGAGAACTGGTACAGAAGCACACAAATATTAACAGGAATAAAGAATGCATAAGCTGATATAGGTGATATTCTTGATGTCTTTAGATTTTATTATGATAAACATTATAACTCAAACAAGCTAATAAATAAGGACCTTGACACGGAGTTATCTTCTATTAATTTACAGGTAATTTCAAAGAAACTCAAATTGGATCTTGAAAAACAAATATCTTTAAACAAAGTCAAAGATAAAAATTTTAACCCTAAGAAAGCCCCTGGTGTGAATGGCATTATTATAGAAATTTACAAATTATTTCCTTCATATAGTTTTTTTTTTTTGCTTCATAAAACACTGATTGAAGTGCAGACCCTGAATATAATACCACCCTCATGGAAATATTCACTAATTATCCCTATATTTAAAACTAATAAAGATCCACAGCTTTGTAGCTCTTATAGACCCAATTCTCTTTTAAATAATGATTACAAAATGTTCATGTACATCTTTGTTGACAGAATCAAAGTTCCATTATCAGAATTAATAATTTATGATTAAACAGGATTCATACACAAGAGGCATACTCATGATAATATAAAAAGAATTCTCATAGTCATTGAATTTTTAAATAGAGAAAATGAAGAGGCTTTATTAATTAGTTTAGATATAGAAAAAGCCTTCAATTTGGTCAACTGGGATTATCTTTTTGGTATACTGAATAAATTAGCATTCCTTTCACCTTTCATTTCCGTGTTAAAGTCTGTCTGTATTAATAACCTAGCTTAGGTTGCCAGTTATCCTGTATTTTGTTTGCTTTTGAAATTGAAGTTTTTTTTCTTATCTAATAAGAAATAACACACACATTAAAGGTTTTAATATTTATAATTTTAATATTTATAATTACTATAATTCTAAGATAGCTTCCTTTGCTGATGATATCTTACTTACTTTGCCCAATTTTGATACAGACTTAAATGAACTAAATTCTATAATAAATTATTTTCAAAACATATCTGGTCTTTGTTTTAATGAACAAAGATCCAACTACATCATACTTAATAATAAGTTTAAAAATCAATCTAATAAACATAATGTTATTGGAGAACAAACTAGTTTTCTGAATTATTTGGGTGTAGTTTTACACCTCAATAAATAATTGAAATTGACTATGGAAATATTATTTCTTTAAGTAATGCTCACATAGAAAATGGAATAATTCATTCTTCTCTTTTGAAGATAGACTTCAGCTGTTAAAATTACACTTTTCCCAAAGATGTTATATATAGCTTTAGCATTAAATGTTTCTCCTGGGAATAAATACATTAATACTATAAATAAGTTATTAATAACATTTTTATGGTATCATGATAAGAATTGAATTGCACATTTATATCATATCAGGACTTCGGACCAAGGGGGTATAAAGTTCCCAGACATAGATACATATACCAGAGCTTTGATATTTAAAGATGTTATCAATTGGATTGACCAAAAATATAAATCTATTTTGAAATCCTTACATATTAATATTTTACTAAATGAAAATATCTTGCTAGCAAAAACTTCTCTAAGTAGTCACTCTAATAAATTCTTATACTTTCCTTGCCATATAATACAGTACAATATAGCAAAACCCACAAAGCTAAGTTCTTTAAATCACATCATTACTAATTTTAGGAAGTTTGTTAACTCTAATATAGATGTTAAAATCTGGTTTAGATTTATTAATACCTTTTAAGATTACAAAGAAATTTCCAGATAAACTACATGCTAACAAATTAGATATACGGCAAACTAAAAATTTTATTTGGTGGCAGCATTGTCTGAAAAGCTTGAACTCACTGGATACTCAAAAACTTATTAAGCAATAGAATTTATCATCACAAGATTGGTTATTGTTACAGAGCATAATAACATGCTCACAAGACCTTTGTAGAATCTTTAAAACCTCATCTTTCTTAGATCAACCTTCTCTAGTATTCTATCTGAAATCTTATATAAGATAAAGTCACATCCAAATTATATAGTATCTTAATAAATTACAAGATGACATTAACCACTAAACATTGGAATTTCTTTATTAAAGGCTTCTTTCCTAGTTACACCCAAGATGAGAAAGCTAAAATATTATTCCCTGTTAGCTATATATCTTGGAGTCAATACTGGACAATTTATACTTGGAAGTTTCTCCACATAACTTTTTTAACCCCAGGTAAAATAGGAAAAAAAATGAAAACTTTAAATGTTGGAGATGTTTAGAACAGTGTAAAGCAGACTGGTGTCACAATTTTTATGATTGCAGCAAATTAACTCAGTACTAGGAAAATGCTGATACTTTTAGTATTATTTATTGTTACTTTTTCATTGACTAAAACAATTGCCTTTCTTAATGTGAATGAGGGCTACACTTTGAATAAAAATAATTCTTATCTCTTATGGACTATCCTAGCTATAGCTAGGAAATGTATCACTTGGAAGTAGAATTCTGTTACCTCTCCAAACTTTGAAGATTTCCTGACCTTGTTAAAAAAAGTAATATCCAAAGAAACCAGAATTAAACAGATCAGACTGCATCAGAAGATGTTCCTCAACAATCCTTGGATGAAGGTTTCATCGCTTATTGAGACATTCCAAATGAACATTAACTCTTTCTAAACTTATTTTTCTCTCTTTTATATAAATGTTTGTTTGATATTTTATATTAATTTCAGGCCTTTGTATATATTATATATAGTTATTGTTTTTTTATATTTGAACTTATATTTTTAAGTATTTATTCTACTGTTATTGGGTTTTTTTTTTTTTTGCTGTTGTTAAAGAATTTTTTTCAATAAATTTATTTGATAAAAAAGCATACATAAGTTGTTGGCTCAAAAAGTTCTTAAACTTCAAAATGATTATGCCTTTGCAACATGTTTTATTACCCATAGGTGAAAGGATGAGGGATCAGAGGAATCAAGTCACAAAAAAAGGAACCAGACTCGTGTAGAAAATGAAATAATATCCAAAGTACTGAGAGCAAAATATAAAGAACAGAAAGATGAAGGGAATGGAAAATGTCAAAGAGACTTTACTATATCTGAAAAGGAATATTTGGATAATTCAGGACTCATATTAGAATACAAGTGGACCATGAAAAAATTACAAATATTTAATCAAAGTGATATAAAGGTAAACTGGATTAGAAATGTGACTTAGCCTATAGATCTAGGGGACTGGGCACAGATTGTCATAACTCTAAGATGTGCAACAAAACTTTGAAAGTTTAGGATCTTTGCTTGGAAACACCTAAACAGGATTTTATATATACTAGACAGAATTAATCAAATCGAATAGTTTTCCTAGTTCACAAGGAATTATTGTAGATATAGGCAAGGAGGGCAAGGTAGCTGCACACATAATTATTTTTATTTATATTTGCTTTCAGGGGTAGAGCACTGATCCATGGATCTTTATGATGTCTGGTTAAGTGGCTTACTCAAAGTCACACAGTGAGGCATCAGAGACTGAAGGAATCAAACCTTGTACCACTGGACCAAAGGAGCAGCTCCGGAATCCTCTCCGCCAACTGTCAGACTATATATTTTGGGAATGTAAAGAGCTATATCACTATAAAAGTCAGCTAAGATGCTAATGGAAATGGTGTATAGAAGAGATAGTGTTAACAAATAATTATTTCTATTAAACTGGATGAGAGAGAGAAAAAGCCCAACCATGTGACGGCACTGCGGGCACTACTCATTGCCTGCAGCAAAGATGGCTAACAGTCTGAAAACATTTTCTCTGTCCTTTTTCCTGCTCTCACTATCTGTCATTGTATATAAAACTAACCACATCTTTTCTGCTTCTTCTTATGAACTATTTTCAATGTTACATTTTACCTTTATACCTAAATTAAACTGGACTAGTATTTTATAAGACTGCACAAAGATAGCAAGCCATCTCCTACAGAAATTGTATCCATAATATCACCACTACATAGCATGTTCTAGTCTGTGACTTCTGACAACTGCTTGGTAAGACCTTTACTAGCCTTAGAAATGCAACACTAACGATATCAGTGACTAAAGTATTGTGGAACTGTCCATCCAAGCAATACGATTCTCCATATTTCTCTATACTCCTAATAGGCATGTAATGCTTCTCAGAATTTACCTGTATAACTAAACTTCGAATGGAATGTTATAATGTACAATAATTTGTTAACCACATTACTCTTAAGCACCTTACCAATAAATATTGTTCAATTTCATTTGTATCTTTCTTTTTTTGATATTAATGTTTGTGTAAGTCATTTACTGTTATTGTGTATTTGTATAACTGAAAATAAGCCTTCTTGCCCAGTTAGACTTCACAGTAAAGAAATATAAAAATAAACTAAGTGCACTATAAAAAAAGAAAAGAAAGAATCACCTAGTATAGCAGATTACTGATGAAAGTAATTAGAAAAATTGAAATACAGGAAAAGGGTCAGTGAACATGGGAATCAATAGCCAAAAAATAGGACTTGTAAATAAAAATATAAATATTTATAGTTACAAATGTCAAAGCAACTAGTTTAACAATTATAACTGCTTACTTCACTTTATTTAAATTCTAAGGTACTGAGTGAAAAAGCTAAGGGAAGAAAAGAACTGAATGAATTTAGACGTCATCTCTGATGTAAATAGTTTTATTAGCTGTTATGTTTAACTGTGATAGGATGTTGGACGTGCATCTGCTATGTATGACCATTAATCTTATTGTATGAGTGATGATGTAAGAACAAAATCACTAGAGCATTATGCTACACATATCAATAGCTCTGTAATCATTAGAAGGGAGTGAAATGTATTATTACAGGAGAAAAAAATAAATGAATCAGTTTATGAAAGATTTGTCAAAAAATATGAAAGCTGATATTCTGGAAGTGACAGTTGCAAGATGGAGGACCTTGAGCATAATTGAGCATTGGTTTAATAGATAAGTTAGAGTTACATTGACAATTCTGTAACTGCCAAGTAATGTAGAATTATTATGTTAATAATAAAAAAGAACTATTTGATTGTACACAAAGTCTGTTATAATCACCATAAATAGCATCAAATAGGGTCTGTTTGAATGCACCATGCATGAGGATTGTGCTAGACATCTATTAAAGTAAACTGGATTATATCAGATAAATATGACTGCCATTAAAAAAAATGAAATACAGTGGTTAAATAACAGTGGTAATAATAACAGAGAAATGCATGGAGATGGTATAGAGAAACACACACAAAAAATCCCTCTTACCAGCACTGTACTGATGAGCAAATGCTACCTACAGTAGTAAGAATGGTGAACAAAAACAGTGTGTGGAGGGACGGTAACTGATGAGGTAATATCTTACAATATCTTAAATATATTTATTTTATGTATATATGTATGTACGTATGTATTTATTTTATGGGTTCATAGGAATGTACTAGGCTAATGGCCCTGGAGCTATTACAAGCCTAGCCCAAAGGATTCCCTTGCAACATGCCACCCATTGTTATTTCCCAGTGTCTCTGTCTAGCAGGGCCACTGAAGTGATCCTCAGGGTGAACTTTCTATTTCCCATCCACTCATCAAAATTTCTCTTGAAGAGGGCCAGTGAGGTGCTCTGCTTGACATGTAAGGGATGTCTGTTCCAGAGCATGGGCAGTCTCTGGGTTAGGAACCTGTCCCTCCAGCACATTCTGTTGATTGTGGTAATCAGGTTGAGGTCTCTGGTGCATATGGCACAGAGGGATTGGGATTTCTTTAGATGTAGCATATCTAGCAGCACTGGGTTTGACATGGCTTTGTAGGTCAAGCACAGATCGCCTCTAAGTAGGTGATATGAAACCGAGAAAAGTTGGAGTTTTTTAGTCTTTCAGCATAGCACAAGTGTTTAAGGAACAGGATCGTCTTAGTGAGGTATTTTTGTGGTCTTTCCAGCTGTTGTATGTGTCTAGTGAGGTACATACCAAATGGGGCATTATACTCGATGATTGGCCTAATGAGGGAAGAGTAGAGGGAGACAATGACCTCTTTCTTCCTGGATGCAAAACCCTTTGTAATGAAATGTGCCACATGGAAGGACTTTCTGACCACAGTGGCAATGTGATTATCACAGGAGAGGTTGTTATCCACTTGTGTTCCTAGATCTCTTATAACACCTTAAGCGTTCAGTGGACTACAATTGATGTGGTAGTTCATGGGTACTGTGTTCTTGCCAAAGGGAATGATGATGCATTTTTTGGCATTGAGCTTAAGGCTATGGTTCTGACCAGTCATTGGTCTCCGTGAGGCCTTTCTGTAGAATGTCAACATCATTTGGGGAGCTAATATTGGCTCCTAGTTTGCAGTTGTCTGCAAACTTGGTCAGCCAGAGTCCCTTGGTTTTGGCCTGGACTTCAGAAAAGTAGATGCCAAACAGGAGAGGACCCAGTACCAATCCATGTGGGACTCCACTCATGACTGGTCGGTAGTCTGACTTGGAGTCCGCTACTTTCACAGTGTGAGTTCTGTCAGTAAGCCAGTTTGCAACCCACCTTGTGACATAGGGGGTTGATGCCTAATTTAGTGATTTAATCTATGATTCCTGAGTGAAGAATTGTATTGAAGGCCTTGGCCAGATCGAGGTAGGCTGTGTGAACTATTTTGCCTTCGTCCACAGCTCTGGTGACAGACTCAAAGAAGTCTATCAGGTTGAGCAGACATGATCTACCCATAACAAATCCAAACTGCGTGGGGCCTAGGATCTGGAGATTGCCTATGTCCTTATTTTAAATATATATTATATTTTAAATATATTTTATTTATTTATTTATTTACACTTTGTTGACTAGGTTAGTGTCAGTATACCAATGACCTCTTTTGGGGGAGATTGAGGATCTATTCATACTCTCTCACTCTTTCTTTTCTCTGTATACATACACATACACACACACACACACACACACACACACACACACACACACACACACACACACACACACACACACACACACACACATATACACACACACACATATATATATATATATATATATATATATATACATATATATATATATATATATATATATATATATATATATATATATATATATACATTTATATATATATATATATATATATATATATATATATATATATATATATATATATATATACATACAGAAAAATATAGATTAGATATAGATATATATGAAACCGAAGCTATGCAACAGGTGGTAGGTGAGAACTTGGGGGTCTGTATGAGGTAGGGTGACATAGGCTGATAGATAATACTTGCACTCGGCTTGCTTATAAAATGTCACTTGTACTGAGTTTTAAATATAGTGTGAGGGCATGTGTTTTAGGTGGGAGAGAAGTGAGTCTCAGAGTTTGAGAGTTAAAAATAGAGAAGCTATGATTTGTGCATTGCAGCTTTGTTTTGGGTGGTTATAGTACTGGAACTGATTATGATTGTGATCTGAAACTGTGGAAGTGGAGTCTTGTGCTGAGTTTTGCCACTAGTGAGGGAAAAGCTTCTGAATGTCAGAACTTTAACAGAAAGAATTATAAGAAAAGGTCAGCTCTTTAATTTATAGGAAAACAATTTACTTCAGTACTTGTATAACAATGATGTTGTTGTTTGAGTGAGTTGGTAATAATCTACAAAGTCTGTTGGAAACGACCTGTAAAGCCTTAGCATTTTTTTCGGAGGCAGTGTCAGTTAAGGGAAAGCTATATTCTAGCTGATGGCTGATATGGCTGGTAAGATTAGACAATGAAGTATTTTACATGCCTAGAGGAAGAATATAATTAATTTCTACTTCTGGTTTTCTCAACGTGTGTGTGTGTGGAAGTTTAGGGCTTAGCCAAGACAAATTCCAAGGTATTTGAATGAGGTGGCTGTTATGGCTGCATTGTTTGATTCTTTAATTGCTAAATTTTAGGGAGAGGCTTTGCAAGTTTTTGATATGTACCAAATAGCATTGCTTTTGTATTAGATGCATTTAACAGACATTTGTTATTGTTTGCCCAGATGTGCAGCATGGATAGGTTATTCTGGATTTGTTTTTGTATTTGAGTGTTGGGACCTTAACTGAAATATAGATGTGTTGTTTACACATGAGATTAGGGGGAGGTGAGGCTGG
Source organism: Protopterus annectens (assembly GCF_019279795.1). Lineage (NCBI taxonomy): Eukaryota > Metazoa > Chordata > Ceratodontiformes > Protopteridae > Protopterus > Protopterus annectens. The sequence goes on from NC_056733.1 coordinate 991,219,341, forward strand.
TCACTAGCTTGTTGATACAGATAAAGAAAAGGAGCAAGCAGGATAGGAACAGAGCCTGGAGGTGACCCTTTGAATAGAAGAGAGGTAGATATGATGGAGACATCAATCTTGACTCTGAAAAGTCTGATGAGAAAGACTTGAAATCAAGGTGAGATATCTGGTCAAATGCTTATTGTTGACACGTGATTCATTACGATTAAGTCGTCCATAATATCAAAGGCTTTTATGAGATTGATGAACAGTACTTCAGATAAGTTACCTTTATCCCCATTAAGTAAAATTTCTTTTGACAGGGTCTGGAGTCCAGTAACAGTGCTTTGACTTGCTCAAAACATGTACTGTTGGATGAATTATGACAGTTGGAGGCGTATAATCTTTTCATGTATTTTACCTACAGTAGAAAGGACACAAATTGGTCTAAAATGAGCAGTGTTGTTTGCATGAGTTGTTTTGGAAGAAGTTTTACTAAAGCTGTTTTCAGAGGGTAGACATTGTATTTTAATAATACAAAAGTTAGAAATATGCAGTTGTTGGAAGGAGATACAATATTTGCAGTGGGAAATGAACCAAGAGTAGATATTAATTGAGTCTTTGGGTATCTAAGAGAACTTCATCAAGGTAAGAGCTGATGTCTTTGTGACAGACTTGTTTAAAGTAAAACAGAGGTGTGAAAGGCCAAGAGGTTGAAAGGGAGACATAAGGGATGGGTGGGCAATTACTAAATTTATTTAGAATGTTTCAACTTAATATCTGGCCTTGCATGCACTGAACAATGTCTGCTATAGCAGTTTGTTGAGTATTTTTCTGAACTGGTAATATTGCCCACTTTATACAAAAATAGTTTAAGAGCACCATGAAGTAAAAGCTGCTTGAATTTTAAAAAGCTGGTTTTAGGTCTGTGTATAGTATCAGGAAACTCATTCCCTGCTCTTACAATAGAAAAAAAAACTGTGTAATAACTTGAAATAATTTTTCTGAGATTTGTGATAGATTAGATTTAACTCAACATCATATTAAAACAATGCCAGGAAAGGTAAGTCTAAAATGATATATGTACCAGAGTCCCAAGGAAAAGTAGTAAGTAAAGAAATGAGAAAGATGCTTAAACGTGGACTTCCTGGTGAGTCTCAAGGTGAACTGGACAGTCAGAATGTGTTGGTCTCTAAGACAGACAGCTCCTTAATGTTTTATAATGATTTCTGGAAAATGAATAAAAATCTTAAATTTGCCACTTATGTAATGCCCACAGTAGATAAGTTCATAGATATGCTTGGTAAAGCAGGGTTTTTGATAACCCTAGCTCTGACCAAAGCTTATTAGCATCAATGCACAAAAATGTTATAACATCACACTGATTACTTTAAACTGAGTAATTTCAGATACCGTACTTACGTTATAAAAGAACATCCCCGTAAGCATGGCAACCCATATGCTTAAGAATTTATGCAACAGTGGTAGCGACTTGGGTTTCGCTGGTTTACTGCTTATTAACAAGTAACTTACATCCTATCCAAGGATGTTGACTCTTTTTGGAGTTAAAACACTTTTTGTATGCATTGTTTATAAAAAGTTGTTGTTACATTGTTGTTTGAGAGAATAAGTCGCATTCAATCCGGGCGTGCTATGAATTATCGGTTTGCAAAGACACTTGCCCTTATTCTTACAAAAAAGCTTGTATTGCACTTGAAAAATTTGTAAAAAAAAAGGCAACTAATATATGTATTGTGTTTCTGATGTTATGAACCATAGAAGTGTGAGCTTTGTATACCTGTATTGTCAGAAGTGATGTATACTAGTATAGCTTTAACAACAGTATGATGACAGTGAGTGTTTAATTAATGGCAGTTGCATGTAATTTGTATTGCACTGTTTTGGCGCCTTTTTGCTTTTAAATTGTGTTGAATGAATCTTCCTTTTTGTCTGAAGAAGTCTTCCTAAGACGGAATATGAAAAGCGCTTAACATTTAAATAAATCTTTGGAGTTTTTTACCCGCTGGTTCTGAACCTGTTTTTGTTTGTATGACAAATGCCAGATAATTAAGTTGTGTGATTTAGAGTGGAGTAATTAGACCCCAAACAGGCAAAACAAAAGCTGTCAAGAGCTGCCATCTACCTAGTACCAAACATCAAGTGAAAGCATTCTAAGAGATAGCTGACAACTGTAATTTTTTTTTTGCCCCACATCCATTGTCAGGTCTGTCAGTCTCACTCAATATCCCTGGACTTATTCTGATTTTGTTTTATTTATTTATTTTCCATTTGTTTACCAGGTTAGTTCGACTGGACACAAGGTGTCCATTTTCAGTGGAGGTCTGGGGAGAAAACAAATTATAAAAAATAATAAAAAAAAACATGGCTATTTTGTACAAAGAGCATAGAACATATAAAAGGAGCAAAAAAATCATAGTTTTACAATTGATACAACATACAGTGCTTACAATATTGAGAAACAATTAAACAAGATATTATACAACAAATATAGAATTGCTTGAACATAAATTCAAAAAGAAGTTTCCATAGACAAATTCATAAACTAGAAATCATAAATATAAAGGCCTAAACACCTGGTTCACAGTACCTATGCACTAAATGAAAACTACACAGTACACCTGTGATCTAGGGATGTTGAATGTCAGGAACAGTTGAAATTAGTCTGGTTCTGTGCAGGAACATATCCAAGTTTTGAATAGGAGATCTTTTAGCAGGGATCTGAAAGTATGTTTACTATTTAGACATCTAATGTCAGGGGGTGGAGAGTTCCAGGCCTTAGCAACTGCATAGGAATAAAGAGATTGGCCTGAGGTATGTAAGTAATTGGTAACAGTCAGTAGGGTGGCATTGGAAGAGCTTAGTTGATGCGCAGTATTATGGAAGGTGAGCAGACCAGACAGGGCAGGTATTTTATTTGGTTGGTATAGCAGTTGATGGGTCAGGAGATGTTGATTGTATTTTAGTAGGTTAGGGAGTTCTAACCATCCTAGTTGTCTTGAGAGGAAGTGATGAGAACGGAACTTAGCATTGGTTGCAAATTTTGAGATTTTATTGTAGCAGGTAGATAGTTTCAGAAGGTCAGATTTGTTTAGGTTAGTCAGAACTGGGGAAGTGTATAGTAAGGTGGAGAGTAGATGGGTACAAGAGATAGTGATTCGGGATTCCTGTGTGAGGAAGCTCTTGCAGCGGTAGAGTGAACCTAGTTTTTTATCAACTTTGGCAATCATTAGTGGTATATCTTTGTTGAATTTTAGGTTTTGGTAAATAGTTACACCTAGTAGCTTGGCTTAAGTTACTAGTGTGATAAGGGTATTGTTGGAGGATGTTATTGAGAATGGCGAGGAAAGGGTGAAAGTTTTGGATGGGTGGAAGATCATGAGTTGGGTATTAGATGGGCTTAGTATGAGTTGGGAGGAGTTTAGCCATTTTTTTATAGTAGTGAAGGCTTCCTGGGTTCTATCTTGGAGTTATTGTAGAGAGGGGACTGAGCAAATAAGGGTGTTGTCATCAGCATACTGTACTATATTAGTTTGTTGGGTAGCTGAGGGGAGGTTATTGGTAATGATGGAAAATAGTAAGGGACCAAGAATGGATCCTTGTGGAACTCCTTGCCCCACTGGGAGGAGAGGGGAGAGAGGGTTATGCCATTTAACAGCTTGTTGCCAGAGGGATAGATCATTTTTAAACCACAGTAGAGAGGAGTTATCCAGATTGAGCTCAGAGAGAGTCGATAGTAATTTGCAGTGAGACACCATGTCAAATGCCTTTGACAGGTCTAGGAAGACAGTAGATAATAAGTAACTGTGAATTCTTTGTTGATTGATGTGGTCAGTAAAGGATATAAGGACAGAGGTGGTACTATGGTTTGGTCGAAATCCATGTTGGGAATTTGTTAGCAGGTTATATTGAAGAAGATGATTCAGTAGTTGGGTGTGTACACATTTTTATAAGCTTTTTGATAGGGGAGATAGTATAGCTATGGGGTGATAATTACTAAGTTCTGTTGAGGATCCACCTTCGTATAGGGGGACGACGTAAGAAATTTTCCAGAGAGAGGGGACAGTGTGTTCAGCTATGGATCTATTGATGAGTATGGGAATAGGGTAGGTGATGGGAGAGGTGGCAATCCTGAGGTAATCAGTGGGGAGTTTATTAGCAGCAAGAGTGGTCGGTTTCAATTTGGCAAGGTGTTTATGAATTAGGTCAGTTGGAACTGGTTTGAGAGAGAATTGGGTGTTGGTCTCATGGTGACAGTTTTGTATTTTGGGGGTATTTGTAGTAGTAAAATTGTTGAATAATTTTTGGATGGAGGAGGTGAAAAAGTCATTAAACTGGGTTGCAATATCATTGTTATCACCCTCAGTGTTAGGGTTTGGGGAGGTGATTTTTTCTGGTTGGAGAATGTGATCGATTGTGGATCAGAATTTATGTGGATTGTTGTAGTGAGTTTTTTGTAACTGGATATAATACCTTTTTTGTTATTACGTATTTGATTTTTTGCTTTGTTTCTAAGTTCTAGGAAGTATTGTCGATTTGTACTTGTTTTGTTGGTACGTCAGGTTGCCCAAGCTATGTCTCGTTGTTTGAGTAGGGATCTTGTAGCCTTTGAAATCCAGGAGCCTGGGTTGGTTTTAGTACAAATTATACATTGTGGGGCCATAAGATTAAGGATACCTAAGAAGGTAGTATTAAAGTACTCCACAGCTTCCTCTAATGGTAGAATTTTAAGAGGTGACCAATTTATTTTTTTAAGGTGTTGATGAATTGGTCTGGTAGGAAATTTTTGGAACTATGGATAGAAAGTAGGATGGGCAGTTTTATGGGTTTTGCGTGCTGTCTTAGTATGAATGTGGGTAGGTGATCACTGTGGGAGTCAGGTAACGTGCCAGATATATTGGCAGATAAAGGCTTGTTGCTTAGGTATTCCAGTCTAATATGGATTCCTTTTTGGTGGATTTGTCTATACAGGTGGGGGTTTGGATAAGCTGTGTGAAGTTAAATAGGTTTAAGTGGTACTTTGGGGGGGATGTTGTGATAGAGGCCCAATCAGTGTTGAAGTCTCCCAGGATAAGTCTCTCCTGAGGGAAGGCAGTGGAAGTCCAATATAAAATGGACTCTAGAGTGTCAATATTGTCGCCTGGTGGTAAGTAGACACCTATAATGCTGAGTTGTGTCTGCTGGTTTAATTCTATATTTACAGGGTTTCTGCATAGCTGAAAGTGGGGATATCTTTACATATTTGTTGGAGAGTAAGGTTGTGCCTGTAAAGTAGGGCAATTCCCCTGCCTCTTTTAGCTATTCGATCACATCTAAGCATGTTGTAGCCAGGAGGGGCTATGGTGGTATCTTTGATGTGGGGCTTGAGCCAGGTCTCAGTTAGGAGTACAATGTCAGGGTTATCAAAGGATATAGAGGCATGTAGCTCTTCATCTTTATTCATGATACTGCAGATGTTTATGCAGATGATATTGTCTGGGGCCAGCACAGATCTTAAGGGAAAGCTTGGGGAGTCTTGGCTGATTTTTGTTTATGAGTTACCCCCCCTACAGTATCTATAGTTACATCTGAGGGGTGAACATCCAATGGAGACATGAGACATATCACCCTGCCTCCTAAGTAGCACAGTCATTTCCCCACTCTTTCTTTCTTTAGACCATGCCTTCATTGCCACTTAACATTGCTAGTGTCCACCAGGGATCATCATAGGGTCATAGGTTCATACTAGGCTATCTGCCCTAGGGCATTTATAAGCCTAGCCAGAATGTGTTTGGCTTTCGCCACCCATTTTAAATTAATTTTGCTCTGCCCTTTTTTTGAGGTTAGTATACTGTGCTTCTGTCTAACAGTGACACAGAAGTCATACCCGGGGTAAACCTACGATCTCCCATCCACTCATCAAGATTCCTCTTGAAGAGAGTCAATGAGGGACTCTGCCTAACCTGGACTGGGATTTTATTCCAGAGTGAAGGGAGCCTCTGGGTTATGAATCTGTCCCTCCAGCATGTCCTATTTATTTCAGTGCTGAGGTTCAAGTCTCTCGAGCGTGTAGCTTGATAGGATTTGGATTTTCTGAGGTGCAGCATGTCCAATAATTCCGGGTTGGACATGGCTTTATACGTCAGGCACAGATCGCCTCTGAACAGGCGGTATGCCACTGAGTAGAGCTGGAGTTTCTTTAACCGGGCAGCATATGGCATCTGTTTGAGCCCTTTGATCCTCTTGGTGAGGTACTTTTGGGGTCTTTCCAGTTGCTGCAGGTGTCTGGTAAGGTACATCCCAAAAGGGGCATTGTACTCAATTATGGGCCTGATGAGGGATGAGTAAAGAGGCACGATGACCTCCCCTGATCTAGATGTGAATCCCTTCATGATTAGGTGGGCTATATAAAATGTTTTTCTAACCACTTTCGCCACGTGGTTGTCAAATGAAAGATTGCTATCAACTTGGGTCCCCAGGTCCCTAATTACTTCTTCTGTACTTAATGGATTACCACCTATGTGGTAATTTGTGGGCACTTTGTTTTTGCCAAAGGGGATGACTATACACTTGTTGGCATTTAGCTTGAGGCCATGGCTCTGGCACCAGTTGTCTGTTTCTATGAGGCCCTTTTGGAGGATGCTTGTGTCAGCTGGAGAGTCAATTATGGCACCCAGTTTGCAGTCATCTGCGAACTTGGTCAGCCACAGTCCTTCCGTGTTGGCCTGTACCTCCGAGAAATATATACCGAACAAGAGAGGTCCCAGGACTGAGCCTTGTGGGACACCACTTGTAACTGGTTTGGAGTCTGACATGGCTCCAGCAATTCTAACCATGTGGGTTCTGTCCTTGAGCCAGTTTGCAACCCATCTAGTGACATAGGGGTTTATATTTAAGCTGGTGAGCTTATCTATAATGCCCGAGTGGGGTATTGTATCATGTGAGATGCCATTGTCACCACCCTGCCTTGTGAGGGGGGTAATGCCCAGCCATCCCTGCCACTGCATCAGATACCTGACCCAGTAGTTGAATCTGGGTCAGCTGGACATTAGTCAGGGCTTTATTCCTCTACATCACTGGAATGGCCAGGCAACTGTAATAACTTTGTAACAAACTTTGCCAGCCTAGCCCATCCTCTATCAAACCTTACAAAAAGTAAGAACTCCATCCAGATAAGATGGACCAGATGAAAACTAATTTGTACTCAGAGACAGCCTTAATCAGCTCTGATTTTGATAAATTCTTTATTACTAATAATGATGCATCTAAAGTACGGTTAAAATGAGGAAGTAGTCAGTGAGGAACCTGCAGCCACCTACCTCAGCAGGAAATTAAGTAGGGATGAGAGAAGACTCTCTGCCATAAATCTAGAATATCACACTGTTAAGTGGGCCCTGATTTCTCTACACCATTAATGATTGGAGCACAAATGATTATACACCCCTACAGTGATTATAAAAACAACAGAGCATCAACATTAAGTTATGTAGATGGCCTTTGATGCTACAGTATTTCATTTGCAGTCAGATGAAGGACGGGTAACAAACATATGACTGCAGATGGATTATCCTGGTCCCATAGCCCATTTCTGTCCACACAGAAATGGGGGGGGTCTATACTGGGGGGGGGCATTGTAACACAGGAGCTAGCTATGAGATCAGAAACACTCTTTGATGTACTGTTTAGATGAACAATATACTCATATTATGGCATGACTTGGTGATGTGAATCACAAAAATCATTGGAAATGCAAGACTATTGCTTCATCAGTCTCATACGCAAAGCCATGGAAAGAATTCTCATAGACATGATCAATACTAACACAGGGAGCCTCGGGACACTGGGTCTAAACCAGTTGGTTTCATCAAGGGCAGGTCATGCTTATTCAACCTGGTGGACTTCTTTGAGAAGGTCACCAAAACAATGGGCAAGGGCAAACTGGTTCATACTGCCTTCCATGACCTGGCCAAGGCATTTGACACAATACCCCATTTGGACATTGTTGTCAAGCTCAAGAGATTAGCTATAAAACCTTATGTCACCCAGTGGATAGCCAGATGGCTCACAGGACCCAGGGAGTTAGAACTGGAGACCTCACTTCAACAATGAGGTGAGTCACCAGTGGAATACTTCAAGGATCAGTCCTGGGACTGCTCTATTCTGGCCTCTACTTTTCTGAAGTGAGGACCAGTGTCAATGGCCTCTGGATAACCAACTTTGCAGATGATTGCTTGCTGATACTAACATTTTCCAGGAAGGGCTGATACAGACAAATAACTGGTGTCAGCGCCATGGACTAAAACTAAATGCCAAGACATACATAACAGCATCCTTCAGGAGTCATCCACCACTGGTAACTATCATATTGATAACACAACCCTTAGGGCTGACCCAGTAGTCAGGGACACAGGGACACATGCACACAGTAATTTAGTCTTTGAGCATCATGCATCTAAGGTAGTGAAGAAATCATTTTATGGTGTGCAACATAGGTATGGCATCTAGGTCCAAGGAGGTCATTGTTCCACTGTAGTTGGCATTCATCAGACCTGTCACTGAGTACAATGCCCCCTTTGTTATGTACCTAACCAGGCACATCCAGCAATTGGAACATCCTAAGAGGTTCCTCACTAGAAGAATACAGGGCATAAGTAACATGTCCTAGGCAGATCAGCTCAAAGCCCTATGTCTGTATTCTGTCTCCTATAGGCTGTTGAGAGGAGATTTATGCCTGGAATACAAGGCATTGATGGACCCCACCCAAATGGACCTCTTGCCTAGCCTCAAAACAAGCAGCACCAGAATTCCTCATTCTAGAGACTTAAACCTTGACTGTGATATAAATATGGCCTGCTGGAGAAACAGATATGTATCCCAGAGACTTTCTCTGTAATAGGCTCCCCATCCATGTGAAGCAGAGTTCCTCCCAAAACCAATTCAAGTGTGACTTGGACAATTGGAGGGGGAACAGGAAATTCATCCCTGGCTTGGCACCTATGTCTGTAATTAACACAGGCAGCCTATAAACGACTCCTCTCCTAGGATCTTGCTTGTAAATATTTCACCTCCTAAGCCCCCTGCTCATACTTACCAAGGATACCATAACTTTTCAGAGATTTGGGATACATGGCTAGGCTTAAAAAGGCCCCAGTGGTCATTAGCCCAGTAAACACCTATGAACCTATTAGATCACCGGCCATGTATACCTTGCCAATAGCTACTCTCAGACTCTACCAACCTTTATAAGGTCAGAGTGCATTTTAGGGTACCCATCCAGTTGTCTAAGTAATGTCTGAAGTCTGAGAGGGAATTGCACTGCTTGATAAGTAAGAGAGGCATCTTCTAGAGTAAGGGGATGTGCTGGGGAATGAATCTATTTCACCATTTATTTTTAATTTATTCACTTATGTGCATTCAGATCTCTTCTTATAGTGCTGGCTGCACTATTTGATATAGTGAGAAAAATGAGATTTTGGATGTTGGGATCCATGAGGGCACAGAAAGTAAGGCTCGGGTCTCCTTCAAGAGTCTATCTGACACCAAGTACATGAATATAATGACTCCGACCTATCACAATAGATTTCTGATGTGTGAGATTGTTTCTGTCTGTATCATCTGTGGTCTTTCAATTTTTATTTATTTTATTTATTTATTTTTGATATATTGAGTGTGTGACATGCCAAAGAGTGTATTATATAATATAATAGGTTTAAAAAAGGTGGAGTGCAGGGGAACAATAACTTCTATGGTATTGGAAGAGATGAACACAGATGGTGGTAAAAATTCTGTAACAGGAGAGCTTAAAGTGAATCATTTCCAAGGTTTTGTTAGAAGCAAGGTGTGTAACCCAAAGTAGCAGAAACAGTTGCCTCTGATAGAGATGGGCTTTTGTGACCAGGAGTGAAGCCTCTTGTGGAATCCAGACTCGAAAGCTTGACCAGAAGAAACTGTGTATATATCTATCTGTGAAACACCACGATCCTAACTGCGGATACTCAGGAAGTGCTGGTCACCTGCTTGTGGATATACGAAAAATTATAAGGCAGTTTTACCCACCCTGGGGTCAGTTATGTGGACTATAAGACAATTCTTGTTCTCCTCTGTAAGAGTAAGCAAAGTGGATTTTTGTTGGAAATGAACCCTGAACTTTTATCTCTTCACTGAAAAATCTGCACATGAATTAATGAAACTATGTCATGCAGGTATCATATAACAGAATTTATACTAAATAAATTAATATAGCCTTGAAAGCAACTGCCAAATGCTTTCTTATCGCAGTGATACTATGATACCACGTGATGTGGTCAGTTTACTTTCACTCATATGAGAATGACTTGTTGATATTTGCTTTGGAAGTGTTGCTATTAACTGCCTAGTAGGAAGAACACACAAAACTTTATTGATTATGGTATTGCTTCATGGTTAGAAAGCGGGACAAAATAAATGCTGTGTTGGTCATTTCTGAAGAAAGCAATACCAAAGGTTCAGTGTTGGTCATTGTAAAGAAATAATTAGCAAAGGTTCTTCCTGACTGGATCACTGCTAAAGACTTGCAGAAAGCACCAAGCAAGCAGTTCCTCACATTTTGTGACTTCCTAAAAATGTTGTGACTGTTTATAGGTAAATGAAAGTTGTCTAGACATTGCTGATGGTCTTCATTCACAAAAGAACCCCAACCCCTTTAACAGCAGGAATATAAAGTACAAACAGCTAGCTCTACCCTTGTGTACACACCCCACCCTAAAAGGTGGTACTAAGTACAAACAAGAAAGTGTGATGTGCTTCTCAGATTTTGAGTCACTTGTTTTGCTTTAATTTTATGAACAAATTAAAAAATATTTACTGTAAAGTGTAATGGATACTGTTCTCTATTTTACTCCTGCATTAAAACAGGACTGATTCATGAACACAAATTAACCACAAAAGTTACAAAATCCAGTAGACAAATGAAACAATGAGCAAATATTTTAACAGAGAAGAAAAAACAAACATGGATTAATTCTGGTAGCAAATATGAGAGGTTAGCAATAGGTAAGAAAGTACAGTTGAATGTTAAACTTACCATAACAGTAAATGTTTGAATGATCACTGCTGCAGTAGCCTTAGCTATATGGGTTATATCCTGCCAAGAATATAACAGCTGGTCAGCTTCCAAAGCTTCAGAGCATCTTTTGTGCACCCAAACTGTCAGGCAGCTTGAGCTGAACTGACTAAAAAAGTTTGGGCATGAAGCCCTGCAGAGGTTTCCTGCTAGCAGAAACGGGGAGGCTGAGCCCTGAAAGGAGCATGCTAATGACAACAAAAAATAAATGTCCAGACTCTGGCATAAAAAGCACACTTAAAAAAGAGAGAGAATTGAGGGAGGGAGCAGATACTGCAGATTTGATCATTCAAGCAAGTTTACTTACACAACTGTACTGTGTTCATCATATTGATCACTGCTGCAGTAGCCTTAGCTATATGGGCAGATTACCATAGCCAACTATATTTGGGAGGTGGAAAGAGAACAGTCCAAGAACCCCTAGAGAATTGTTACAGCAAAGTTTGATCAGGACCTAGAGAAGGATTCAGGCTTACAGTGCTTTGTAAAAGTATGTACAGAGGACTAAGTAGCAGCTTCTAGAATATTTCTAGAATGCAACTGTCTCCAAAAAGCCATAAGTGAAGCCAAGGCCATGGTACAGAAGGCCTTGACCCTGTCTGGAATAGATTTATAATGGTAAGTAGTATCTGTAATGTTGGTGAATAATATTCTGAACCCATTTGTTTGAAGCAATCTGTTGCCAAAGAGAAAAATGGAGATTAAGATTTTCAGAAGAAAAAGGGGGCAGAGTGGAAGTGGGTCACAAGGTCTCTTGAACAGTCAGTCATTCAGACATCCTGGACTTTGTCAGGTTTTAGAAAGCTAGAGATTTATTTTTGTAATTCCTTTCCCATTCCTTCTTAAATTTCTGTTGAGACTGTTCATTTTTTTTTTTTTTTGCCAAAATGGAAGAGGAGAATTTGGGCAGTTTGGAAAAAGAGAGCTGAAAAATCTTAGAGATTCCCTGGAACAGCTTGCCCCTTTCATCACACTTTTTGTGACAAATCACTAAATCTCTATCCAAAGAAGAATTTCAAATCTTATTTATAAACATAATTTGGGAGGTTCTGCGAATGCAGTATTGCAAACTCCCTCAAAATAGTACCAGTGGCCATAACCCTGGAAGAAGTGTCAAAAGAGTCATACACAAACTGTAAACAATGAGTGCTGACCTGTGCAAAAGAAACAACTAACCCCTGGATTCTCAAAAGTTTGCACGGTGTGCAAGATCAGTGCAGAAGCTCAAGCAGGCAATATGTTTGCAGTACGATCTAGGAATAGCCTGCTGGGACATGCATGAGGGCTCCTGCACTAATCCTGCATGGACGAAGCCCTTGTATGCAAACCACCCCATTTGCAGGAGAAATCCATGCAAATTAGGTGATTTTGTGATCCAGGAAGCATGCGACCGTTTGTGCAGGACTAGTGCAATCAGCAGAAGTGTACTCGGTAAGTAACCGAGTACATTTCTGCAAAATCCAAAACGGAGCTATGATAGCTCCAAATAAAGGCTGCATATCATGTAGTAAGCATGCCAATGGCCAAGTATAAGGCCATTGGCATTGTAAACAATACAGAAATCAAAAAAAATCAACTTTTATTTTTTTTTAGCCGATCTCGACTGTTGAAGCGTAGGGCAGCGGCTCGCAAATGGGATCGGGGGGAAAATAACAAAAGGAACCAAAAGGAACCATTCTAACTAAAATCAGTATTCTGCCATGCAAGTCAATGGCAGGTAGAAGACAACCTGGCCAGTGAGTAGTGGTTACTAAGCAGGGAGGCTCAGTATGAGACATGTAACTATGCGTTAGCAGGCAATCCTATGCAAATGAGGGGAAGGATAGTGAATCCCAGTTTTTCCCAGCATGCGAGGCAGGTCCCAACAGTGTAAGAGCAGGAATAGCTTGGTCCAAGCCTAAGAGGTAGGTGACATCATGGGGGGGTGTCAGGCATACTGTAAGTGGATAGGAGCCCTGTGGCTTGGGTGTGCTCCTAGCTTAGCACAGCTAAGCTAGGGGGTGTGTCTAAACTTGCTTAACACTCTTTACAAAGCCTAAGTGGGTGTGCATGCCGCACACCAGGTTGTACAGGAAGAAAAAAAAAAGTTAAATCAGGAAATAGCAGCAGTGTGCACATTTGAGAACTTTGCGCGGTGCACACATGGGCTTAAACAGGAGGGCAATGGGAAGGGAAAACAGCAGTAGGAAGGTAATCAAGGACAACTAGCTTATCTAGCAGGTGAAATGTATCAGAATCAGCCAATTACACAGGCAGCAGACCAGCCCAGCCCAGAACACTACTATAAACTAAGCAAACACCTTCCCCTCTGGTTTTTCCCACACTCTACACCATTGGTATATACAAGCGGGGAAAGGTTAACTAACAAACCTACAAAATGAGAAGGGTTGCAGCAGGCAACATAGAACAACATGTGCAAGAGTCTGAGGGTGGTAAGGATGTGAATGCTGCCGAAAAACTCATAGTGAGGAGATGAAGAAGAGTGTACAGACCCGGGGTAACCTATCAGGGGCTACATGAGCTGGAAAAAGTGGAGCACTAAAAGGTGGACAGAGACCTCCTACAGCAATGTGTTGAGCTGTGCCAGCCACACCTGTCACACCACATCACTAAGGGCTTTTCATCCAGAAAAAAAGGAGGTCATTGTCCCACTGTACTCATCCCTCATTAGACCCATTATAGAATGCCCCATTTGGTATGTACCTCTCAAGACATCTGCAACAACTGGAAAGGCCGCAGAAATACCTCACTAAAAGAATCACAGGCCTAAAGCAGATGCCCTATGCTGACCACCTTAAAAAACTCCTGCTATACTCTGTCGCATATTGTCTACTCAGAGGTGATCTCTGCTTAACATACAAGGCCATGTCAAACCCAGAGCTGTTGGACATGCTACACTTAAAGAAATCCCAATCACTCAGAGCCACATGCTCCAGGGATCTAAACCTTGTCATCACAATAAACAAAACATGCTGGAGGGATAGGTTCCTGACCCAGAGGCTCCCCAGACTCTGGAATAGATTGCCCATACATGTCAAGCAGAGTGCCTCTCTGGCCCTCTTCAAAAGGAACCTGGATGACTGGATGGGAGAAAGGAAATTCACCCCGGGGATCATGTCAGTTGCCCTGCTAGACAGGGGTCCAGGGAAGTAAATAGTGTGGGAAGAAATAGCCAGGGAATTGTTATGGATAGGCTTGTATAGGCCCTAGGGCTGATAGCCTAGTACCAACCTATGAACCTATGAACCAAACTAACTGAGGGGAAGCCATCCCAGTGGATACCAAGGTACGTTTAGGTCTAGGTATGCTAGCCACAGGTACCTCCCAAAGCACAACTGGGGATATCATGGGGATCACACAGGTATCACCATCCAGAGTATTCCACCAGTTCCTGGATGCCATGTCAGCACATGCTAGTGAGTACATATATTTCCTCAACACCCATGAGGTGTTGACCAGCAATATGTGTCTCTTCCACCAAATAGCAGAATACCTGGGGTAGTGGGTGCTATAGACTGCATGCACATATGCATCAAAGCACCACCTGGTGAGCAGGGTAGGATCTACATCAACAGCAGGGGCTTCCCCTCCATCAACTGCCAGGTTGTGTGTGTTGCCCAGGGCATTATAATGAATGTGTGTGCTGGCTGCTCTGGAAGCTATGGTGATTCCCACATATGGAATCTGATGCAGCTGCACCAGAGATTTGCCAATGGGGACATCCCCTATGATCACCTAGTGGGGGATGCTGGGTACACACACTGGAGCCATGGCTGATGACACCCATCAGAAATACACAGAAACCTGAGCAACAACGCCATAATGAAGAACACGCACAGGCCAGACATATAATAGAGCATGTTTTTGGGATGCTCAGGTCATGGTTCTAGTGTCTGGACACATCCGGTGGAGCCTTGCAGTACTCAACAGCTACATGTACCCAAATTGTTATGGTATTTGCTATGCTACACAATATGATCCTGCGGAAACAGCTGCAGCAGGAACAGCATGGGGCAGGGCCACACAGCACCCCACCAATGCCAAGGCCTGCACAGACACAGAGTGACCCAGAGGAGGAGCAACTTAAGCCTGTCCCAGTAGGCAGAAGTAGGTCTGCCCAGTATGCCCTAGCCTTGGCAAAGAGGCAATGCATAGCACATGCACGGACACAGAAGGAACCCAGGGAATGACACCTCTGTCTAACTCACACATACAGTAAAAGGGATGCCAAACATGACACTACCTGTGCTCAACCATGTATAGG
Organism: Protopterus annectens; assembly: GCF_019279795.1. Classification (NCBI taxonomy): domain Eukaryota; kingdom Metazoa; phylum Chordata; order Ceratodontiformes; family Protopteridae; genus Protopterus; species Protopterus annectens. The sequence continues at coordinate 991,234,673 of NC_056733.1, forward strand.
GAGTGTACTATGTGCATCTGACATAGGCAGCCCACCAACACCATTTACAAGTCTGGCACACCCACAAGGTAAGTCAATCAACCTACCAATTGCCAAATGGAGTAGACTGTGTTGTTACCTGTAGTTGTGGTATGGATGTGAGCATGCAAGGGAACTGGGTGGCTGAATGCTATGGCAGCAGACAGTAGACACCCATAGTGGCACCATGACATCTATAACACATACTGGAGTCACCATAGTAGCCAGTACTACACAGGATGACAAAACCCACTGCAGGAAATGTGCTGAGAGATATATGTGTCCATATGACCCACACATGCCAGTCAGGTAGGTTCACATACCCAACAACAGTCTCAGCCAGCAGGACAGGTGTAGACAAACCCAAACAGAGCCTGTGCCATAGCCCCAGAATGATGGCTATGGTTACCCACCCAGCCCTACACAGACAGACCACAGCAGGGCAGGCAGTGGGATGTTAGTTCTGAAGGGTAGGAAGTCAGACAATAATATGTAGGGCAACCAAAGCCACGATCTGTAGTACACTGGTATGCCTCTAGTCAGCATGATAGTTAGCAGTACAGAATGAAATGGAGTACTTGACATACCAGTACAGTCATAGCAAATGTGCACAAGTGTCACGTGTGCCCCCACATCCTACATAGCAATGTAATAGCAGTCAGGTGTGCCCCCCACTCCTCTGTAGAAATATAGAAACAGTCAGGTGTGCCCCCCCCCTGCTATGCAGAAATGGATTAACAGTCAAAGCCAAATGATCAATGGATACCCTGCAGAGACAGCATGCTACCTGTCGGTGTACAATACAAAAGTCAGCACTGCAGCACAAACTACCTGTACATGGTCAACACATTCAATACAGATGGCCATACTGGGCATGTTCACACATTTTGAGAAATGAAGGCAATGTCAGTCAACAATATACTGAAAGGTCATACTGGGCATGCTCACACACTTAACACATGAAGGCCATGTCTGCAAACACCAGTGGATCAGACATTTCTGGCAGTTGCCGTTGTTAGCTCAGACACTCATCAGTATGCACCACTCATGCCTTGCACACCCAGTGGATAGGAATACAGACATATATGTCAGGACCGCACACTATAATAAACCAAAGGTAGACGTACATAGATGTGTGGAAGAGGATGACTGTGACAAGGAGCCATGCAGGCCTGTCCCACCCAGCACACAGTCAAAGAGCCCCAAACACATGAGATACAGATGTCACTCACTGCAGATACTAGCCACCAGTATCTATCAGCATCACAGAGTATGTGGTGCACGTGCTAGCTGTGCAACATGACTGTACAAGGAAGTAGTTATCTAGCAGCTGTATACATGTACCTGTGAAATATGAACATGTGTGTGCCCGCATGTGGCATGTCAACCCCTAGATGAATGGATTCTGGTGCATGCACACACCACCCTCCCCATAGCCCTACTATGACAAGCCTGCTGAGGTCATCCAATGTGAAATACACCTTTGGGAGTGTTGTAGCCCCGTAATCTCCATGGCGCGTCCCATAACTGTGCACTGCTGTAGTGTGATAAACTAGTTAGGTAGAAGTTCTAACCCCAGACCTGGCAACTGTGTGAGTGTCTGACTGTGTAGAGAGCAATGCTTTTTAGGGTACCCATACTCCCTACAATGCATATACTTAACTTTGGCAAGGCTGCTGATGTCATCCACCTAGGAATACACCTCTGGGAAGCAGTAGCCCAGCAAATTCCAGAGCGCGTCCTGTAACTGCGTACCACTGTAGTGTGATAAACTACTTTGGTAGAAGTATTATTCCCAGACATGGCAACTGTTTGTGTGTGTGTCTGTCTGTATAAAAAGCAATGTTTTTTTAGGCTAGTCACACTCCCTACAATTCAAATGCTCAACCTTTGTAAGGCTGCTGATGTCACCCACCTAGTAATACACCTCTGGGAAGCTATAACCCAGTAATCTCTGTAGCACGTCCTGCAACTGTGTACTGCTGTTGTGTGATAAACTAGTTAGGTAGGAGTACTATTCCCAGACATGGCAACTGCGTGTGTGCGTCTGACTGTGTAGAGAGCAATGCTTTTTAGGCTAGTCACACTCCCTACAATTCAAATGCTCAATCTTTGCAAGGCTGTTAATGTCATCCACCTAGTAATACACCTCTGGGAAACTATAGCCCAGTAATTGCCGTAGTGCATCCTGTAACTTTGTATTGCTGTAGTGTGATAAACTAGTTAGGTAAGAGTTTTATTCCAGGACATGGCAAGTGTGGATAAATGTGCATGTGTGTTCCTTTGTCAGTGTAGGGAGCAATGTTTTTGAGTCCATTCACAGACACTACAAACTCCAATGGTCCACTTTGACAAGTGTGCTGATGTCATCAGCTGTGAAATACACCTTTGGGGAAGGGATTGGCCAGTAATCTCCATGGCGCGAGCCGTAGCTGTCTACTGCTGTAGTGTGATAAACTAATTAAGTAGGAGTTCTAACCCCAGCCTTGGCAACTGTCTGTCTGTGTAGAAGGCAATGCTTTTTAGAGTAGGCATATCCCCTACAATTTAAATGCTTTGCCGTGGTCAGGATGCTGATGTCATCCACCCCGAAATACACCTCTGGGAACTTTGTAGCCCAGCAATCTCCATAGCACATGCCATAACTGTGTACTGCTGTAGTGTGATTCAGAACTCTGTTAGGGTTCTATACTCACCCATGGCAGTTCTGTATGTTTTGTGTGGATTTTAATGTCTGTGTAGCGAGCTATGCATTAGAGGCTACTCACACTCAGTACATTTCAAATGCCATACTTTGGCAACCCGCTGATGTCAGCCAATGTGTTATACACCTTTGGGGAAAGAGTCCTCCAGTAATCCCTGTGATGTGTCCTATAACAGCTCCATGCTGCAGCATGTTATAGATGTCTGTTAGGGGTTTTATACCCACACATGTCAGTTGTGGATGTTTTGTGTGTGTTCCACTGTCTGTGTAGGGTGCAATGCATTTTAAGTTAGTCACACTCAGTACATGTCAAATGCCCTACTTTGGCAATCCTGCTGATGTCAGCCAATGTGATATACACCTTTGGAGGAGTACTGCAGTAATCACCATGGCACGTACTATAACTGCATAGTGCTGTAGTGTAATAAACTAGTTAGATAGGGGTTTTACTCCCGGACATGACAGGTGTGTCAGTATGTGTTTGTACTTTGTATCCTGTGTGGAGGTGGGTGTGCGTGTGTGACACCTGGGCCCAATGTGTAGAGGGTTTTGCAAATTTCTTATATGGTGGCCATCGTACATTTCACAATGTCCACTGTACAGGGATAACAGCTGTGAAATAGCAAAGAGGCTGGGGTGCATATACATACCCATACATGTGACATCAAGGCCAGACAATCACAGTTAGCAACCCCAGTACTACCCAGAGCACACTCTCAACCCATGTCTCATACACACACACATGCCGAGGGAACAGCCAATATGTGTGTACTACACTGCACATTGGTGACTGATAGTAACTATGGTGTGGATGCAGTGGCCTACAGAGGGCATGGCACCCTGTCCATCAATATGATAGGCACATAACTGCAGCCAGTGCACCTTCAGTATGTTTCCCACTGGATGCCTGCAACAACTGTGGTTCCATCAAATGTGATCCACAAAGGACATACCATGCCTTACACACATGCCCTGTATGGACAGATGCCACTGACACCAGGGAATATCTGTAGCATGCTACCAATGTCCACATGAGGGTGGGACTGTCACATCTGATGATAACATTCTGTGGACACAACATGGGCCAGACAAACCAGGTACACTTCCACATGCCACTGTACATGAATGTGGGACGTGCGCACATCCCAAACTCTGTCCATGTCATGGCATATAGAACACATACATGGGAAGCATTGCACAGCACTGGTCATGCACAATAGTAACCCAGGTGACTGGATGGTGAATACATTACCCACATGTGTGGGTCATTCCAGACACTACACCCCTTAGCCATAATGCAGACCATTCTCATGTGGCCTGATGCCCCTCACCTAGCCTTGTACAGCCATCTGGCACCGTCAACCACTACACACCCATGAAGCAATGCACAAATGCATGCTGGTACTAGCACCCTGTGTCTGTGGGTGTGGTGTACAGTGCTTCTGACCACATTCACACCCAGTACCACCCCCATTGGCATACTGAAGCATGCTCTCTAATGTCAGACACCGTCACAAACCCTTTGACCATAGAACCCCAGGATAACTCCTGTGGGCCAATTGATACGTATGCATTACTGTATTGTGGCAAAGTAACTGGTTAGGAAGTGTATTTGTTACCCTGCCAAGTGTGGCAATGTGTATGAGTCCCTTAGAGAGTGTGGCTGTGTTGATGCTGACACATGTTCATGTGGAGAGGCTCATGTGCTACACCTGCTGTATCACAACAGTGTTGCAGATATCATTCACCAGCACATATATGTCCAGACAGCTCAACAACATGTAAGCTATGTGGTACATGCAATTACTGCATACACATGTGATAGCTGTGCATAGTCAGTCAGGTGTTTGAAACCCTGTACTGGTAGGTGTGTGACACAAACATGCTTAATTTTTACTCACCCACACCTTCCTTGACATACTTTGTCTCTGTCTGTCCCTCTCACACCCTCTCTGGTGGATGTGGGATGTACACCTGCTTTGCTAGGTAGCAGCTTGTGTTTTGTAAATGATGGTCATGATCAGTTGATGGCCTCTGTACCAATTGCAGTCCTACTCTGGCTGAGTGTGTGTGGAACAGTTGTGGTAACACTCCCATAGCCATTTGCATGGAAACGCACTCCAGTATCTAGGAACGTCATGTTGGTTTTGGCCCTTTACATCCATTGTGGGCAGGAACTAGATCTGTTGTTTGGCGAACAGCATCTCAGATGGATTGTGGATTTACCTCTAACGACATACACCATGGAAACAGAGCAACACACAGGAGGGGGATGTGCCTGACCTGACTACAGACTGTAAGTGCTGCTATACTGTATGTGGAGTAATGTTGGTTTAACAGTGTGTGTGTGGATATGGCTGTCATACATGTTGCAATACCTGCCATATCAGTTCTATGTTTATGAGGAATCCACATCTGCAGAGTCATCTGTGAACTGCAGAGGGTAGTGTGAGGATTGCAGTCTGTAGATGGTGAAAGCCGTGATAGTTACTGACATCATATCCCTCATAGGACATATGTTGCAACAAACCCTGTTACAACAGTAAATGTAAGTGGTTATCACAGCAACATGTCAATATTGGCCCTGTGTATGTGCTTCCAGCCACAACTCTGTCAACCTTTGTACATATGTCATGCTTTAAGAGGTGCATATGTGCTGTACACCATCATTAGTGTCATCATATCTGATAACAAGCCAGTGAGATATCAGACTGCTACACATGTTATGTACAGTACGGGTTATATTTGATGACATTACCAGGACATTCCGTGGTCTTTTGTATAGTACTGAGGTCTGTGTAACTATGGTGAATGTCGACAGTGTGTGTATTGTTAACATGTTTTTAGCCTGTGTACAGACTGTGGTAGATGTCATTGTTATAGGTCCCGTCCTATCTGATGTTACATGCTGCTCCACTGTATGTTACCGTAGTGGTTTACATGTTTGTAGGGCCATACACACATGTCCCATACCACAAACAGACAGCAGACCACACCGTGTAGCAGCCCAGTATATGTAGGGTTAGTCTGTAAGTGGCACATATGAAGATAGTGTTGAACAGATAGCCCATATACTGTACTTTTATGCTAGCTTACCATATGTGGCTGTGGCTGGGTTCACATTGGATATGGTTATTTACCTTCACACAGATGTATCTTAACCTTTGCTGTGACATGCATACAGAGCCTGCTATATATGCAGGTACATGTGCATTCCCCCATAGGGGATGTTGGCTACTGTTGAGCCAGTCTGCCTGTAGCCTGCACAGTGCATTGTTACATGTCTAGCAGCTTAGTGTACTTATCCAGTGAGATGTCATGTGGAAATACTTGCTGGATGTACTGCTGCCCGGTCTCTCCTAACAGTCATGTATGTCAGACAGAGCAGTGGGATGCTGTACAGATATATATCAATATCTAGTGGGTAGTATGTGGCCATGGCAACCCTGTACCAGCAGTTATGTGTCAGGCCAGACAGGGGTGTGTGAATGCATAACCTATGGTGGCATATGTATACCAGTCATTATGCGTTATACCAATCTACATGGCTGTTAACATCCATATTGTCATACATGGCACACATGTTTATCACTAAGGGGTTCTGTGTATACCTCTGGACTGTAAAGAGTGATTCAGAATGTCCACATATATTGGCAAATATCTGTGCTGCAGTCCACAGGGGCATTACGTGCTAGCAGTGGTACCTTACTAGGATATCCTTAGGATGTCTGTCAGCAGCCAATGGCACACAAGTGGAAAGCAGATGTGACCTCCACACCATGTCTGTGAAGACAATCCCAATTACATTAGCAATACTCTACCAATATACCTGTGATACATTCTTGACATTCACTTGCACTATGACGTTGGGACTACAGGGGCTGGGATAGTTCTACACTCCGTGTCCAGGACATATGGTGAGAATATCTGTACATATAATCATCTCTCTCTCTCTCTCTCTCTCTCTATATATATATATATATATATATATATATATGATTACACATGTACATATCAACATATATAGATGGGTATGTATATGTACAGATATATATGTATATATATATATATATATATATATATATATATATATATATATATATAGATACACACACACACCCAAATATATACATATATAGAGCAATATATGTCTACACATATGCAGATAGTGATACATATGCACATATACATATGGATATCTACAGATATATCGACAGTAGTAGGTATATCAGTATAGATATGTATGCACATATAGTCATAGATATCTATATATATATATATATATATATATATATATATATATATATATATATATATATACCAACATAACTAGGCATATCTGTACATGTAGGCAACTCACGTTGCCAAAGTAGTTAGGAAGACCTTCTACATTGCCCACCTGATCAGGAAGGGATTCACATCCAGATCAAGGGAGGTCATTGTTCCCCTGTACTCATCACTCATCAGACCAATGATTGAGTACAATGCCCCATTCGGAATGTATCTTACCAGACACCTGCAGCAATTGGAAAGACCCCAAAAGTTCCTCACCAAAAGGATAATGGGTCTCAAAAATATGTCTTATGCTGCCCGACTGAAGGAACTCCAGCTCTATTCAGTCGCATACCATCTGCTCAGAGGGGACTTGTGCCTGACTTACAAGGCCATGTCCAACCCGGAATTAATGGACATGCTCCACCTCAAAAAATCTAAATCCACCAGAACTACAAGATCAAGAGACCTAAACCTTAACACGGTTATAAATAGGACATGCTGAAGGGACAGATTCATCACCCAGAGACTCCCTATGCTGTGGAACAAAATCCCAGTACATGTGAGGCAGAGCACTTCGCTGGCTTTGTTCAAGAGAAATCTTGACCAATGGATGGGAGATCGCAGGTTTACCCCGGGGATCACCTCTGTGTCACTGCTGGACAGAGGCACGGTAAAATAATGCGCATAGCATCCTTCAATTTAAGGGGTGGTGAAAGCCACAAAACTTTGGGCTAGGCTTATAAATGCCCTAGGGCAGATAGCCTAGTATGAACCTATGAACCTATGAACCTATGCATACATATATAGCTATATACACATATATCTATATGTATACACATATATATATATATATATATATATATATATATATATATATATATATATATATATATACGTATACCTATATATACATATATGTATAGATATGTATAGATATGTACATATGAAGAGGTGTACATATGGCCATATATATGTAGCACTATACAGGGGTGTATACAGGCATATGTATATCTATACCTGTGCATGTACATATAGACATCTATACACCTATATGTATACAACTATATACCAGTCATGAGTAAACGTCATGGTTATGTATACCCTACCACATGTATCCCACCGTATGTATCTGCTATGTGTACATTATGATAAAACAACATATGTGATGCAACAGTCATATTAATAACAAGAACTATACAATCTAGGACATAAAGGCAAGTGTTCAGTACCACTCAATTTAGGTAATGACAGCTATATTGGTAACACAACAGCTGCACCCACATTGGTCATGGCGTAGTGGTCATGTGTTGTGACTTCAGTGTAAAGGGCCCTGAGTTCATGACCTGCAAGGGCTGCTCATTTTGTTGCTGGGCAGAACAAGTTCTGTTGGATACAGAGTGGTTAAGGCAGTGTTTGTGCAATGTATGCCACACACATCAGTATCACAACATTGCTAGGTAGGGGTCCAGTCCCAGTGTTGGCAAGTAACAGTATGCGTGTGTGTGGATGGATCTACATCAGGTTGCAGGGTATACATGCCTCAGCAGGCCACCTGTCCGTGTGGCACAGGCAATACCTGGTATAGTAACCTGTGAAATGTGTTTGACTGTACCCCAGATATGTCACTGCCACGTTGTCAGCACAGGGACATACCCCATTGTGCAATGTGACCATAAACCATCCTCATGCTGACACACGTACACCTACAACACAATTGCATATCAGTTTAGAGACCACAACCAACCAGTGTTACTAACAGCTAGATGGCATCATTGCTGGATGGCTACATTAGATGGCATCATTGCTGGATGGCTACACTACCTGCCAAATGTGCCTCACACTCTACACCCTACAACATGTTACACTGCAGGACTGTGGTACACTGGTATACAGTCAGCATGTGCATCAGAACCATATCAGCCTGTACCTGTATTGATGATAAGGATGAAAGGGATGGGGCACAGGTATCATCATATGCACAGGGCATCCTCATGCTGACACATGTACACCTACAACACAATTACATATTAGTTTAGAGACCACAACCAAGCAGTGTTACTAACAGCTAGAAGGCATCATTGCTGGATGGCTACACTACCTGCGAAATATGCCTCACACTATACACCCTACAACATGTTACACTGAGGACTGTGGTACACCAGTATACAGTCACTGTGTGCATCAGAACCATATCAGCCTGACTCTGCATCGATGGTATGGATGACAGGGATGGGACACAGGTATCATCATATGCACAGGGTATGGTGTTGGTTTGCCAAAGGCCCAGGGTGGGCCATACATTTGACACCATGTGTGTGGATGAGGGGTGTACTCTAGGGAGCTGGTTGAGGTGATGTGTTGTGTGTAGGTATGAGGTTGCCCTAGGTGTGTTTGCATAGTGTGTGGGTAAGCATGCACACATTTCTACCTTGTGGCTGCCCTACACAGGTGTTTATGAATAGCTGAAGACCATACCTGGCAGGATGTGCAGTTCACAGCCTCCTGCCCTGGACACATGGACTGTGACTGCCAGGGGTTCCCCGGGCACGTGCAGGTACAGGTGTTGAAGTGTTACTCTCACCTGCTGATAACATTTGTCTGCTGGTACCACATCCCTCCTGGGACTGGCCAGAACCACATGCATGTGGCCTGCTGTGGTGTGGTGTGGACAGTACACCCCCTGCACTGCGGGGCTGCTACTGCCACTATAGGAGCCCCTTGGTGTCCTAGCATGCCCACATTAAGTGCCAGCTGTTGGTGTTGTTGGGCCACGTCCATGCGGGCATTGCTGCATCCCCACCACATGTCGAAGCACGGACATACCATGGCTGATGAGGGCCATCATCTCATCATGCCATCTATCTGCTTGCTCGTTAGAAGCATGGATGGCAGCCACCACTCTGCTGCCAAAGGCCCTGTCTGGTGTAATGCTTAATATGTACCTATGTTCACCTGTACAGCACCGACATTACAGCATAGAACATACTTCTGCTGGTTGCAGCCATGTTGCCTATGCCAGGGGCATGATGTCCAGCGGCCCTACCACGAGCACCCTGGGACATCAGCCTATGTGGCAGCCTGCCGGACATCTGGCTATACCTGCTGCAACTGGATACAGTAGGCATGGTTACCACACTTTCTTGTGCACTGCCACTGAATGCTAGCTGTCCCTCTGCTATGGCCACTGGTGCTGGGGTGTTCATAGGTGCTGTAACTGTGCGCAGGGGTGGGGTGGCTAAAAGGGGGATGTCAAATATTGATGCAGTTTCGGCCCCTGACAACCCCACCTGTGCTTCACCATTATCATCGTCATCATCATCATCCTCGGTGCCTGTATGGACACCTAACATCAGATTGGGTGCAAGAGGGACCTTGACCCACCTCGCCACTTGTGGGGGAAAACAATAACCGCACTTTAAAACCTGTACAGCATTGCTTAACAGTACACACACACACACACACACACACACACACACACACACAAATCTCTGTACTACCTACCTGTCCATGGCTTTACAGACAGCCCCACGTATATGTCCATGTATTACCATACCCTACATCACACTTGTTAACATACACACACTGCTACCACTCATTAACATCACAGTCCTCTAAATGCCCACACAAGCAGCCACAACACAAGGCCTGTTGCCATATTACCTGACTGACCTGTGTGTAGTGGAGTAACATGGTCTCAGTGCTGTCATTTGGTATGCACCCTCTGTACGGCTGGAATGATGTACATGGCCCCTATATGTGTGGGTTACTATGTTGTATCCATAATAGCTATCACTGGTGTGTCTTGTATATGTAATGCTCAGTACATGCTGGATATGCTGCTCCATCGGCCCATCATGTGTCAGTTGTAATATGTGGATACACTCCCTGGTGCTGACTATTACTTCCCCAATGCATCTGTAGAGCTGCATACATGGGCTGTAGGTGACCTCTCCGCTGACAGCAGTATTAAGTGTGTACCTGGGGTCTACCTTCCCTCTGGATGCCTGATCCAAGCTACAGGCCATATTATACTATTTGCTGTCCTGTGAGTACATGACAGGTATTCCTGGTGTGCAGTTTAGCACTCCATGTTCATGTACTGCACGGTCCCAAAGTGGGGTACACCATATGAGCACCCCACAATCACTCATGTGCATACATGGGCACACACACAAATACACACATGCACACACACACATCATACATGCATCTACCTCCCACCACTTTGCCAGAATGACCCTGCAGGCAAACTAACCAACCACCAGGATGAACACGCATGCACACACACACACACACACACACACACACACACACACACACACACACACACACACACACACACATACAGGTGAGGTTGCACAATGATCGTATATACAGTCCTTCAATTACCCATCTGCTAACATGCAGAACATACGGTACAGAACAGCATGCAGTTCAGCTATACTCACACCATGATAGCAGTGGTATACATGTATGATGCATGTGCTGTGACTAGGTGATGCCCCTTCCCCTGGATACCTCTGCACCCATGTATACATTATTGCTGTGCACCTGTTCTGCACCCTGCTGTGTACTGTGTACCATAACTCACAGGTGTCCAACCCATTGCGGAATGTGTAGTACCATGTCAGTTATGCCAGCTGTACCTCTCACAGCCCCTAAGTGTTTCAACAACACATACCTGGGATGATATCTGGACTGTTGTCATTAGTGAATCCCAGATGCCTGATTTACAGCTGTCAACATCAACAGACCATGTATGGCCAGTGCAGAAATGCTTACACTGACAACCATCAGAGCATACCGTGGCTATGGGAGGTGTACACACATTTATTGCTTTTACACACACATCCGTGACCTGGCATGGGACCACAGCACTGCAGATCTTAGCTGTACACACCCCTGGTATGTAACATATGCCCTGTACATTCACATGCAGAGTCTACAGATTGTGGTAGGTGTGCAGCTGCTGACCACAATGCATACACACCATGTGGGGATATGTGTGCACACCCTTATCATGATGGTTTATCACACCTCTTGTTGTGTGTACTACAGCAGTCACTGCTCATGGCAGGGATATACCACTGTGGGCCTTCTGCAATTGCCAGTGTATGTTCAGCCTACCCTACACATGTCCCCCTATTCTGCATGATTACAAGGTCTACTCATGTGTGCATCCCATGGTGTTCACACAATGCCGTCACTATTGCAGTGCGGGTAGGTTTATGGCTGCCACAGGTCCTGGACCTGACTATATGCAGATTGAGACATTCATACCATGCTTAGGATCCCTGCTGCAGTGCACTGGTGTTTCATGGTGAGACCCCCCTTCAACATTTATGCAGATGCATGACAGGTAAGCCCTACACATATGTCAGCTTGCAGTGTCCCGTACACTGCACACCACATGTTGCAGCTTAGACCCAGCTGATAATGTGGACTACTGTAATGACATATGCCATAGTGTATCTCAGCAGCAGTTGGCATTGCCCTACAGGTATGTACACTGGTGTTGCACTGTATATGGGAGTTGCCCAGAACATGTCGCTACTGTAGGCCATGTCAACCAACAGTATGTTACCCCCTGTGGACACATTCTGCAATGACAGGATGTTAGTTGTCATGCAGGTGTGTGACACACCCTTTCAATACCCCATCATGTTCATCCCTGTGAGACCATGCATTTCACAGCAACAATACATGCACATGTACAGCATGCATTCAGGGTAGGTGTGTTAGATGTGTGCATGGAATATTACATCACCATTACATATCCAGTGTGTTGGCATGCATCTACATAAGACATACTCACCAGCTTCAGGCTGCTACCTTGCTGTTCCCCCTGAGGGACATACATAAGTGGGTGAGAGATGCAATGCCAGTGGCCACACCTGTGGCACTGCTACAGGCTGGGTGCAGTACTTCCATACATCAACAGTAAATTCACACAATACTACCACATCTGGACATCTGTTTATCACTACAATGCAGCAACACAATATTTGTATGAGATATCAAATATGCATGATCTACCTGTACCACTGTGGATATTTGCACAACAGTGGTCTACTGATGTGCCCTGTGTCCTTACCTGCAAGCTCCTCGGCTGTTGTGTGGGTGACACCAACCTCCACAAAGGGGTCCAATGGTTGATGATATTCCAGATGGGCAGGTGCCAATAGGCTGGCCAGGAGCTCCTCCACATGTGTCAGGGGGGATGGATGGCATGGCCCCCCATGTGGCAAGGTGGTCCCCCCAGACAGCGGCAGCATGCTGATGGGCATTGCGAAGCAGGTCGCTGCAATTATGCCAGACTTGCTCATAACTGTGGTTATGCAGGTTGACATCATTGACCCTGTGGATGAGATCGTTCCACAGGGCGGTCTGCTCCTGCTGTTCTTGTGTTGTCCTGCCAAACAGGACCTGGTAGTGCAGAACCAGGTGGTTTATGATGACATCATTCTCCTCCATGGAATATGTCGGCAGCCTGATGTATGCCATCTTGCCTGAAAAACATGAGGATGGGAACAAGCCTGAGTGACTCATATGGCAAGTTTACCATTGTTCATAATGCACATCTCTGTCACCTCCCCACCATATCAGCTTCAACAGACTATACAAACAACTCATTAGGTATGGCTACAGCTTAACTATAGTTTGGACAGATTGTGTAGTGTACCACACCTTCTGCTATGTGATTGTAGCCATGTCCCCTCTGTGGACACTAACATTGCTGGCCTGTTACAGACTATTCACTTGCATGCCATTGCCAGGGCCACAATGGTTACATATATGCCAGTGGTATGGCTGCTCTGAGATAGCTGCACATCTGACAGTCTGTGTTACAGGGGGGTTCTATGCATGCTGTTGGACATGTACCGAGATTGTGTAGACTTTTACTACCGACATATGTACTATGACACAATAACATGTATATGTTCCATTGGCCAGCTGATCCACCTCTCCACACCCATCTGACCAGAATACCTGGCCACATGACATGTGTGTGCCAACCTGGGGCCTCCTTGTGTACAGTTACAGCAATACCATCAGGTGGAACCACCCAGGGGATGTTGGCCCACCCCCCTCAGGGCGCACACCAACATGTTCCTGTCCCCTGAGCTCAGGTCTAAGGCCTGTTCCATACCAGGCTCCACAGACACATGAGGGATGTGCTACATCAGTCTGAGACACCCAGTACACATTCACATGGCCAACATGCTCCTCTACTCAGCCACCAGACCTGGCACCTTCAAGATGTGGACTGCTGTTGTGAGTGGCAGTTGGTGAGAGCCTTGTTCCCACTGTAACCATGTTGGGGACCATGGGGCATCCACATCACAGACCACACACACTATCCACGGTGTTTACCCACCACATATGTCACATACCACCCCTGTAGACTGTCCTCTATATCTACCAATCCTGACCACCTCCACATGTGTATCTGCCATAGTTCCCCATATTCCCATTGCATACTTCACAGGTGGGGGCATTGTGGTGCCAGGATGGGACTAACATGTGTCATACCCATCCATAGTGCACACACTGTCAGCTGTAGATATCTGTGTGTATTGCTATGTGTGTTGCTGCCTTACACATAGCACACTTCACTGTGGTAGTGATATAGGGGACATGTTTTTCCATACATATCTGTTTGTGTGTGTGTTTGTACAGATGTTGACATTTGCATACCGGTATTTATCTATATGTGTGTAGATATATGTGACTTCATAAATATATGTCTACACATGGGTGTATGTATATTTCTGGACATACATGCTGATATACATTCATTCTTAGATATTAAATCTGTGACATATGTACACATATGCATACCTATATGGGGGTACATTCAGACATCAGCTCCACAATCTCACGACACCTCCCTGCAGAGCTTCACTGTTCTTCCTTGCTATATCACAGACAGGTGACACATATGGACACAGCCTGACATTGGTGGGGTATATGTGGGACCTGTTTGCTGGTAACTCTATTACACACCTATGGCATTCCACCATGCTACATTACAGATTCACCTGGGTATCCTGCCAATGGTGGTCCGAGGCTCCCAAATATCCATCATACAGGCATTACTTCCATCAACGTCATATGCATATTCCCCATTACACAACACACACTATGATGGCTTACATCCTGCCTGTCAGTGCGGACCTGCACAGTTAACAGCTATGGCCCTCTACCCACAGGGACAAACACTATTGTCCATAGCAGTTGTTCAGTTGACCACCATCACAACAACACCTGCTGGCACATATAACGTATTCCACATCATCTATCATAGTACTATGGACCAGGTACTACATTCTAATATATGTACATATACTTCACATACCTATTGTGGGAAGTATGTATTACTGACTGGCAGCTGTGTAGCTGGGTGCATTTCCAGCTGTAAATGTTCTTTGCATTTTGTTATTCCCATTTTTTTTCTTGCTTGCTTTCTCTTTCCTGTGAATGGATTGAGCTGTTTGGGGTAGATTGCAGCCTGGCTTTAGTAGGTAATGCACTTGATCAGGTGATGGCCTTTGTACCAATCAGTGTCCTACACTTGCTAATTGCATGCAGCTTGCTGTGTAGTACTTCCAATTACCACTGTCATGGCAACCAGCTACTATAAATCTTGTAGTAACTACAAAGGGATTAAATTGATCAGTCACAGCACAAAGTTATGGGAAAGAGTAGTGGAAGCTAGGTTATGAAGAGACATGATGATTAGTGATCAGCAGTATGGTTTCATGCTGGGAAATAGTACTACAGATACGATGTTTGCTCTGAGAGTGTTGATGAAGAAGTACAGAGAAGGTCAGAAGGAGTTGCATTGTGTTTTTGTAGACTTAGAGAAAGCATATGACAGGGTGCCTAGAGAGGAGTTGTGGTATTGTATGAGGAAGTCGGGAGTGTCAGAGAAGTATGTAAGAGTGGTACAGGATCTGTACTAGGATAGTGTGACAGCAGTGAGGTCTGCAGTGGAAGTGATGGATGCATTTAAGGTGGAAGTGGGATTACATCAAGGATCAGCTCTGAGCCCTTTCTTATTTGCTATGGTGATGGACAGGTTGACAGATGAGCTCAGACAGGAGTCCTCGTGGACTATGATGTTTGCAGATGACATTGTGATCTGTAGTGAGAGTAGGGAACAGGTGGAGGAGACCCTGGAGAGATGGAGATATGCTCTAGCGAGAAGAGGAATGAAGGTCAGCAGGACTAAGACAGAATATATGTGTGTGAATGAGAGGGAGGATAGAGGAATGGTGAGGATGCAGGCAGTACAGGTGGCAAAGGTGGATGAGTTTAAATACTTGGGATCGATAGTTCAGAGTAATGGTGAGTGTGGAAGAGAGGTGAAGAAGAGAGTACAGGCAGGATGGAGTGTGTGGAAAAGAGTGTCAGGAGTGATTTGTGACAGACGACTACAACTAAGAGTGAAAGGGAAGGTCTACAAGAGGGTAGTGAGACCAGCTATGTTATATGGGTTGGAGACAGTGGCATTGACAAAAAGGCAGTTAGAACTGGATGTGGCAGAGTTAAAGATGGTAAGATTTGCACTGGGTGTGACGAGGGTGGGCAGGATCAGGAATAAATATATTAGAGGCTTAGCCCAGGTTGGAATGTTTGGAGAGAAAGCCAGAGAGGCAAGATTACGTTGGTTTGGACATGTGCTTTAGAAGGATGCTGAATATATTGGGAAAAAGATGCTAAGGATGAAGCTGCCAGGTAACAGGAAAAGAGGAAGGCCTAAGATAAGGTTTATGGATGTGGTGAGAGAGGACATGCAGGTGGTTTGTGTGACAGAGCAAGATTCAGATAACAGGAAGAAATAGAAACAGATGATCCGCTGTGGCGACCCCTAACAGGAACAGCCGAAAGAAGATGATGATGATGTGGGATTGGTCCCTTTACCTTTCCTGTGTAAGGGGCATCCTTCCTGTGTGTGGGCATCAGTGTTACAGACAGCAGGTAACAGTACCTCTTCCAGGGGAACCGACACGCTTAGGCCAGCTACATATTTGTAGGAGGTTCCAGAACTACAAACAGAGTGTGAATAGAGTTGTGTTATGCTTTGTATATTACTGGTGTTACAGGGTGTGTGTGTACATACTAGTTTACCTTGGAATGCAGCCTGTCTGCATAGCTCTCAACTGTGGGCCTATCCTGTTGGTAGCCAGAGGTATGCCTATCATGTTTTGTCTGTCCACCACACAGGTCCTGTATCAGATATGTCACTGGCAGTGTATGTGTTGAGTGCTATCAGTACATGGCTACATCCATTTGTTTCTAACCTCAATTCCATGGCTAAAGGTATGTTTCAGACTATCCTGTAACACCAGCAACTTGCTTAGTATATGGTAACAGTTTCCCACATATGGGCCTGTGTTCCAGCCTCTGTCCTCCACCTATATACCATGATTTGCACATATGACATGCTGTTGGGGGGTTTTCTGTAGTGGGCTGTGTGTATATCACACTGCCATTGCTGCCATCAGTCCACTGCTGTTGTATCCCCCACACATACAGTGGTGCTGGGGCCATACATGTGTGGGCTACACCAAAACAATACATGTGCACCTTATGCACTGCAGAGGCCAGTGTATATAACAGTGGTGTATGGGCCTGTAGTATTGAGTCTAGGGGGGATGAACCATAACTGACCTAGGCTGTTACAAAATGTGGGGGTATCAGGGGTGAGCTGCCTTAAATTATCTGCATGTACAGTACCATATACTTCATCTATATTTACATTACTCACATATATTGGGTTAATGCAGGCCTATTGCCACCTGCCATACAAGACTGTTCTGTTTGTCAGTGTGCTTTTGATGGTGTCAGTTATGCCTTGTTATGTAACAGTTACATCCCATTTGGTCAACTGAAGTCTTCAATAGCTAGTGATTTTGTACAGAGTATAGATGGAGGCTGCTGAACTATACACCTGCATTACATACTGTTGATTGTTTGGTACCCTGTGGCCCAGTCTGTCTTTACTATTGTACAATATGAAGGCATTGGCCTGGACATGACAGTTGTGAACCTTTCCAGACTACTGTATTAGTGTAACTGTTTTACAGTTGCATTACTCTGTTTATATGGCTGTCAGTGTCTTCACAGCTGTATGACATGGCATATAGAACTGTAATAGTACATAAATAAAGGTTTTCCATTTCTGCAAACCTGTGTGTGGTGTTTTTCCTATGACCTCTCTGTGGGTATATATTGCAGGAAACAATTGTAATTGCATGGATGGCCCATACAGGGTCCAGTTGTTCAGGTGTGAACTGTAGGCATAGTGGCTGTTCAATATTGCGTGCACCTTCTACATATGTATCTTACTGTACATATCTCTGCATGTGTCTGTGTAGTAACATATATATATATATATATATATATATATATATATATATATATATATATATATATATATATATATATATATATATATATATATATATGTCTGTATCTGCACATATGTGTCTGTGTATATGTATCCTGGGGATGTTGATTGTACTGCATTATATGTTACCAATATAAGCCTGACATCATACAGGTGGGTTCTAGTACTGTTTACATGTTGTTCACATGTCATGTCAGGTCCTGTTTATGGGATCTGTAACACTTTAGTGTATTGCAGGGCAGATGTGTTTGGCTGTGGTGGGAGGGGTATGCCTATTTGTACATGACGTACATTGTCCGGGGCGTCTCAACCCCATTAACAGTGCATGTGGACATATTTGTATTTGTCAATCTACCATTGCTATCTACAGATGTGTGGCTCTATATATATATATATATATATATATATATATATATATATATATATATATATATATATGTATATATATGTATATATTTCTATAGATATATCTATATAGATATCTACATCTATTGATATGTCGTATCTGTTTAGATATTAATATATTTACTCACACACATACATTTACTTGCTGGAATACATTCTCTGTACTGTTGAATGACTGGGCTGGTTGATATGTTTTGAATACATCAGGGTTATGTATATCTGACATGGCTTAGTGGAAAATCACTTTGGTTATGGTGGGTTGGGTTCTGTGTTCAAGCGTAGCAGAGGCTGTTTATTTTGTTGCTGGGCAGAATGAGGGCCATTGGATACAGAGTGGTTAAGGCACTTTTAGGCAGTTGTTAGTGGGTTTGCATGGAGGTAAGCCCTGGTAACCTGCTGTTACATCTGCTTACAGAGTGTTAGCTTCAGATTTACTTAACCAGTGTAGGCATTGCTTACCACCATGTAAACGGGCCTAAGCCGGCTTACTAGTGCTTACATATGCTTACTATTGCTTATTTCTGCTTAAACCTGCTTACTAGTGCCTTATTCATTCTGACACTGATACTTCACATGTGCATTTCTTGCAGTACTCCAGTTTATACATATATGTTATTTTGTGGGTTTTGCAGCAAAACTATTGGTTATAACGTGCTTTGCCATGTAAAATAGACTGTGCTGCATTGGGACTCAAACCATGAATGCCTGCTCATTAGACGGATGTTCTGCCCACTACACTATTGCTGCGTTGCTTCATTTGCATATATCTTCCATAAATTCATACCCATGGTTCCTTCCCCCACCCCGAGCTCCAAGTACACAGCAACCATCCATTCTCCAGTTGCTAGCCCAGCCATAACACACCTCCACACATTGCCCTCTCTCCACATCTCGGTGCTCATCCAGAATACTGTCTTGTCCCAAGCTTCTTCAGGCTCTTCATCCGTTTAGTCCACGTACGTATGAGCCTTGCCTTGTTCATCTTCCGAGACACGTGTAAACATCGGACTGACAAACAATTTTTTCTTTGTCCCGCCAGGGATGGACCTGTCTTTGTGTCAACGTTGGACTTAGCTGGTCTACACTGTTTCTCCCACTGGTAGAATCCTGCCAGGGGTTTCAGCAGTTTGCTCACACATCTGCCCAGCCTCATCTCCCAGTTCCACGGAACTGACATCCCAGGTTTGACATTCTGCTGTATGTGTATCTGCCATGGCTTAGTGGTAGCTCACTTTGACTATAGTGTGCAGGATCCAGGGATTGCAACTTGGGAGTGCAGATTATTTTGTTGCTGAGGCACTTTTAAGCAATTGTAAGTGGGTTTGCATTAATTTGCACGAGGGTAAGCAAAGCTAACCTCCGGTTACAGCTTCTTACACTCAGTTATCTTCTACATTGCTTAACCAGTGTAGGCATTGCTTACCACCACGCATACTGGCTTGAACCTGCTTACTGTTGCTTAAAAGTGCTTACTCTCGCTTGCCCCATGCTAATTTCTTTAAAAGAAAAGAAAAAGGGGTTGATAAGAAAGTGGTCAAAAAAGGGGCATAAAGAGGGAAAGACAGTAGGGAAAATAGCCAGGGATGTGCAGGAAGGCTACAGGGAAGGTCCATAGCTGGCTATGTCTTCTACAGCAACAGCTGTGCATATACACTGAATTTGAAGGTAGATTTGGACACTCAAACTCCTGGGTGAGGGTGAGGACAATAATAATAAGTTATGATGCCATTTAGACCAGATAACATGCCTACAGTAGGGAGCTGAAACCATGTGCTATTTGGTGTTATTTAGTGGGTTTTGCAAAAACAAATTTGGTTATAACATGCTTTGCCATGTTAAATAGATTGGCTGCAGTGGGATTCAAACCGAGCATGCCTGCTCGTTAGGCGAATGCTCTGCCCAATTCACACTATTGCTTACATCCACAAGGTGGTCCGATTAGAACTGCTCGATCCAACAGTAGCATGCCTCGACCCATAATTTCATACCCATCGCTCTCTCCCTATGCCTCCTCCGCAACAATCAGCCTTTCTCTGGGTGCAGGTCAGGTCTAACCAAACCACTACACACTGCCCAGTCTCCACTTCTTGGGACCCATCATGTACATTGTCTCGACCCATGGATCATCAGGCTTTCCCAACCTTGTAGTCTGAGAACATACGTGCCCTGCCATGATGAGTCGGTATAATGACAGGAATCCAAATACCCAAGTATTTCTGGGTAGTCCCACAAGGGACGTTCTTGTCTTTGTTTCTAGATTGGACTTAGCGGGTCTACAATGTTTCTCCCTCTGGTTGTATCCTGCCTGTGGTTTGGGAAGCAGTGATTGTTTACTTTGTTTGTGTGTTTGTTTGTGTGTTTCACCTGTTTGGCTGGGGGATATTGGTACGTGTAACATGTATGTTGATTGAGTCCTCTCACCCCCATTGGCAGTGCCTGCTGTCATATATGTCATTCTTATGTGCTGTATCATATTATATATATATATATATATATATATATATATATATATATATATATATATATATATATATATATATATATATATATATATATATATATATATATATATATATATATATATATATATATCTGTGTATATACACGCATACACACACACACACACACACACACACATATATGTGTATATATATATATATATATATATATATATATATATATATATATATATATATATATATATATATATATATATATATATATATATATATTATATATATATATATATATATATATATATATATATATATTTACATACATATATTATATATCTATTGCTATATATATATATATATATATCTAATGACATATAGATGTATGGATGTCTGCATATGTATATATCTATCTGTGGATATTTATATATATATATATATATATATATATATATATATATATATATATATATTTATATATATGTAATACAGAGTGGAAGAGGTATATATCTATTTAGTTATAGATATATTACACGCACACATACATCTACATGTACAGGTATATGTCCTGCAATGTTGAATGGTATTGCTGGATACTGTTAGAAAAATATGTATTCACATATAAGCTGCTAAAAAATATGTATTCATATATAAGCTGTTAGAGAAATATGTATTCACATATTCTGACATATAAGTTGTGTGGTTAGATATATATAAATGAACTTGAACATATATGAAATACATAGATTGAGAAATAGAGTAATATGTAATGCATTTAATTCTGTTTTACTAGAATAATAGTAGAAATAAACTCGCATATTATTGCTTGAAGCATAAGCTGCTGTGTGATTAGAAACTTGGCCTTGGCAGCGACCAGCTCGGCCTGGCTCATGTCTGTCAGTGAAAGATTATTTTGCAAAGTTAGAAAATAATGAATCTGTGTGCATGTGTATCTTTTCCTGCTTCTACCAGAAGAGCGGCCTTGTGCGCACTATCAGAGATAATGTCCAGCTGGTGAACAAGAAAGAGACAAAGAGAAGCATTAAAGAAGACATGCACCCATTGTATTCGAACTAATCTAAGAGCCTTGAATTGGCTACATCCTCGGAAGGACATTGTGACTGACCAGGTGCTTGCAAGGCTGTAATATTCTCATGGGAAAGTAACTTTTTAAAAATTGTAATATCAGCATTTTTCTTATGAATGGTCATGATGTAAAGACCCTGTCACTGACCACGTCAGTGAGGTGGGCAAAAGCTGATTGTAAACCCTATAAAATATCATGTATTTCCTGAATAAAGCTAGACAAAATTCTGTACAAGTTTGTGTATGGTTTTTTGCCTCCTAATGTACATTAGAATATTTGTATAGTAGATACCTGAGAAACCTGCATTACTGTTTGTTATTGACTGTCATTTTTTAAATGCCAGATGATTTTACAGTCTGACTTTAACAAATTTATTTAACATTTTGGTCCTAATCGTGCCAGAATTCCCTTGGTAAGCTACAGGTCAGAGTATATAGGTGGCACCGAAACCTGCGCAGAAGAAGGAAAGACCTCCGACTGAATTGTCGTATCTAAAGAGGCTGTCCACTTGTCTGATCTGTGGCCGAAAAGCGGAAAACTGGATCCTAAAAAGAAGTATAACAGTAAGCGGGAGGCTCGGGTAAGCAGAATTCCTCTCTTTGTTTTGTTTTAGATCAGGGACCAGGTTACACTGTGCTATTGCTAAGGTTTGTGATAGCAGGGAGAGAGGTAGTCAAGTATTGTATCTTGAGTCATAGATCAGGAAGTAAACAAAGCAAAGTAAAACAGTCATTCTAGACACTACTGTGGATACGGGAATAAGATACCACGTGGTACAAGAGAAAGGGTTACGTAACAGTTCTTTTTTGAAGAAACATGGGAAATGAATGCACTAAAGGGTCACGTGACCCCCTAACAGAAGACGCAAAGTATATGCAATTGCAAAGAGCAGATAATGTGAGACATTTTTCAAAATGGGTTAATAAGTATGACTTTGATGGTAAATTAGATAAAATATCACTAGTAAAACTTTTGAAACAGTTAAAATCTGACGAGAAGGTCAGGCAAAAACAACAACAGTTGGGTTCCTCAAGCACATAGGTGGATTGAGGAAGTGAACCGAAGGAACAGAAAAATAAAATGCAAAAGCATTATTTTTAGACAAAGAGGATAATAATACAGTAGTAGCATCGGTCCCTCCCTACCACCTCCTCCGATGCCTTACTTAGAATATGAAGCGGGAGGGTGGCTGGACCCCCACGTTATCCGGAGGCAACAGGGGTATTAAGACAACCATTTGTAAGAGAACCTATCGGAACTAGATCCCGAACACGTCAAACACTTATAGATGTTCAATCAAGCGGAGATTCATTAGATGGGAGTGAGGAAATCTGTCCATTAATTGAAGTACCAAACCCGCAGGCAGGACAGGAGGGCCAGGCCTCAACTCTCTTAGTGTATAGACCGTGGACACCGGAAGATATCCGGAAAGCTACAGAGGGAATTCCCCATCCAAAAATTAACTTTGAGAAATTTGTACAAGATTTACAGGGCATGAGATTGAGTTACCACCTGAATGGGGAAGAGGTAGAAAAAGTAATTAGACAAATTTTAGGTCCAGATTGGCACATGATTTGTGGCGCCTGGAATGCCCGTGACGCGCAACTCAGGCCACTCCTACACAGTGACGCAGAACTAGATGCTAGATTGAAGGGTCTTACAGACCGCATTACTGAAAAATGGAAACCTAGGGCAGATTGGACTTGTATTAACCAATGCGTACAGCAAGATAATGAAACAGTAGACACATACTATGGTAGATTATTAGAATGTTTTAATAACCATAGTGGTATGACTATTCCTGAAAATCAAAAAAATGATAGCTTGTATGAACAGCAGTTGAAGAATGCATTTTTGAAAGGCTGCATTGCCCCTATCAATAGCTTCGTCACGAAGCATATGATAGATCACCGAACGAGTAGGCTCCAAGCCTTATTAGAGTATGCTAGGCATGCCGAAAAACATTTTAACAGTAAAAAGAAAAAGAAAACGCAGGTCTTCACAGCTGAAGACGGTGCAGAAGTTTTGTAGTACAAACAGCCAAAAGGGTAAGAAATGCTCAGGGTAACAAACGTTCTGACAGAAACTCAGAGTTTTATGAGGACAGGAAGAAAAGAGGTGAGTGCTTCAATTGCGGTAAGAAGGGACATTTGGCAAGGGATTGCAGGAGTAAGGCACCTGTGGAAAAGAAGGATAAGGATGATGAGGATTGACTAGATGACAGTTGTACTGCTCGACAGTCATTAGGAGAGACTAATTAGGGGAATAATGTAAATACCTTAGAAGAAACAAATGACATGCAACCGGATGTAGAAGTTGGGGAAAGTGAAGTTTTGGACTTGGCACTACTGAGCTTGGAGCTCTATTTAGCAGACACTAAACCGGAAGTTACACTTCTGGTGGAAGGGAGAGAAGTCAAATTTTTGTGTGATTCAGGAGCATCACGAACTTTGATACACCCTTCAAAGTTACCGGAACATTCTGAGTCACCCGATTATATATTAGTAAAAGCAGCAAACGGACAGCTGTACAGGGAACCACTTTCCCATGATATAGCAATAACTGACCCCGTCTCGGGTATAACCCAGAGAAGTAAAATAGTACTTTCTGCCAAATGCCCCATGAACTTATTAGGAAGAGATCTTATGCAACTTTTTGGCATAGCAGTAGTCCCTACCATGAATGGTATGGAGGCACAGAGACAAACTGATGCTTTTGTAGTACGATCGGAGGGTGAGGCCTATTATTGGTACAGCCAGGACCTGGTTACAACCGGTCCAGGGGCAGTGACCAAGGAACTAATGAATGTAGCCACCAGCAAGGTGCTTCCCCTCGATGTTGATCAACAACACTTGTTACATTGTACCCTATATTATTGTAGCACATCAGGGCCTGATAAAGAATATGAACAAAAATTGTTCAGGAATCCCGCAAATAGACTAATACTACGGACTTTATACTGGGACACTGAGGGCAATAGTGTAGTGAGTTGTTCATTACCTCAGGAGTTCTTGGAATTGTACAAATCCAATAAACTACCGCATGTTAGCCTAACCAAAAACAGGAATGTTAGGTGGGTAGACTTGGGTGACAAAGTGACAAGATGGGAGAAACTAACTGACTTGGAATTATTGGACTTAGGAGTACAGAAACAGAAACTAAATTGGTTAACGCAAGCACGCCCAGCTGTACACTTACAACAGAGTGAAGACAGCTGATTGGCATTCTTGATAGAAGAAGAAGAGAAAGCTTTGAGTAAAATACCAGATATTCTTTGGTCAACAGGGAAATCGGATGTGGGGCTTATTCGAACAGCAGGGCCAGTAGTTATTACACCAAAATCGGCCTTTAGACCAAGAAAAAGACAATATCCTTTGAGCAAGGATGCGGAACAGGGAATCAAACCTATCATAATGGCATTACTTAAGAAAGGGATACTGGTAGAATCCTTGGATTCACCATGTAATACTCCTCTATTTCCTGTTAAAAAAGCAAACGGGGAATGGCGGATGGTACAAGATTTGCAGGCTGTAAATGATGCGGTAATACCAAGGGCACCTACGGTGCCAGACCCACATACCTTGTTAAATGATTTGAAGCCGCAACAAAAATATTTCACCGTGGTAGATATTAGCAATGCGTTTTTTTCAATACCTATCCACCCTGACAGCCAGCATTGGTTTGCATTTACATTTCAGGGCAAAAGGTATACGTACACCCGACTACCACAGGGATATAGTGAAAGTCCAACAATATTTGCACAAGAGATGGCTAGCAACCTGGCGGGATTTTCTCCACCAGGGGGCAGTCAAGTATTGCTTTATGTAGATGACATCTTGCTTGCAGCTCCTACCCAGCAGCAATGTAGGGAAGACACAATAGCATTGTTGAAATTTTTGGCTGAGCAAGGGCATAAAGTGAATAAACACAAATTGCAACTTTGGAAAGAACAGGTTAAATACCTGGGATATGTGATATCCAAAGAAGGTAGAACATTAGATGAAGATAGGAAAACAGCAATCTTACAAGCACCTAGACCAACTACCAAAAAGGAAATGATGTCCTTCTTGGGAATGACTAATTTTTGTCGGAGTTGGATACCGAATTATGCCTTAGAAACGGCTCCATTGGCTGATTTAATATTTAAAACACCAATGGCAGCACAAGAAACACTGCATTGGACATCGGAAGCAGAAGCAGCTTTTTGCAGACTAAAACAACTGATAGTTTCATCGTTAGTTTTAGGGCTTCCGAATTACCATAAGAGATTTTTCCAGACTGTAGATTGTAGGCGGGGATATATGACGTCAGTACTGACGCAACAACATGGTGGCAAGCAACGCCCCATAGCTTACTATTCATCACAGTTAGATCCGGTGGCACGATCATTGCCACCCTGTGTACAAGCAGTCGTTGCAGCAGCTATGGCAGTGCAAGCTTCAGCCTCAGTGGTATTGTTTCATCCTCTCACGTTGAGAGTACCTCATGCAGTTGCGATAATTTTACTGCAAGAAAAAATAGCATTTTTGTCCCCTGCCAGACATCTTTCTTGTATGACCATACTATTGAGTCAACCTCACATGACAATTGAACGATGCACAACATTAAATCCATCGACATTACTTCCGATTCCTGTAGATGGCACACCACACAATTGCCTACAGGAAATGGAACAAATAACCACACCCAGACAAGATCTCACTGATGTGCCTTTAGTCAATGCAGAGGTGACATTTTATGTGGACGGGTCCTGTAGACGAGGACCTACAGGAAAGAACCTAGTGGGCTATGCAGTAGTGACGGATAATGAAATCATAGAAGCACAGCCCCTGCAACATAACCTGTCTGCTCAAGCAGCAGAATTGATAGCCTTGACACGTGCCTGCACTCTAGCGAAAGACAAATGTGTTAACATATATACTGACAGTCAGTATGCTTTCTCTACAGTGCATGTCTTTGCGCAACAGTGGAAGAACAGGGAATGATAACATCTACTGGCAAACCGATTAATCATGCACAATTGATTTTGAACCTGTTAGATTCCATTCAGTTACCCACTAGAATAGCTATTTGTAAATGTGCAGCCCATACCAAACAACAAGATAAAATTTCAAAAGGGAATGCTCGGGCTGATGCAGCTGCAAAGCAAGCTGCCTCAGACCTAGAAACTGTGTTTTCAAATGAAGAACTACAACCTTCTGAGACTCTAGATTTAGAAATGTTAAAAACAATGCAGACATTAGCTACAAAAGCAGAAAAGCAAAAGTGGATAAAACGAGGAGCAATCCTTGAAGAGGGACTGTACATCTCCAAAGAGAAAAGCCAATATTGCCATCTAATTTATTTAGATATGCAGCTTTGTTGAGTCATGGGCAGAGCCATGTCTCAACAGGGGATGGTACAGTTAGTTAACAAAACATTCCAAACATACGGATTTACAATTATACACAAAAATTTTGTGCAACATGTCATATTTGTAGCAAACATCATGCACAGGAGCATTTAAACCAAGCGAGGGAGCTTTCCGACACCACCCTACCCGTTCCATACTATTTGTATGGATTTCATAGAACTGAATAAATGTGAAGGGAAAAATACTGTTTAGTGATCATAGATATGTTTTCAAAATGGGTAGAAGCTTTTCCGACTAGGAATCCGGATGCAGCAACAGTGGCGAAAGCCTTAGTGAAAGAAATCATTCCTAGATTTGGCATACCAGAAAGAATTTATAGTGACAATGGAACACATTTTGTTAATCAGACAATACATCAGCTTGGGAGAATCTTTGGGATTTCTTTGAAAAACCATTGTGCTTATCACCCCCAGTCAGCAGGACTGGTGGAAAGATACAATGGAATTTTGAAAAACAAGTTGAGGAAATTGATAAGTGAGACTCAAAAGACTTGGATTTGCTGTCTGCCTTTAGCACTGCTGAGCATGAGAACTGTTCCAAATGTAAGGGGTTTGACCCCTTTTGAGATAGTATTTGGGAGAGCATATTGTGTGCCACAATGGAAGGCCCTCATGCCTGCAGAGCTGGAGGCCGATAGCTCATTAGCTAGTTATATGAAGAAATTGTTAACAAATAAGACTGTTTTGCAGTTGAACTCTTTTTCAGACAAAGAAGAAACAAAACCGGAGGCCGTGCTGACCCCGGGGTCCTGGATCTGGCTGAAAGTCATCAAAAGAAAGAACTGGGCGAGTCCAAAGTGGGAAGGTCCGTACCAGGTACTATTGGCAACACCTACTGCAGTAAAAATTGCTGAGAGATCATCTTGGGTTCATTTGACGCACTGTAAACCACTTAAAGAGTTTAAGTTGGACAAACATTTTTTAACTGACATACCACAGAAACAGGATGGCCAGAGGCAGAGTGAATAAAAATGCAAAACAACCCCAAAGACATTGGTTCACTGGCCTACTGATCATACATTTATTAACCATGTTTGTAGTGACCTTTTTGTTGTTATGGTTTTTCTTGCATATAACTACAGAAGTGAAATTGATAAAACGTGATGATGAACTGGCTATAGACTGGCACCCGAATTTCAACACATACCTGGCTATGAAACGAGTCTATGTAGAGACTATGAACGTTTCGAATTGCTGGGTTTGTACTGCAATACCCACAGCATATGGAGGACTTTTGATGTCTGCTGTCCCCCTGGGGATAAATGAAACTTGGGAAAACCTATTATTTGACACGGGTACTGTGAGATCACAAGACAAAGTGGCATTATATTTACCGGTTACTCAGAAAGGAATTGTTTGCTTTGTTAAAAATGATACACTCCAGGTTGGTTGGAGTAACTGTAACATAACTGTGTCTTACAAATGTTATATAAAACCTGTAGACCAAGGTACTAGTTGTAGCACGAACTACGGTTCGTATTTAAGCTTGATGAAAACAACATTGAGAGATGTGCAAAAAACTCCTGAAATATATAGACAATTATCTGTTATAGATAAAAAAATGTTTCATTCAGGGTTAACCCGCATCAGTACTAAAGTAGAAAACTGTTATTTTGTTTGTGGGAAAAAGGCCTATAAATGGTTACCTGAGAATTGGTCCGGCAGTTGTTTTTTGGGTTATCTGGTTCCAGCCATAAGACATATTGCAGAATTGCCCCTGGGTAAAATACGCAATGTGAGAAATGTAGCTCAGCAAGCCGAGAATACAGTCAAAAAACCTGCTAATCCGGTGGGTAAGATTGAAGCAAGCTGGAAGGATCATTCGGCTGTGAAGGACAAGGAAAAACTGACTCATATGGACTTGAGTGACAGTGTTATATCCTGGGCTGGAATATTCCCAGCCTACGGAGCAGTCAAATCGATTTGGGAACTGAGGAAACTGTCAAAACTCCTCGAAGTAATGAGCAATGCGACTTTTCCGCTCTTGAACTTGTGACTGATGAAATGAATGCAATGAGAACAGTCGTATTACAGAACCGAATGGCTCTCGACTTCACCCTAGCGGCGAGAGGTGGTACGTGCGCGCTTATCAAAGAAGAATGCTGTGCGTACATTCCAGACAACCAACATGAAATCAATGATCACCTGGAGGTAATACAGCAGGTGTCAGCAATGGCAGAACCAGGCCCAAACCCACTGACGAACTTTTTCCAGAATCTATTTGGGGGGTGGGGGTCGGTCCTTATGAATATTCTGATTGCAATCTGTGTAGTACTGCTCATAATTGGAGCATGTGTCTGCTGCGGCATACCCTGTGTGAAAAAATTAGTTAAAGACCTAGTTGACATATCAGTAACTGAAACTATGTACCAGGACATGGAATTGAATTTGTTGATACCAAGCGAAAGCCTATCTGAAATGTAAAACAAATGACTTACTTAGCTGAAAGTCCTTGAAAGGAAGAAGCTAAGAAATGAAATAATACTGTTTATGTTTCAAATAGAATGAAATGCATTAACAGGAGGGAGAATGTTAGAAAAATATGTATTCACATATAAGCTGCTAAAAAATATGTATTCATATATAAGCTGTTAGAGAAATATGTATTCACATATTCTGACATATAAGTTGTGTGGTTAGATATATATAAATGAACTTGAACATATATGAAATACATAGATTGAGAAATAGAGTAATATGTAATGCATTTAATTCTGTTTTACTAGAATAATAGTAGAAATAAACTCGCATATTATTGCTTGAAGCATAAGCTGCTGTGTGATTAGAAACTTGGCCTTGGCAGCGACCAGCTCGGCCTGGCTCATGTCTGTCAGTGAAAGATTATTTTGCAAAGTTAGAAAATAATGAATCTGTGTGCATGTGTATCTTTTCCTGCTTCTACCAGAAGAGCGGCCTTGTCGCACTATCAGAGATAATGTCCAGCTGGTGAACAAGAAAGAGACAAAGAGAAGCATTAAAGAAGACATGCACCCATTGTATTCGAACTAATCTAAGAGCCTTGAATTGGCTACATCCTCGGAAGGACATTGTGACTGACCAGGTGCTTGCAAGGCTGTAATATTCTCATGGGAAAGTAACTTTTTAAAAATTGTAATATCAGCATTTTTCTTATGAATGGTCATGATGTAAAGACCCTGTCACTGACCACGTCAGTGAGGTGGGCAAAAGCTGATTGTAAACCCTATAAAATATCATGTATTTCCTGAATAAAGCTAGACAAAATTCTGTACAAGTTTGTGTATGGTTTTTTGCCTCCTAATGTACATTAGAATATTTGTATAGTAGATACCTGAGAAACCTGCATTACTGTTTGTTATTGACTGTCATTTTTTAAATGCCAGATGATTTTTACAGTCTGACTTTAACAAATTTATTTAACAGATACTATGTTTGTGAAAACATCAGGTTATTTATATTTGCCCTGACTTAGTGGTAAATCACTTTGTATATGCTGTATAGGGTCCGGGGTTCAAACCTTGCAGAGGCTATTTATTTTTTTGCTGGGCAGATCACGGCCATTGGGTACAGCGTGATTAAGGCACTTTAAAGCAGTCTTAAGTGGGTGTGCACATGTTTGCATGGAGGTAAGCACTGCTAACGTCCAGTCACACTTTCTTCTATTCAGTTATCTTCCATATTGCTTAATCTGTGTAGGCAGTGCTTACCCCCATGCAGACACACTTAAACATGCTTACTAGTGCTTACATATGCTTACTACTGCTTATTTCTGCTTAAACCTGCTTAGTAGTGCTTTGTTCATTATGACACTGACACTTCACATGTGCATTTCCTGCAGCACTCTAGTTCATATATATGTGTTATTTAGTGGGTTTTGCAACAAGAAAAGTGGTTATAACGTGGTTTCCCATGTAAAATAGACTGTGCTGCATTGGGACTTGAACCAGGAATGCCTGCTCATTAGGTGAATGCTCTGCCCAATTCACACTATTTCTTACATCCGTGAGGCAATCTGATTAGAACTGCTCCATCCAACACTGGCACACCTTGACCCATAATTTCATACCCATTGTCCCTCCCCGCTCCTCCTCCGCAGCAATCATCCTTTCTTTGGGTGCAAGTTGGGTCTAACCACACCATTACACACTGCCCACTCTCCACTTCTCGGGACCCATCACATACATTGCCTTGACCCATGGATCATCAGGCTTTCCCAACCTTGTAGTCCAAGAACATATGTGCCCTGCCTTGACCCATCTGTGTAATGATGGGAATCCGAAAATGCTATAATTTTTGGGTTGTCCCACAAGGGACATTCTTGTTTTTGTTTCTAGATTACACTTAGCGGAACCACAATGTTTCTCCCACAGGTAGTATCCTGTCTGTGGTTTGGGAAGCAGTGGTTTGTTTACTTTGTGTGTTTGTTTGTATGTTTCACTGGTTTGGCTGTGGGGGGGTATTGGTAAGTGTAACACGTATGTTGATTGAGACCCCTCACCCCCATTGGCGGTGCCTGTGGTCATATATGTCATTCTTATGTGCTGTATCATATCATAGATATATATCTGTGTATATACATGCACACACACACACACACACACACACACACACACACACACACACACACACACACACACACATATATATATATATATATATATATATATATATATATATAAAATTAACTGCACTCACAAAATGAACGAAGAGAAGAAATTTTAACTAAGAAATAAACTTCGTGACAATAACAGCATTCAAATAATAGTAAATCACACCAACTCTTGTAGTACTTTAGCGCTTTTGTCTTATTTATTATCAAGACTTCTTCAGAAAGACATGTTTCATAACTGTGAACAACCACTTTTACTTCCTTTAAATACATTAGATCTAGCAGGCCATTTAAATTAACAACAGTTCCTTTTCAATAGTAAAGTGTGAACAGGCAGGGTGCTGTGTGCATTTTCATTAACATTACAATCACAGTTACATAAGGTAAATTAGTCAGACAGTAATAGCCTTGTGGTGTCGTGTGCATACTAAAAGGGATTGAGTGCAAAAAGGGATTGTGTGCAAAAAAGGGATTGTGTGCAAAAGGGATTGTGTGCAAAGAAAAAAAAAAATATATGGGGGAACCGGGAAGGATGAGAGTCATGCTGTGATAATTCTTTTTTTTTTTCAATAATAAGTCTTTATTCTTTTCCAGATGTTAATACAATACCACAACATATTTACAATATATACATGAATGCTTCCAACCGTTACATAAAATCATTATACATTAATATAAACATCTAGATGGGTATTAAAGAGAGAGAAAATAAAAATCTAGTATCAATATGAGGCGTATCCATACTAAGCTCCATATTTAGTATGTACCTCCCGGGGAAAAGTGGATTGGAACCTTAAGCTAACACAATATTAAAGATTTGCTCCCATATTTTTGTGTTATTTATACTTTTCTTATGATCTTTAATTAGTAATTTATGTGCTAAGATATGTTTTATCGCTACACTCTTAAAGTTTTCCCATGAAGTCTGGGATGGATTCAGCCAATTTGTAGCTATATACAGCTTCATTAACAGGAAAATATTTATGAGTATGATCTTTTGGGATCTATCCAAATTATTTGGAGGAATATAAAGAATCATAAACTCCCAAGAAAGTGTAGACTGTTGATATCCCATTTTTTGTAATTGAATTTTTAAAGAGTTCGAAAGTTTTAAAATACATTTACAACTCCAGAACATGTGTAAAAGGTCAGCCGTTTGACCTATACAATATGGGCATTTAGGTGAATTTTTAGAGTTGAATTTATATAGAGTGAGACGAGTGTAATACGCATTATTAAATATCATCAACTGAGTAAATAATAACTTTTGAAGAGATATTGATTTTAGGGTTAAATTAATTGCTTTCAATATTTTACTATCTTCAATCATTAACAATATCTCCTTCCAGTATTTAGATAAAAGTATTTGGTTATTATATTTCACGTCTTTTATCAAATTATATGAAGCCGTTATATATTTACAGTCCTGCATAAGAGTTTGCCATAAATTTAGGCAAATGGTTAAATCTTCTTCTTTAATTTTAAAATTACTATTACTAAAATAGCTTATTGACAGATCCTTTAACTGTCTCATTATAATTAAATACGAGTTAGGGAGATTCATCTCTCTTAACATGTTGTGTATTGAGATACCGAGGAAGGGATATAAATCAAGTATGGTTGAATCACTTATAAGTGGGAATTTTTTAAGATCTATCAGTTGATTACCAATTTTCAAATTCGGGTTCTTGTGAAATGGTTGAAAAGTCATCATATATTGTAAGAGATTTAGTGAGTTAAACAGACTTTGTACTGATATAATATATACTCTGATATGTTCCATCAGAGCGTACATTTTAAGGGTATCTTTATTTAAAAAAGGTAATGCCTTACAATTAATACCCAGTCCAGAAACATGTTTATAATTCAGAACCAACCACTTGGGTGACCATTTAGGACTGGACCTGTCAAAGTTAACCACTCTTAAAATTCTATTAGCATTTATTATTAAATAATATGTTTCAAAATTCGGTAACTCTAAACCACCCCTGTTTTTCGGAGTCATCAGTTTATCATAGGATATCCTAGTTTTTCTAGGTTCCCATACAAATCTACCTAATTCCGTATGAAGTTGTTTGAAGAATTTCCTAGAAATTTGGACTTGAGTAGCTCTAAAAATATATAATATTCTGGGAAGTATGTTCATTTTAATAATTGAGGTCCTTGCCATTATTGGTAATTTCAAATTATTCCATCTTTTTAAATCAGACACTATATGCTCCCAAATTAACTTAACATTGTTCACATAAAAGTCTCTATTGTCTGTTGAAAAAACAATACCCAAATATTTTATTTTTTCTTCGGATTTTACCTGACCTACCAATGGTAAAAGCGAAAAGGGTGTAGGCGTCTTTAAAGGAAATGACTTGTTTTTTCTAAAATTTATTTTGTAGTTAGATATTTTTGCAAAGTCTTCCACTGCTTTTAATATTTTCTTGGTATCTGAAACAGGTGTCGTACAGTAAATATTTAGATCATCCACAAAAGCAGCCATGGAAATTTTCGTACCATATATTATTGGAGAATCGTGATAGATATTTTGTTTGATATGTAGAAATAATGGTTCTAAATATAAATTGAATAATATAGGAGATAACAGACATCCTTGATGGGTACCATTCTTAATTTGTATCCTTTTTGAGAGATTTTTATTAATAACTAGATTTGTATAGGGATTATTATATAGTTTTTTAATGTTAAAATAAAGTCTTGAGGTATATTAAAATATGATAAAATATTAAACAAAAATTCTAAATTAACTCTATCAAAAGCTTTTTGTGCATCAATTATGAGTGCATAAGCATTAAAATTTCTATGAGTGGCATAAGAAATTAGTGTATGAAGTGATAACGTATTATCTGTAGTTTGTCTACCATTTATAAAACCAGCTTGTTCCTCTGATATTATCAGGTTAATTACCTTCTTCAATCTATTAGCCAAAATCGATGTCATAAATTTCATGTCTATATTCAAAAGTGAAATAGGTCTATAGTTATCCGGATTTTGCAAATCAGCATTCTCTTTCGGTATAAGAATAGTTTTCGAAGCATTAAAGTGTGGGTCATTAATTTTATTATTAATTATATAGTTAAATATATGTGGAAGTATTTTCCCCAATGTATCACTAAAAGTTTTGTAAAATTCCATAGTCAAACCATCCGGACCTGGAGCTTTATATGGCTTCAAATTCTTAATTGTATCTGTCATCTCCTCTGAGGAAATTGGTTTGACTAAATTCATATGAAACTCATCACAAATTTTCGGAAAGATAATCTTCTGCAGAAAGTCATTATTACTCTTATTTATAACTAATTCCTGATGTTCACCATAGATTTGAGAAAATATTAATTCAAAGGCATTCATAATGTCTTCAGTATTGGTGTATGTTTTATTGTTAAAGTGTATTTCAGAAATTTGAGAAGGTATTTTCGATTGATTAATGATACGCGCTAGTGCTTTTGAAGGGTTCTGTATATGATTAGCATATTTTACCAGCATTTTCTGTTCATAGAATGATAATTTACTATTTTGTAGTAAAAAAAGGTCCTTCTGACATTTTAATAACTCCGTTTCAGTTTGTTTACTATAATTCCCAATTAAATCCTGATCCAGTAATTTAATTTTAGTTTCCAATTTTTGTATGTCTCTCAATTGTATTTTTTTTATAATAAGTAGCCTTTTGAAGAAATATTCCTCTTATTTGTGCTTTGGTCGTTGCCCATTCTATGCAAGACGGATGTCGGTGTTTCAAAAGATTAGCTAATAGTTGATTAAAGGTCTTTTGAACTTCTTTTATTATATCTTCTTTATTTAGTAAATATGGATTTAAGGACCAATTATAACCTCTAAGACGTATATTATGTCTAGTGTCCTTATTGAAAGTTAATGTGATCCTAGAATGATCCAACAAATGTCGAGCTTGTATGGATACACAGGGATCAAAAGACATTAGTACGTCTGAAATTAGAAAAAAATCAATCCTGGACCACATTTTATGACAACTTGAATAAAATGTAAAGTTATTTGCATTCATTTGATTATTTGTGTATTTAAATGGATCATATAGTTTAAAATCTGTTTTAAGTTCCTGTAGTGCTATCACTGCTTGATTATTAAAGGACCTGTGTGAACTTGATTTATCTAGTTTGGGATCTTGGTATGTGTTCCAGTCACCTCCTATTATTATATAGTAATTATTATATTGATTCAGGATAAAATAAAGTGATGTTATAAAAAGTTGTTGATTGGTACACGGGGCATATATATTAAGAAGTATCACCGGTTTATTATACATTTTAGATGAAAGAATCACATAACACCATATTCCCTCTTTGTCTATTTTAAAATCTAGAATTTTCTCTTGATATTGGTTTTTAATAATAATCGCCACCCCTGCACTATTAGTTGTCCCTTCTGAAGCTACCACCTCTCTAATCCAGTTCTTATTCTTAAGGACAGTCCATTGGTCATTGGTCAAATGGGTTTCTTGTAATAAAATAAAACATGCCTTTGACTGGAGAAATAAATGAAAACATAATTTCCTTTTTTTTCAGGTTCTGGAGCCCTTTAGTATTCCATGAGTCTACTATCCACATACTAAGATTTTTAAATCTTTTAAGGATATCTTAAAATTGAGAGATGATACTAAATTCAAATGTATTAGCACAGTATATAATGTCTGGAAGCAATCTTGACATCCCATCCCTAACCAGTGCCTATCCACTATTCCCCTGGACCAGGACATACATAGGTTTTTTACATTGTTAAAACTTTTATGGGTACACAGCCTTACTAAATATCTATTCTTTATCTTACAAAATAAAACAACAAAAACATGCAAAAAACCTATAGAGACTACATCTAACTCTACAAAGCCTAACCAAAACATTCCCCAATAAACACTGATAACTATCCACAGCTCTTGAACACATTATTTAGTTAACATAAATGATCTTCACTACACTCAAAATTACTATTCTACCTCTCTAATAATTCACATATATTATTAGTTATATTAGTTGGTTGTATTACACTAAGATAGCTAACTATCTTATTTAAATCTAACCTAAACAGATATATGACAGAACCCCTATTAAACAATAACATTATTGACTTCAAGACAATTCACTATATATTCTGTTATCTAGGAAAGAAAAAACAAATGTTTAACCTATAAATATAGCATTAACTCTGACTTTGTTTATATAATCTATCCACAGCTCTTGAACACATTATTTAGTTAACATAAATGATCTTCACTACACTCAAAATTACTATTCTACCTCTCTAATAATTCACATATATTATTAGTTATATTAGTTGGTTGTATTACACTAAGATAGCTAACTATCTTATTTAAATCTAACCTAAACAGATATATGACAGAACCCCTATTAAACAATAACATTATTGACTTCAAGACAATTCACTATATATTCTGTTATCTAGGAAAGAAAAAACAAATGTTTAACCTATAAATATAGCATTAACTCTGACTTTGTTTATATAATCTAACTTATTTAACATTATAATGACAGCAAAACAGCTGAATACTAATAGCACTCTAACTATGCTTTACTGGGTATTATACTTGAATATATAGAATGATAACTACATAACACAGTTCCCAAAACAGTCAGAACCACATGCCAGTATAAAAGAAGATATCCTTCACTTTCCTAGAGATGCCAGATCTAATATTTTCTGCTCTTTTTATCTACTAACTATCCCAACACTAAACCCCCTTTGTATCTAAACATTTGCAGTATTAAAACACATAATTAAAACAGTAAAATAAATAATACAATATACTATAATGTTATTAACACAATCACATTCAGTATAAACTACCTAGGAAAAAAGAATAACTATGATAAAGTTATCCTACTTCTACAATATCAGTTAAATAACATATTTTAACCAGTACATTATTGTTCAGTTGTAATCCTACCTGAATGGATTCACAGTTCCCTTTAAAGAAATAAAAACTGTAACATACATTAAATGTCCATGGACACTCGTTTTACAGTCCAACTAGCTTCCCCTTCTTCCACAGAGTTCTTCCTACTTCCTGATCATGTAATCTTGTCTTCGAGTTTGCGACGGGGGAACCATTACGCAGACGGACTTCCAGATGCACCACCTCGAAAGCGGACACTCAGCAGCACCCAAAAGACTTCCTGTTACTTTGCGAAGGGACACAGTTCGCAGAAGCCATAAAAGTTTGGAAAATCCTCGTGGACGAGCTGGAGCTGCAAAAAGAAACTAAGTAAATATTTACCAAGGGGCCTGGTGAAGAAAAAAGAACAAACAAAGGATTTTGAAGCCTCGAGACGTAGTAAGCATGGAATCCCAGTATCCACGTTGCTGTAAATGACTGGATGGCCAAGTTAAGCTTCCGAAGCTGGAAGAGACTTAGAAATCTTCAGAAAGGTAACTTTTGCTTCTTTTTTTGTAGATATGGAATATTTGGATCCATCAACTGTAAAAATTAATGTGTTAGGGTATTTCATTTTAAATTTAATGTTCTTTTCAATGAGGAACTTACAGTATGGAGATAATGTTTGTCTGGCTTGTCTTATTTGCAATGGTAAATCCTGTCCCATAGAAACTCTATTATTTTGCCACATAATATAACCTCCATTCTTTTTAACAGTTAGAATTATTTTATTTACATCCTGGTAGTTGAGTATTTTGACGTAAACTGGTCTAGAAATGATTGAGGCTTGTGTTTCTGTGAGAGCTCTATGGGCTCTTTCTATAATTATTTGCTTAGCAATGTCAGAGTCATTGAACAATATTTTGAGTATTTGTATGATGGTAGAAATTAAATCATTATATTGGACAGTTTCTGGAATTCCTCTAATAATTATGTTGTTCCTTCTGGATCTTGCCTCCAAGTCCAGAATTTTATTTTGCATAGACTGAATATCCAGGTCATGAATGTCTGTTTTTTTTTTTGTAAGCAATGTTATTCTGTCCTCATGTTCAGATATTCTAGCTTCTGATTTATCCATCCTTTCAAGAATTTTACTGCATGTGGCACCAAAAGAAAGTACCTGACTTGATAGTTCTTTCAAAGCTTCTTGAATGGGCAACAAAGCAGTTTTAATATCTTCCATGTTAGCCAGTTGATCCGGTTTATTTGTCATTCCAGCTTTTAAAAGTTCCTGCTGTTTTATAGTTTTCTGCCTTTTTATTGTTGAATCTTTTTCTGGTGACTGAAGTGCTGATAATTTGGTTTTAGTTGTTGTTGTTTCCATACTTTTTTCTTCTTTTGACATTGTGAAGCAAAGCAAAACTCTAGTATAACTAACTAGTAAATATCCATGATTACTAGTCAGACAGTTCCTTTGTTTAATACTCTGTTCAGAGTCAGACAGACAATCAGATCTAAT
Organism: Protopterus annectens; assembly: GCF_019279795.1. Lineage (NCBI taxonomy): Eukaryota > Metazoa > Chordata > Ceratodontiformes > Protopteridae > Protopterus > Protopterus annectens. Next base: position 991,274,428 of record NC_056733.1, read on the forward strand.
CCTGTGAGTTTGATTAATTTCCTCTGGTTCTTTCACCTCTAAAGCAATATTTAGTTGTAGTCGAATAGTTATAGCCAACAATTATTGTAAAAAATCTTGTAGTATATCCTCAGGGTTAATTTTTATTCCGAGTATCTGGAGAGCTGTAGATATGCAGTGTCTACAGAATGGCGGCCATCTTTGAATCATGCTGTGATAATTCTAATATTAACACCCAGATTGGCTCGTCCCTGATGGGACAACCCAGAAATTACGTATAGTCACTTTGCGTAACTTATGAGTCCATGCCTCCAAAGCAGTGATGGCTGGTGACTTCAAATTAAAGGGGGGCTGCAGGATACAGCTGAATGGGTGGGGCCAGTGGGAAGGGGTGTGACCAACTAGAAAGGGGTGGAGGTATTCTCAAAACCACAACAACTGGAACTTTAATTAAATATGCTGCCCTAGGTGCCAAACCATCATTACGAGAGTCCAATCAAGACAAAATAAAGTGTAGAAGAAAAAAATATTTCAATGCATTGGCTATATGACAACTTACTTACTATCTAGATGGAAACACAAAGGTTGTGAGGCATGAAAAAATAAATTGCTTTTTAAATACATTACTGGAATGCCAGTCAAAATCAAGTATAAAAAAAAAACAAGCAGCACTCATCTCAAACCACTTCTCCTTGCACTGCAGTTCTAATCATAATTTATATTCAGCTTTATAAAATTACCAAGTAACATACTGATCAGTTTAATTCCTTCTGTATAAAAACTAATAAGAACTAATAAGAAGGACCTAAGTAAAAACATTTATAAAAACAAATAAATAGCTAGAAAACATCAGCACCATGAACAACATCAAATTCTTTACTTATAAATATATAGAAAGTTTAAAATGAATTAATTAATCATGACACAGACAGAAACCAGAAGAACAAGTCACAAGGACATTACAAATAGCATTGGTTGAAAAGAGTATATAAACTGGACAGTATGTTTCATTCAGTAGTGACGTCTTATACTGAGAGTGCATCAGTGTCTTCATCTGTCTAGCTGTGTTATAATAGAATTGAAATAGCTCTAACAGAATTAACTGTTTGACAAGAATTTGTTCTGTGACAAAGTATAGCAGATATAGTAGTATGGAGTTTGTCTGGTCTACTTTTGGACATTTCTTCAGAGGCAAAATAAAGACCTCTGCTTGACATTTCTTCAGAAAATAAAGAAATACATTTCTTCAGATACTAGGTACTGGCCCGCAGGCCCTTCTCCAAGATACACCTGTCCCTCTGCACTGTTCTGTTGATGTTGCAGAAGAGATTTAGATCCCTAGACTGATTATTTCTGATGCCATTTGACTTGTTGAAGTGCAGTAAATCCATCAGTAAAGGGTTAGGGGATGTCTTACATGCCAGACACAGGTTACCTTTTTGCATTCTGTAGGATATGGAATATAGTGACAGGGCTCTGAGTCAGTCCATGTGGGACATGATGTTTAAGTCTTGTATCCTTTTAGCAAGGTATCTTTGTGGGTGTTCCAGTTATTGCATGTTTCTGGACAGATACATGGCAAAGGGGACATTATATTCAATGATTACATCCCCAGATCTAGACATAATCCCTTTGTTTATAAGCTGTGCAATATAGAAGGATTTCCTTACAACAATAGACACATGTTGGTCAAAAGTTAAGTCACTGTCTACATAAGTTCCCAAATCAATAGCACAACGGCCACTAAACACCGAAACACCAGTCAACCAAGTTGGTAGCGAAACATCAGGAACAAAACAAAACCTAGTTGAAATGAGCAAAACTTTTTAATATGAGACTAAGCGCTTTCACCTTACAAGGCATCATCAGAGTCAAGTAGTAAATGCACCCAACCTCAATTTATACAAAAAACATTTGCAATTGCATAGAAACTAATTAAAAATCCAACCAATGAGCCTTCAACATTAATTACCATCCTCGTAATTCATCTAATAGAATTCAATAATAATTAATCAAAAATAATTTTTTACAGGTTTCCTTTAACCTAAAAAAGTAAAATAAAATAAAAACGTAAAATGAAAAAAAAATATATATATATATATATATATATATATATATATGTATGAATAGATGTAAAAACACACTTAAAAATATTTATATAATGGCATGTATTCATAAAAAATTACACCACAAAACTTACAAAACTTGTGATCTATGTATTAGAAGTGGCTTGACAGAGATAAAGTCATTAAGACCAGGGTACTTCATTGCATTCAATCTTAACTGCCATTCTGTCTCCTTCAACGCCACCCTATTCTTTACATCGCCACCTTTTTCAGCATAAACACGATCAATAGCAAAAAAGACAAATTTCTTAAAATTATTACATTTTAAACTATGAAGGTACAAAGTGTTGTGAATGTCTTTATTTTTAATAGATCTAAGGTGCTCAAGAATCCTATCTCTAAGTCTACGTGTTGTCATTCTGACATAAAATGCCTTGCAGGATGAACAAATGGCCACATATACCAAATTCCTGGAATTACAGTTACAGATTCCTGGACATGGTAAGGTGTATTGAAAACCTGGGATGACTACATAGGGGCCATCAGCAATGAATCTACAACTTTTACACCTCCCACATTTACACATCCTAGACCTAGTATGTGGCTTACTCTTTTCCAAAATCGCCTTCAAATTTTCACCCCTGCTATAAACTATCATGGGTTCTTCACCCACCACCGCCTTTAAGTCATTATTCAAACAATGATCCCAGACATTCCTTAGCACCACACACAACTCAGAATATTTATCATTGTACTTCATTATAAAACAAGGTCCCTTTCTGCTGTTGATATTCGTCACCACAGTACCTTGTGAGGCCTCAACCTCCAATAAATCATCGCCCTTCAAAATGGGAGAATAAATCGTACGTCTTTTCTTATATATTTCCTTTTTCACACTAAGCAACAACTTGATTGGATACCCACACTCCAATAACATACCAATGAGTTTAAAAATTTCCAATCTAAATGTTTCATCACTACTCACCAATCTAGAAATTCGCACCATTTGTCCCTTAACCACCCCCTTCCGTTGGTGAAAGGGGTGGCAACTACTAAAGTGCAAAAGCGAATTAGAATGGCTTTCCTTCCTATATATGGTACTGGACAACCCATCATCAACCTTCAAGATACTTATATCCAAGAAGTTAATACTGTCTGCACCCCATGTGTAGGTAAACCTTAAAAATCTGGTGGTGCTGTTAAGATAATCCACAAAATCTATTGCTGTCGCTTCATCACCATTCCACACAATCAGTAAATCATCCAAAAATCTATTGTAAAGTATAATGTTCTTCTTATATTTTGAGGAAAATACAAAGGCCATTTCCCAAGCTAATAACACCAAATTGGCATAAACTGGGGCACACTTGGCCCCCATAGCAACTCCAGAGCATTGTTTGTACATCTCACCCTCGAATTTGATAAAATTGTTATTTAAAACCAATTCCATCAAGTCATAGAACAAGTTCAGTCTTGATTTGTCTATAGTTTTACTCTTAATCAGACTAGAAAAAAACAGTTCCAAACCCTCCTCGTGGGGAATGACTGAAAAGAGGTTAATAACATCTATTGTTAAAAAACTGTATTCATCAATTTTATTCTTGACCTGCTTTAGTCTCTCCAAACAATGCCATGAATCTCTAAGTATGTGGGATTCCTCACTTAAAACTGACTTGGTCCATTCGTCCACAAAGGCTGCCAGAGGTTCTGTCTTAGATCCTCTGGCAGCCACTATGGGCCTAAATTGTAGATTCTGTATACCCTTGTGAACTTTGGGTATGCCAAAGATGCACGGTAGAATTGGGTTTTTGACCATCAAAAAGTCAAATTCTGATTCATTTATCACCCCTTGAAAGAATGCATCCTGCAAAAATAAATCTATCTAGATGCCCTAGTGTAAATGGATTGATCATCCAGTACCTTAGTCATAGAGGTGGAATAGTCTATCCTATTCATAAGTACCATCCCACCTCCCTTGTCTGGTTTCATACACCTGATGTCATTTGATGTTCTAAACTCCTTTAAAAGTAGTCTTTCCTTAACCGACAAATTGTCAATTGTGTTGCTTGGTTTTGAACAAATTCTCCTAAATTCGAATTCCAAAAATTTTTCAAAGGCAACAAATTCCGAATGTGAAGGTGGAATAAAGGTACTTTTTCTTTTTAATAAAGGTTTTTGAACATTGCTTTCACCCGCATTAAAAAACTTGTTGTCACAAAAGTAAACCTGGAGGTTTAACCTCCTCACATATAGTTTTAAACTTGACAAAATCTGTGCAATATCCAGTTTAAAACTAGGTACAAAACTGAAGCCCTTTGTAAACAGTTCAAAGTGCGTATCACCTATCGCTGCCTCTGTATAATTATAAATAATGAAACCTTGTTGCTTCAAAATTGTGCACTTTAAACCTTGATGTATATCTAACAAAAAAATTGTCTTTTGGTTGTCGTGTGTCCCCACAAGGACTATAACTAATACCAAACACCTTAACTTCATCACCAACAAACACTTCATTTGTCAGAGGTGCGTTATCACACAGTAAAAACAAATCGTCACCAGAATTACAGTAACTTAATGTTTCAAGGCTCTCAGATCTATCACTGATATTACAACAATTGTTACATTCCTGTAACAAAAAACTGTCTTGAACCATATCATTGCACAATTCAACATCATTAGTAATAAGAGGCTCATTGGGAAGAACAACAATCAAATCATTACAAGCAGATTTATTAAAAACAGATTTGCTCAAAATCCCTTCCGATAACCCCGCCCCCCCCCCCCCTGAAAGTTCCTAGCTGGGGAAAGTATGTTGTCCTTGTCCCCCTGCTCATGAGTCTCTCCGACCTCAGAGGTCCGTTGTGTACATCCAAAAAAACCTCCTCATCAACAACTTGTGGCTGTTCATCAAAATTGTCATAGTTTTCAAAATTCTCAATGTTTTGAGACAATCTAGCCTTGTCAAAAGAAGGTTTATGAAACAACTTTTTCCTGGGAGGATATGCACAATGGTTAGCATAGTCAGCCGTATCTCTGGCTAACTTCTTGTTTTTTACTGTTTTACTCTGATTAACAAAATTTTCCAGATCCTTAATCACTTTGTTAAAGTTTACCTGGTGTTGGAAAAATAGCAAATCTGTTGTAATACTAAAGTGCAGTTTTGAAATATCCTCTCTTAATTTGCCCATTTTGCTATCGTTATTGTTAATGATAATGTCTAATAACTCCATACCTGTTCTGTTGAACAACTTGGTTAGGTCGTTGAAGGCATCAGAACCATGTTCTATTCCCATGGGCAATTTCCAGACGTGGAGTCCTTTCGGCACCTGCTTAAGTTCCTTCGATCGAATAAGGAACCAATTATCCAGTTGCATAGCCCTGTACCTAGTACAGAGTTTATTGAATCGAAAAATCTGTTCTTTGAGTGAAGGATACTCGGTTCTTGCTTTCTCCAACCCAGCAGCAGTATCTCCAAAGACGGGCGTCTCAAGCCATGACTCCATCTTGAACTCACTTCCTGGTCTCATGTTCAGAGCTGAATCCACTATCAAACCTCCTCTCAACGCGTCGGGATTCGCCGTAACATCTGTTGTAGATTTGGACACCGCCCCACTGTAGGAAGTAGACGGGTTAGGTAACTGCCCAGGCATAATCGAAGGTGTCAGTGGTGAATGTAAAGTAAAAAGTTCCATCTGCGAGTTCGTAGGACTGCCCACACCAGCAACCGCATTATCATTCTTATGTTGTTCATAGACGTTAAGTAACTTGTCCACCACTCCAGCTAACTCTTTCAATACATGTTCCATAACGCCACCACACAGTCAAAAAGCGTAAGGCGGTAGAGCCGAATCGAAGTAGTAAACCAGAGAACCTACCCAACAAAGGGTAACTAGATGTAAAACAATAGCACAATGGCCACTACACACCGAAACACCAGTCAACCAAGTTGGTAGTGAAACATCAGGAACAAAACAAAACCTAGTTGAAATTAGCAAAACTTTTTAATATGAGACTAAGCACTTTATCTCTGTCAAGCCACTTCTAATACATAGATCACAAGTTTTGTAAGTTTTGTGGTGTAATTTTTTATGAATACATGCCATTATATAAATATTTTTGTTTAAGTGTGTTTTTACATCTATTCATAAATATAATTTTTTTTTTTTTTTTTTATATATTTTTCATTTTATGTTTTCATTGACATTATTTTATTTTACTTTTTTAGGTTAAATGAAACCTGTAAAAAATTCTTTTAGATTAATTATTATTGAATTCTATTAGATGAATTACGAGGATGGTAATTAATGTTGATTAATTAATTAATATTCTGGGAAATGGAGAATCTTCTAATCAAAATAGTCTACACAGACCTAGCACTTTCAATCCTCCATTACACCCACAGCTTAAAAATTTGGAAACTAGGATTGAACAGAAAATCAGGAAACAACTCAGGAAAACTAGATATTCACCTAATTTATCTATCTTTGAAAAATCTTTGTTATTTGAGCTCCGGGACAACAACAGTATCAGGGTCATGGAACCAGATAAAGGGGGTGGCACGGTCATTATGGACCAAGACACATATGATGGCAAAATGTATACCATACTCAATAACAAGACCAGATACAATACAGTATCACTCAATGAGATTAACATTGCCTACAGAAAAATTGACTTGGCCATTAAAGATTTATTAGATCAGGGAGCCATTGATTACAGTACCTATACTTTCCTGAACAACACTCAGCCAAGGGTACCTTCGATTTTCGGAGTACCCAAGGTACACAAAGACATCTTGGATCCTCCTTTAAGGCCCATTGTGGCTGCACAAGGTTCCAAGATTTCCCCTTTATCTAAGTTCCTGGACTGGAAATTTAAAAGTTTGTGGCCAAAGTTTGACCATTCACTCAAGGATTCTTGGGAATTCTTAAGACAGGCCAACCCTGAACTTATAGCTCCTGACCTAAAATTCCTGACTATCGACGTAGTAGATCTGTTCTCTGTGATACCACATGAGACAGGGTTATTATGGTTGGAAGAGGCACTTACACTCTGCCCTAATATCCAAAACAATGATATTTTTGTAATTTTGGAACTTATGGAATTAGTTCTGTACAACAATTTCATTTACTTTTCAGGAGAATATTACAAGCAGGTGTCAGGTGTTGCTATGGGGGCAAACTGTGCCCCAACTTATGCAGATATCATTCTTTCTGTTTGGGAAAACAAGTTTGTCCTTAACAGTCCTTTTAAGGACTATTGGACAGCATATTTCAGATTTTTGGATGACATCTGCATTTTTTGGACAGGGCCTGTAGATGTTATAAAGGATTTCATGGAATTTTTGGCATCTACTACAGATTTCCTTACATTTACTTATCAAATACATGAAGGTGGTGTTGAATACCTAGACGTTTTTCTTAGTATTGATCAAGGTTCCTTCAGATCCACTATTTATAGAAAACCTACGTTGTCTAACAGCTATATACATTTTCACAGTTCACACCCCATGCATCAGAAAAGGGGTATTGTCAAGGGCCAACTGGTCAGAGTTTCCCGAATGACGTCGAACGAGGAAGACTTCTCAGTAGAGTGTCAGAAACTGTTCCAAATGTTTAGGGACAGAGGTTACCCAGAGGAGTTTATTAATAACATATGGGGAGAAGTCAAAGAGGGAAGAAAAGACAGGTTTAGACCTATTTTAGGTTTGGGAACATCTGTCAATGTCCCTAGTAGTTTGAATGATCAATTAGAATACAAAAAAGCCTTTATTACAGGGTTCAGTGCCAACTCTAGTCTTATTCAGGACATTGTTTGTAAGGAATGGGACATATTTAAGGACATTACTGACCTGGAAAACCTACATGGCAAGGACATTAGAACTGTTTTCCGTAGGGAGAAAAATGTAAAAAATATCCTGGAAACAGGATTTTTCCATCGATATACATCTCAGAGACGTAAAGGTACCTATAGATGTGGATCATGTGCACAATGTTCTTACATTGTGCACAATGAAGAAATACACCTCTCAGTCCATAATAAAACCATCCAGGGTACAGCATATTTCAACTGCAATAGTCATGGAGTGGTTTATTTAGCTTGTTGTTTAAACTGCCCAGCATACTATGTGGGCAAAACAGAACGTACACTAAAACGTAGAATTTATGAGCATATGTACGACATATCCAAAAAGAATAACACCAATGCTCTGTACAAGCACACATTAGTATGCCCTACAGCTAAATACCAGTTCTTTGTATTAGAAGGTGTTACCAAAGACCCAAGAGGTGGGCCATGGCAGGTAAAATTGGAATGTCAGGAAACTTACTGGCAGATTCTTTTAGAATCAAACAAAGAACCTGGCTTAAATGACTACATTTCTATTAAGCCCTTGCTGAAGCTCAAGGCTATTAGTATATAATTTGTTTTAGTTTTTATATATTTTATACAAACCACATTTATTTCTTTGTATTGAGGTATCAATATATGATTGCTTCTATGTCCTGGAATTTGTTTTAATATATATATATATTTTTTTTTTAAAGTATTTCAAACAATACATTTTTGTCTGTTTTTTTGTAAAAAACTTGATTGGTTTCAATCAACTCAATTATTTATCAATTATGTGTGTATATATACTCAGGGACCCCTCCCTGATTTTGTCTGATGAAGTTGCATTGTGTAACGAAAACGAGTTATACCAAAAGGATTTTGCGTTAATAAACCCGTGTTTTTTATTACGTGGTGCTTTGTGCATTTACATTACTGCTTGTGGATATTCATTGGCGTTTCTCTCATCCTTCACTGGCTTTATTTTGTATTGTTGAATTTCTGCCAGTGTTTCTTCCTTCTTGGTTTTGGTTTCGAAAATGGAAGTTCTGGGGAGACCAGAAACGTCGATATCCCCGATTCCTCACTTCGTTCTGAAGTGGGTGAAATTCGCAAACTCACCGGCCAGTTGAGTCAACTTATTGACATTCTTTTGCCTTTGGGACAAGGCTTGCAACAAAACCCGAGGAAACCCGAGGTTCCAAACACACCCCTGCTCCTTCCAACCACGATGGTTCCTTCCCGTCGACTAGCCGAGGGCATCATCAATCTGCTGAAGACTTTTTCAGAACGCCACTAGCTTTGCAGACGGGGAATGAACGCTCGTCGGGAGTGAATGACAATAACAGAGTTCACTGTACACCTCCTTCCTCGTTCCAGGACTGGTACAAGGAGGTTCCCAGTTTCGACTACCAACGACAAGGCATTTCCAACGTTAACCAGGGTAGCAGTTTTCAGGACTCTTTGCTTTCACTCGAGACTTCATTATACAGGTACCGTAGTTTGTTATTAGATAACAAGTACCTTAATGAATGTCTCGAGAAACGTATTGTCCCTAAAGGACTTAGGGTTCACAAGTACCCTAATAATGTTACTGCAGGCAGTGAATTTCATGCCGAACTTATTAATGCATTTGACAAATGCGGGCTTGAGATTGTGCAAGCCATCATTAAAAAGAATGAGAAGGAAATTGTTTTATTAGACAAGGACATAGAGGCTATTAACTTAGTTGTTACCAGTGATTTGATGTTTCAAGTTGAAAGAGAAAAAATGAAATATTATCAAATTAGAAAAGATGTTGATAACAAATGCAATGAAATTTTACAAAGAAAGTATAAAAAACTACATAGAGATGTTAGAGAGTATGACGAGGGATGCCAGTACCCTGCTCCACCTCCTAGTAAATTACAGCATTACAATACACACAAACAGGGCCCAGTTACTAACACCACGGCTCATGACTTTATACCTGAAGCAGAGGGTTTTCAGGGTCAGGGACAAGAACCACTCCCTAGGAGATCTGAGAGGATCCGTAATCAACGCAAAGGGTATCAGGATCAGTCTTTTTCCCCCCAACGCTATCATTACAGGGGAGGGACGAACAATCACAGGAACAACTTTCCAGCCCAGGTCCAATTTTGGGGCTAGATACCACTAGATCTGGCCTTGAAATTATCCCTGACACCAATGATATTGTTTGTACCAAGGAAGGATACACCATATACAACTACAGTCATTTAAATATTACTGATGTGTATTTTGAATTGTTCATGAAAGGATTCAAGTATATTCCCAACAGGGGCAGCAATGTCACCCAGGTAATATTCGACTTAAAATCTTTTATTAGAAAAATCAATCTTGAAAATATTCTGGGAAATGGAGAATCTTCTAATCAAAATAGTCTACACAGACCTAGCACTTTCAATCCTCCATTACACCCACAGCTTAAAAATTTGGAAACTAGGATTGAACAGAAAATCAGGAAACAACTCAGGAAAACTAGATATTCACCTAATTTATCTATCTTTGAAAAATCTTTGTTATTTGAGCTCCGGGACAACAACAGTATCAGGGTCATGGAACCAGATAAAGGGGGTGGCACGGTCATTATGGACCAAGACACATATGATGGCAAAATGTATACCATACTCAATAACAAGACCAGATACAATACAGTATCACTCAATGAGATTAACATTGCCTACAGAAAAATTGACTTGGCCATTAAAGATTTATTAGATCAGGGAGCCATTGATTACAGTACCTATACTTTCCTGAACAACACTCAGCCAAGGGTACCTTCGATTTTCGGAGTACCCAAGGTACACAAAGACATCTTGGATCCTCCTTTAAGGCCCATTGTGGCTGCACAAGGTTCCAAGATTTCCCCTTTATCTAAGTTCCTGGACTGGAAATTTAAAAGTTTGTGGCCAAAGTTTGACCATTCACTCAAGGATTCTTGGGAATTCTTAAGACAGGCCAACCCTGAACTTATAGCTCCTGACCTAAAATTCCTGACTATCGACGTAGTAGACCAGTTCTCTGTGATACCACATGAGACAGGGTTATTATGGTTGGAAGAGGCACTTACACTCTGCCCTAATATCCAAAACAATGATATTTTTGTAATTTTGGAACTTATGGAATTAGTTATGTACAACAATTTCATTTACTTTTCAGGAGAATATTACAAGCAGGTGTCAGGTGTTGCTATGGGGGCAAACTGTGCCCCAACTTATGCAGATATCATTCTTTCTGTTTGGGAAAACAAGTTTGTCCTTAACAGTCCTTTTAAGGACTATTGGACAGCATATTTCAGATTTTTGGATGACATCTGCATTTTTTGGACAGGGCCTGTAGATGTTATAAAGGATTTCATGGAATTTTTGGCATCTACTACAGATTTCCTTACATTTACTTATCAAATACATGAAGGTGGTGTTGAATACCTAGACGTTTTTCTTAGTATTGATCAAGGTTCCTTCAGATCCACTATTTATAGAAAACCTACGTTTTCTAACAGCTATATACATTTTCACAGTTCACACCCCATGCATCAGAAAAGGGGTATTGTCAAGGGCCAACTGGTCAGAGTTTCCCGAATGACGTCGAACGAGGAAGACTTCTCAGTAGAGTGTCAGAAACTGTTCCAAATGTTTAGGGACAGAGGTTACCCAGAGGAGTTTATTTATAACATATGGGGAGAAGTCAAAGAGGGAAGAAAAGACAGGTTTAGACATATTTTAGGTTTGGGAACATCTGTCAATGTCCCTAGTAGTTTGAATGATCAATTAGAATACAAAAAAGCCTTTATTACAGGGTTCAGTGCCAACTCTAGTCTTATTCAGGACATTGTTTGTAAGGAATGGGACATATTTAAGGACATTACTGACCTGGAAAACATACATGGCAAGGACATTAGAACTGTTTTCCGTAGGGGGAAAAATGTAAAAAATATCCTGGAAACAGGATTTTTCCATCGATATACATCACAGAGACGTAAAGGTACCTATAGATGTGGATCATGTGCACAATGTTCTTACATTGTGCACAATGAAGAAATACACCTCTCAGTCCATAATAAAATCATCCAGGGTACAGCATATTTCAACTGCAATAGTCATGGAGTGGTTTATTTAGCTTGTTGTTTAAACTGCCCAGCATACTATGTGGGCAAAACAGAACGTACACTAAAACGTAGAATTTATGAGCATATGTACGACATATCCAAAAAGAATAACACCAATGCTCTGTACAAGCACACATTAGTATGCCCTACAGCTAAATACCAGTTCTTTGTATTAGAAGGTGTTACCAAAGACCCAAGAGGTGGGCCATGGCAGGTAAAATTGGAATGTCAGGAAACTTACTGGCAGATTCTTTTAGAATCAAACAAAGAACCTGGCTTAAATGACTACATTTCTATTAAGCCCTTGCTGAAGCTCAAGGCTATTAGTATATAATTTGTTTTAGTTTTTATATATTTTATACAAACCACATTTATTTCTTTGTATTGAGGTATCAATATATGATTGCTTCTATGTCCTGGAATTTGTTTTAATATATATATATATATATATTTTTTTAAAAGTATTTCAAACAATACATTTTTGTCTGTTTTTTTGTAAAAAACTTGATTGGTTTCAATCAACTCAATTATTTATCAATTATGTGTGTATATATACTCAGGGACCCCTCCCTGATTTTGTCTGATGAAGTTGCATTGTGTAACGAAAACGAGTTATACCAAAATTATTTTGCGTTAATAAACCCGTGTTTTTTATTACGTGGTGCTTTGTGCATTTACATTACTGCTTGTGGATATTCATTGGCGTTTCTCTCATCCTTCACTGGCTTTATTTTGTATTGATGAATTACGAGGATGGTAATTAATGTTGAAGGCTCATTGGTTGGATTTTTAATTAGTTTATATGCAATTGCAAATGTTTTTTGTATAAATTGAGGTTGGGTGCATTTACTTGACTCTGATGATGCCTTGTAAGGTGAAAGCGCTTAGTCTCATATTAAAAAGTTTTGCTCATTTCAACTAGGTTTTGTTTTGTTCCTGATGTTTCGCTACCAACTTGGTTGACTGGTGTTTCGGTGTGTAGTGGCCGTTGTGCTATTGTTTTACGTCTAGTTACCCTTTGTTGGGTAGGTTCTCTGGTTTATAAGTTCCCAAATCCCAATCAAGTGAGTCGACTCTTGGGAATGTATTGTCACTGTGGTAGTTCCTTGGGGTAGATGACTTCCTAAAGGCTACAATTATACATTTTTCAACATTTATTCAGTCCATGATTTTGATGCCAGTCATTTGAGACACGTTTCCTGCAGGATTGCTAAGTAATTTGGGGATTCAATGACTGTTCCAAGCTTGCAGTCATCTGCAGACGTATGCAGCCAGAGTCCTTTGGTATTGGCTTTTAAATCAGAAAAGGAGATGCCAAATAAGAGAGTTTCCCATACAGAACCCTGGGGGACTCCACTGGTGACTGGTCTCTTTGTAAAGGTGACTTCCAACTATTTTGATTTATCTGAGAGCCATTGTCAATCTAGCAGGTGACACTGGGATTTATTCCCAGTTCATTTAGCTTTTCTACTATGCTTGAGTGGGGAATTGTGTCAAAAGCTTTGGCCAGATTGAGTTATGTGATATGTACTGTTTTGCATTCATCCATAGCTTTGATGACCTTATCACAAAAATCCACTAGGTTGAGTAAGCATACCTGCCCTTGACGAATCCAAACTGAGATAGGTTTAGTGTTTGCTGATTCTCTAGGACCTAATTTTTTAATTCCATGATAAGTCTTTCTATGGCTTTGCAGATGAGGCTGGTCAGACTTATGGATCTGTAATTGCCGAGGTCTGTGGAAGGTCCTTCTTTATGCACAGGAATGACTGCAGCTGCTCTCCATTCACATGATACAGTATGGAGGCTGAGACTGAACCATGTTCTTAGTGGTGTGACTAAGTTGCACTTCAAGCTATTTAAGATGCATCCAGCGATATTGGCAGTACTCATTGATGCAATATTTGTGGCTTTTGATAGCACTTTTAGGACTTGGCCTTGTGTGATAGTTGGAGGTAAGCCAGTTTCAGGGATAGACTGTCAGGAGGGAGGGGTAAAGTTAGATCAAATTTATCAACCAGTAAGTTTGTTATATCTTCAGCCTCAGTGCATGTACCATCATTCCCAATCAGCTCAGCACATTGTTGGGCTTTGCTTTTGGGAATACAGACATTAAAATGGCATGTGGTTGTCTTTGGCCTGGGTAGAATACAGACATTAAAATGGTGTGTGGCCATCTTTGGCCTGGGTAGAATACAGACATTAAAACGGCGTGTGGTTGTCTTTGGCCTGGGTAGAATACAGACATTAAAATGGCGTGTGGTCGTCTTTGGCCTGGGTAGAATATAGACATTAAAATGGCGTGTGGTTGTCTTTGGCCTGTGTAGAATACAGACATTAAAATGGCGTGTGGTTGTCTTTGCCCTCTGGGCAGCTTTTTTAGCCTCAAACTTGGTTTAGGTGACATATTAAGCTCCTGAGTTGTTGCTTTATTTCAGTAAAAAGGGCTCTGACATTCTGAGAATTACTGTTTTTACTTTTGGCTAAAGTTCTTTTCATTTTATTATAAATCTTGTTGATATTATAGTTCGACCATGTGGGTTTGGTTCTGGGGTTTGCCCTGCATTTGCTCCTATGGGGTACAGCTGCATCGATGCAGCTGTTAACATGCTGTACAGTGTGTGTGGTGTACATTTTCACATACTGAGTGAAATTAACTGGATATGGTGGGGATTTGAAGCTTGCCAATGTATCACTCAGCAATATGGAGTGTATTAAATAAGTTTCTAAAGTTACCCTGGTTTGAAGGGATCACTGGTTTTAGTTTTATTTTGAAGGAGACTGCCTTGCAGTAAGACCAAACAAGTGATGGAGATACACAGAGATACACAAGGGATGGTACAAGATGCTCCTATATTACTAAGGACAGTGGGTACTCAGACGAATTGTTCCAGGACATTTGTACTGGCAAAGTCCAGGAATCTCTGTGCTTCTGCACTAGTGGTGGTGTAGGTTTCCCAGTCTATAGTTGGATAGTTTATATCACCTAAGAAAATGGGATTGGGTTCAATACTGAGGGATTCTAGTTCCTTTAGATAGGTGTTATGGCTTTATTTTGTCACAGAGGGAGTTCTATAGCTGGTTAATGCATGGTGAGGGACCTTTCTGGTTCCTTTAGATAGGTGTTGTGGCTTTACTTTGTCAAAGAGGGAGTTCTATAGCTGGTTAATGTATGGTGAGGGACCTTTCTGGTTCCTTTAGATAGGTGTTGTGACATTCTTGTGTCACATAGAAAGTTCTATAGCTGGTTAATTTATGGTGAGGGACCTTTCTGAGTTCTACAGCTGGTTAATATATGGTGAGGGACCTTTCTAGTTCCTTTAGATAGGTGTTGTGGGTTTATTTTGTCACAGAGAGAGTTCTATAGCTGGTTAATGTATGGTGAGGGACCTTTCTAGTTCCTTTAGATAGGTGTTGTGACCTTCTTGTGTCATAGAGGGAGTTCTATAGCTGGTTAATGTATGGTGAGGGATCTTTCTAGTGCCTTTAGATAGGTGTTGTGACCTTCTTGTGTGACAGAGGGAGTTCTATAGCTGGTTGATGTATGGTGAGGGACCTTTCTAGTTCCTTTAGATAGGTGTTGTGACCTTCTTGTGTCATAGAGGGAGGTCTATAGCTGGTTAATGTATGGTGAGGGACCTTTCTGAGTTCTATCACTGGTTAATGTATGGTGAGGGACCTTTCTGAGTTCTATAGCTGGTTAATGTATGGTGAGGGACCTTTCTAGTCCCTTTAGATAGTTGTTGCGACCTTCCTGTGTCTTAGAGGGAGTTCTATAGCTGGTTAATGTATGGTGAGGGACCTTTCTAGTGCCTTTAGATAGGTGTTGTGACCACCTTGTGTCATAGAGGGAGTTCTATAGTTGGTTAATGTATGGTGAGGGACCTTTCTAGTGCCTTTAGATAGGTGTTGTGACCTTCTTGTGTCATAGAGGGAGGTCTATAGCTGGTTAATGTATGGTGAGGGACCTTTCTGAGTTCTATCACTGGTTAATGTATGGTGAGGGACCTTTCTGAGTTCTATAGCTGGTTAATGTATGGTGAGGGACCTTTCTAGTGCCTTTAGATAGTTGTTGCGACCTTCCTGTGTCTTAGAGGGAGTTCAATAGCTGGTTAATGTATGGTGAGGGACCTTTCTAGTGCCTTTAGATAGGTTTTGTGACCACCTTGTGTCATAGAGGGAGTTCTATAGTTGGTTAATGTATGGTGAGGGACCTTTCTAGTGCCTTTAGATAGGTGTTGTGACCCTCTTGTGTCACAGAGGGAGTTCTATAGCTGGTTAATCTACGGTGAGGGACCTTTCTAGTGGCTTTAGATAGGAGTTGTGACCTTCGTTTGTCATAGAGGCAGTTCTATAGCTGGTTAATGTATGGTGAGGGACCTTTCTAGTGCCTTTAGATAGGTGTTGTGACCTTTTTGTGTCATAGAGGGAGTTCTATAGCTGGTTAATGTATGGTGAGGGACCATTCTAGTGCCTTTAGATAGGTGTTGTGACCTTCGTTTGTCATAGAGGGAGTTCTATAGCTGGTTAATGTATGGTGAGGGACCTTTCTAGTTCCTTTAGATAGGTGTTGTGACCTTCTTGTGTCATAGATGGAGTTCTATAGCTGGTTAATGTATGGTGAGGGACCTTTCTAGTGCCTTTAGATAGGTGTTGTGACCTTCTTGTGTCATAGAGGGAGTTCTATAGCTAGTTAATGTATGGTGAGGGACCTTTCTAGTGCCTTTAGATAGGTGTTGTGACATTCTTGTGTCATAGAGGGAGTTCTATAGCTGGTTAATGTATGGTGAGGGACCTTTCTAGTTCCTTTAGATAGGTGTTGTGACCTTCTTGTGTCATAGAGGGAGTTCTATAGCTGGTTAATCTATGGTGAAGGACCTTTCTAGTGCCTTTAGATAGGTGTTGTGACCTTCTTGTGTGACAGAGGGAGTTCTATAGCTGGTTAATGTATGGTGAGGGACCTTTCTAGTTCCTTTAGATAGGTGTTGTGACCTTCTTGTGTCATAGATGGAGTTCTATAGCTGGTTAATGTATGGTGAGGGACCTTTCTAGTGCCTTTAGATAGGTGTTGTGACCTTCTTGTGTCATAGAGGGAGTTCTATAGCTAGTTAATGTATGGTGAGGGACCTTTCTAGTGCCTTTAGATAGGTGTTGTGACCTTCTTGTGTCATAGAGGGAGTTCTATAGCTGGTTAATGTATGGTGAGGGACCTTTCTAGTGCCTTTAGATAGGTGTTGTGACCTTCTTCTGTCATAGAGGAAGTTCTATAGCTGGTTAATGTATGGTGAGGGACCTTTTGAGTTCCTTTAGATAGGTGTTGTGACCTTCTTGTGTCATAGAGGGAGTTCTATAGTTGGTTAATGTGTGGTGAGGGACCTTTCTGAGTTCTATAGCTGGTTAATGTATGGTGAGGGATCTTTCTAGTTCCTTTAGATAGGTGTTGTGACCTTCTTGTGTCATAGAGGGAGTTCTATTGCTGGTTAATCTATGGTGAGGGACCTTTCTAGTTCCTTTAGATAGGTGTTGTGAACTTCTTGTGTCATAGAGGGAGTTCTATAGCTGGTTAATGTATGGTGAGGGACCTTTCTAGTTCCTTTAGATAGGTGTTGTGACCTTCTTGTGTCATAGAGGGAGTTCTATAGCTGGTTAATCTATGGTGAAGGACCTTTCTAGTGCCTTTAGATAGGTGTTGTGACCTTCTTGTTTGACAGAGGGAGTTCTATAGCTGGTTAGTGTATGTTGAGGAACCATTCTCGTGCCTTTAGATAGGCGTTGTGACCTTATTGTGTCATAGAGGGAGTTCTATAGCTGGTTAATGTGTGCTGAGGGACCTTTCTAGTGCCTTTAGATAGGTGTTGTGACCTTCTTGTGTCATAGAGGGAGTTCTATAGCTGGTTAATGTATGGTGAGGGACCTTTCTAGTGCCTTTAGATAGGAGTTGTGACCTTCGTTTGTCATAGAGGGAGTTCTATAGCTGGTTAATGTATGGTGAGGGACCTTTCTAGTGCCTTTAGATAGGTGTTGTGACCTTCTTGTGTCATAGAGGAAGTTCTATAGCTGGTTAATGTATGGTGAGGGACCTTTCGAGTTCCTTTAGATAGGTGTTGTGACCTTCTTGTGTCATAGAGGGAGTTCTATAGCTGGTTAATGTGTGGTGAGGGACCTTTCTAGTGCCTTTAGATAGGTGTTGTGACCTTCTTGTGTCATAGAGGGAGTTCTATAGCTGGTTAATGTATGTTGAGGGACCTTTCTAGTTCCTTTAGATAGGTGTTGTGACCTTGTGTCATAGAGGGAGTTCTATAGCTGGTTAATGTATGGTGAGGGACCTTTCTAGTTCCTTTAGATAGGTGTTGTGACCTTCTTGTGTCATAGAGGGAGTTCTATAGCTGGTTAATGTATGGTGAGGGACCTTTTTAGTGCCTTTAGATAGGTGTTGTGACCTTCCTGTGTCATAGAAGGAGTTCTATAGCTGGTTAATGTGTGCTGAGGGACCTTTCTAGTGCCTTTAGATAGGTGTTGTGACCTTCTTGTGTTACAGAGGGAGTTCTATAGCTGGTTAATGTATGGTGAGGGACCTTTCTGCCTTTAGATAGGTGTTGTGACCTTCTTGTGTCACAGAGGGAGTTCTATATCTGGTTAATGTATGTTGAGGGACCTTTCTAGTGCCTTTCGATAGGTGTTGTGACCTTCTTGTGTCATAGAGGGAGTTCTATAGCTGGTTAATGTATGGTGAGGGACCTTTCTAGTGCCTTTAGATAGGCGTTGTGACCTTCTTGTGTCATAGAGGGAGTTCTATAGCTGGTTAATCTATGGTGAAGGACCTTTCTAGTGCCTTTAGATAGGTGTTGTGACCTTCTTGTGTCATAGAGGGATTTCTATAGCTGGTTAATGTATGGTGAGGGACCTTTCTAGTTCCTTTAGGTAGGTGTTGTGACCTTCTTGTGTCATAGAGGGAGTTCTATAGCTGGTTAATGTATGGTGAGGGACCTTTCTAGTTCCTTTAGATAGGTGTTGTGACCTTCTTGTGTCACAGAGGGAGTTCTATAGCTGGTTATTGTATGGTGAGGGACCTTTCTAGTGCCTTTCGATAGGTGTTGTGACCTTCTTGTGTCATAGAGGGAGTTCTATAGCTGGTTAATGTATGGTGAGGGACCTTTCTAGTGCCTTTAGATAGGCGTTGTGACCTTATTGTGTCATAGAGGGAGTTCTATAGCTGGTTAATCTATGGTGAAGGACCTTTCTAGTGCCTTTAGATAGGTGTTGTGACCTTCTTGTGTCATAGAGGGATTTCTATAGCTGGTTAATGTATGGTGAGGGACCTTTCTAGTTCCTTTAGGTAGGTGTTGTGACCTTCTTGTGTCATAGAGGGAGTTCTATAGCTGGTTAATGTATGGTGAGGGACCTTTCTAGTTCCTTTAGATAGGTGTTGTGACCTTCTTGTGTCACAGAGGGAGTTCTATAGCTGGTTAATGTATGGTGAGGGACCTTTCTAGTGCCTTTAGATAGGTGTTGTGACCTTCCTGTGTCATAGAAGGAGTTCTATAGCTGGTTAATGTGTGCTGAGGGACCTTTCTAGTGCGTTTAGATAGGTGTTGTGACCTTCCTGTGTCATAGAAGGAGTTCTATAGCTGGTTAATGTGTGCTGAGGGACCTTTCTAGTGCCTTTAGATAGGTGTTGTGACCTTCTTGTGTCATAGAGGGAGTTCTATAGCTGGTTAATGTATGGTGAGGGACCTTTCTAGTGCCTTTAGATAGGAGTTGTGACCTTTGTTTGTCATAGAGGGAGTTCTATAGCTGGTTAATGTATGGTGAGGGACCTTTCTAGTGCCTTTAGATAGGTGTTGTGACCGTCTTGTGTCATAGAGGGAGTTCTATAGCTGGTTAATGTATGGTGAGGGACCTTTCTAGTGCCTTTAGATAGGTGTTGTGACCTTCTTGTGTCATAGAGGGAGTTCTATAGCTGGTTAATGTATGGTGAGGGACCTTTCTAGTGCCTTTAGATAGGTGTTGTTACCTTCTTGTGTCATAGAGGGAGTTCTATAGCTGGTTAATGTATGGTGAGGGACATTTCTAGTTCCTTTAGATAGGTGTTGTGACCTTCTTGTGTCATAGAGGGAGTTCTATAGCTGGTTAATGTATGGTGAGGGATCTTTCTAGTTCCTTTCTATAGATGTTGTGACCTTCTTGTGTCATAGAGGGAGTTCTATAGCTGGTTAATGTATGGTGAGGGACCTTTCTAGTTCCTTTAGATAGGTGTTGTGACCTTCTTGTGTCATAGAGGGAGTTCTATAGCTGGTTAATGTATGGTGAGGGACCATTCTAGTGCCTTTTGATAGGTGTTGTGACCTTCTTGTGTCATAGATGGAGTTCTATAGCTGGTTGAGGGACCTTTCTAGTGCCTTTAAATAGGTGTTGTGACCTTCTTCTGTCATAGATGGAGTTCTATAGCTGGTTAATGCATGGTGAGGGACCTTTCTAGTGCCTTTAGATAGGTGTTGTGACCTTCGTTTGTCATAGAGGGAGTTCTATAGCTGGTTAATGTATGGTGAGGGACCATTCTAGTGCCTTTAGATAGGTGTTGTGACCTTCTTGTGTCATAGATGGAGTTCTATAGCTGGTTGAGGGACCTTTCTAGTGCCTTTAAATAGGTGTTGTGACCTTCTTGTGTCATAGATGGATTTCTATAGCTGGTTAATGCATGGTGAGGGACCTTTCTAGTGCCTTTAGATAGGTGTTGTGACCTTCTTGTGTCATAGAGGGAGTTCTATAGTTGGTTAATGTGTGGTGAGGGACATTTTTGAGTTCTATAGCTGGTTAATGTATGGTGAGGGATCTTTCTAGTGCCTTTAGATAGGTGTTGTGACCTTCTTGTGTCATAGAGGGAGTTCTATAGCTGGTTAATGTATGGTGAGGGATCTTTCTAGTGCCTTTAGATAGGTGTTGTGACCTTCTTGTGTCACAGAGGGAGTTCTATAGCTAGTTAATGTATGGTGAGGGACCTTTCTAGTGCCTTTAGATAGGTGTTGTGACCTTCTTGTGTCATAGAGGGAGTTCTATAGCTGGTTAATGTATGGTGAGGGACCTTTCTAGTGCCTTTAGATAGGTGTTGTGACCTTCTTGTGTCATAGAGTTAGTTCTATAACTGGTTAATGTATGGTGATGGACCTTTCTGAGTTCTATAGCTGGTTAATGTATGGTGAGGGACCTTTCTGAGTTCTATAGCTGGTTAATGTATGGTGAGGGACCTTTCTGGTGATGATTTAGACATGAGGAAGCTCTAGTGCCTTGTGTTGCTTTGCCAGCTATGATGGGAGTCTTTCTTGACATAGATGGAG
Organism: Protopterus annectens; assembly: GCF_019279795.1. Lineage (NCBI taxonomy): Eukaryota > Metazoa > Chordata > Ceratodontiformes > Protopteridae > Protopterus > Protopterus annectens. The sequence continues at coordinate 991,295,766 of NC_056733.1, forward strand.
GCATCTCCACCTGTTACTCCTCCTGTGCAGTAACTAGTCTAAATGTGTGCAAGGCATTATCGCCCTGCACAGCCAGAGTGCCCTCCACTATTTACAACCATGTTACAGTCACTACACAAACATCAATGTCTTCCAGGGTGAGAAGGACTTGTAGGGAGCAGAGTTTCTTGTATGGGCTCCTAGCATTGATCAGAAACACCTTTTGTTATGTTGGTAAGTGTATCTGGTTGGCATTGCCTAAAACAGCATTATGGATGTGGACAATGTCTTTGCCAATAATCAAAACCCTAGTGGGGACAGATGCAGGCCATCCCTGGTGAAGCAGTGGGGTCTGTTGATCATATCCTCCCAGGCTTACAAATATTGGACCCCCTTTCAATGACATCACAAACTAAGCTAGTTATTGAAGTCAATTATTTGTTCCTCATATTCCGGCATCATCCTTTGAGAAGGTAGAATGATGCTCAGTGCTTGTTCATACCTGCCTTGGACACATAATCTGAGAGATCCATCATCTGTCTTCATTTTGTCTAGGGAGGTACAGCTCAAGTCTTTGAAACTGACATGAGCTATTACTAAGTCATATGGTACTTGTTGTTCAAGGACGTAAATGCATGCATGATCTGATGGATTATGGCACCAAACAAGCAACTAACCATCACCCTTTCCTTACTCAGCTGATAAGAGGCACGTTTGTATGTCTTACAATGGAGCCATCTATAGTAGGAATGTTTGGTTGGGTTGATGCCTGTCTTATGGGCTCAGCATCTATGACTTTGGGACTCCTTGTGCTACGTGAGGAGGTAGGCTTAAAATGCTGAGTGTGCTTTGTGCCTGGTTGTCTTTTTGAGGCTTCTGAGGTTTAGGCAAGATAATCTTTAGAACCTTAGCATATCGATTATGTGTATTGTGATATCCTTGGAGAGGTGTAATGTGTGGTGTACTGCTTATGACTTTGGTCTCTGAGTTTACTGGTTTTCCTGCATGTAATATTTTTGCCTCCAAGGATATTATATATGTACATCTCTCACACACTGTGTTAAGCTGCTTGAGCAATAAATAACCATCAGACATCATGAGATAATTCTTACAATGTCTCAAGGTACCCATCTCAAGTTGGCTGGCTAGAGATGTTGTGGGGAGGTATCTTTTGAAGATACTGGCTTTTCCAAAGATAAACGCTAAGATTTTAATATCATTTAAATAAACATGTAGTATACTATGTGCTTTTTGTTATCTGTATGTTTTTATATATCTTAATTTCTGGAAGAGATGATAAACTGCACTGAGTTTTTAATTTAACCTTTAAATCTTTTAATAACCAGTCCTCTGGCCTCTCTAGTTCCCAGGTGCCCACATAATGAATATTTAAAATTAGTTATTCCCACCATCAATCGTCTCTCTGCTTGACCCACAAATGTCATCACCATCTTGCTCTCTGTTCCCTCCATGCTTCTATTACCCAGTAGCTCACCTCCTGTCCTGAGCCATTATAAATTCTCTTAGTTTGAAATCACCTGTCTTAATGACATTTTATACAATGGTATCTTAACAAGATGAATTGCTTTTTATGCTTGTGTTTCATTTATCAAAAACACTGACAACATTTGCAAATCTACAAGATTTACAAAAACTTACAAAGTCACAAGATTCACTTTTACCCTCCCTTATAGATCACATCACTGCACAGCACTTCATAAACCAATTTGGATTGAACTACGCAATCTCCTATCCCTCAACCAACTAACTTTCATTCATTCCATCTTTCACCATCCAGACAGCTGCCCAGCACTCAAGAGCTTAGTGCAGCCCTACTCAAACAGCAGGCCACTAAGATCCTCAAACTACTACTCAAAGTAACTAAAACTAACAATTGTTATGGTAACTCTCTATTCTCCCAACAAATATCTAAGTCATGGAATTCCATGCCTCAGACAATACTAAATTCTAGAAACACATCCTAATTTAAACTACTGCTTAAGGAACAACTAACCAAAAACTGGCTTTGCTCCTGCACTAATCCTGGCTGATCATTCTGTCCTTCCATGATCTTACAACCAAAGTATCTCTTCCATTACTAAATTCTAACATCCAAGCTTCCTGCGGTTTCATCACATTCCCTCCTTCTTGTATTTTACCTCAATATTGCCTTAGCTGTCACTGTTTAGAACAAGTAACACTAGCATAGTAACAATCAGCCATATTCTTGTTTATATGCCATGCATGTATCTCACAAATATTTACCACCATAACCACGATATTGATCTACTGACCAGTTCATAGGTTACTTCAAAGCTAACTGCCCTTGCAAGCCTAGCCAATTATCCCTTGTGAGACTCAAACCCTGCACCTTATGTTTGTAAGGTAAACACCTTAACCATTAGGCCACCCTCCCAACAAAGTCATTTGTCTATGACGGCACAAGCTATTTCATGCTAGTTTATTTGTTAGCTTTCTTTTTTTCCACTTTATATTACTCTCTTAATTTGTATTGATTATGTATAAACTATTTACTACCTATATTTACCAAAGTTATATATTCTTGATGGTTATCAATTTCTTCTACTTGCATTGTCTTTTTGTAATGGAGCTTTTCTCCCTGGGCCTCTGATGAAAAAGGACTACTGGCCCAGTCGGACATCACTGGTAAACAAATGTAAAACAAATAAATAATAAATAATTTATATTTCTGATTTTTATGTAACTGATGTTACTCTGTGAGCAGATGAATATGTAATACTTGATTAAAATATAAACTGCCATACGTGTTTCAGTTTGCAGATTGCACAGCTGACTCCGATATTCAACTTTCTGTTTTCTGGAGATTACTTTGCTACATCTAGCCTGAGTTACAGTTCAGAATGCATATCGTATGGACTGATAATGCAGGTCTGTTCTTTTGCAAGTCTGAATTAAATGCTGATGATGCTGGCCACAAGCAGCTTGAATGTTACACTGAATACCTAATGTCATGTGATGTCATGATGTCCAAAGTATTTGAAAATAAGTAATTTTGTCTTTTATTTGTGAAATGATGCATCCACAGCTGCCTGGAGTCTCCTTTCTTCAAAGCAATTTGTCTGAGAACTAGAAAGTGTGGAGTCAGAAATTTAATGTGTTTCTGCCTATGAGAATATCAGAGAAGTGTGAAAACGTCATAGTATGCCTTGTGCATCTGAATCTCAGAAATAAGTAAAACAAAATGCTGCTGTGATGAGACGAACATTTCAGAGTAACTGTAAGACAGGAAAGAATCTGACATTAGTTGTTATTTGTTCTTCGTGTTGACAGAATGTCACACTAACTATAGATGCTCATCTTTCTGAGTTAAAGAACTGAGCTAAAGATAGTGACTGTACTAAGTTATATGATTCATTAGTTCGAGACAGACTTATGGATGATATCAGAGATTATCAGATGAGAAACAGTACCAGGGATTAGTCCAGATAAAGTCACTTTAGCTAGGACACCCAGGAGACTCTCTAATGAGGGGAAGATTACTAACAGAAATGGGCATAACTGTGGTTGATGTGTGCAAAGCAAAGTGAATTTGCTTTGCCATAGTTAAAAGTCTCAGATAACAATATGAGGTATGCAAAGTTTCACATGAGAATAAACAAATAAAAAACAAATTAAACACAGTAAAAATGAATAATAAAGGCATTAAAAAGTTCATATTCAGTCCTAAAAAATAAACAAAATATAATGATCTTTGGGACAGGTAAGAGTCTTCTTAAGGATTATAACTCCAACAAAATTAGTGACAAATTAAAACATTTCACTGAAACCATCACATAGTTCAGAAACCTCAGCATTTGGTTAGATCAATCACTCAACATTAAATACTCATTGTCAAAAACTTAGAAAGAAAAATGGCAACCTACTGCTTAGGGTTGAAAAAAACAGTATTTCTCTCTCCCTTTGCCACAGCCATCACAGTAAAAGAAAGAGAACTTACACAACTACCATAGTGTTTACCAATATTTGCCTCCAACAAAAATTTCACCACACTGCAAACTATTTCCAACAAAATTTGCCACTTTATAAATGACTATCATCACATGAAGATCATTGCAACACACCCTCCAAAGCAAAATGGCTGCCTACTGTTGTACAAGAAAGAAAGATTGTCTTCTCTTATAAATTATTTAAGCAAGAAACTACTTCACCTGTCATCATGAGACTTACTGCATCTGCTTCCACTTATAACCTTGGGAGCCAATCCAGATCTGTCCCAGCTCTCTAGACCCCCCGCAACAGGGCTCTATTTGCTCTGAAAACAGTTTCTCGGTTCTCACACCTGAACTCTAACAATGCCTTCCAGGTTATTTATTTAACATTTGTCTACTGGAAAAGTCCAATTTGGAACAAGCCAATTTTCAGCAGAGGCTCAGGAAGAAATGCTCCAGATGCATGTCTTTGTAACATTGGAGGAAACTGGAGCACCCAGAGGAAACCCACACAGACACAGGGAGGACATGCAGACTCTGCACAAAAGGCACCCAGGCAGAGACTCAAACTGGAGAACCTCTTGTTGTAAGGCAACAGTGCTAACCACTATGCCACTGTGCCATCCTTATGTCATTGAAGTTCCCACCTACACCAAATTTAGACCATAATTCAAAGTATATCTGTTTCAGCAAAACAGATGCAAATGTAACTGCACAGGGCATATCACCCAGTACAACTGCTACTTCCATTCAATCTGTCCTAAGCCTCTGCATTCTTACTTCATTCTATCCTTTGAGTTATCCTTAATGTAAATACATACACACACACATAAATATCTATATGCATATGTTTATCTATACATATATATATATATATATATATATATATATATATATATATATATAGTGCATGTAGATATATCTACTGATAAACAGCAAAAGACCCAAAGATCGACATTCATAAAGTTGACCACAAAAGGTCGACTTTGCAAACAGTGATATGCTACTACACATGTGCAGGGCAAGAAATTTTGGCACATGCAAAACACTGTTTAAAAAAACAGTCAAACATTGTTTTTGTTGGGGAGTCTGCCCTGTCCCCCCGGTGATTATATATACTTAATCCAAACTTTCTCAGTCTCTGGGAAAAGGCAAACTTCCCTACCCCAAGAAAAGTGTGATCTCACACAACTGTCAACCAACTGTGTAGTCAACTAAACAGATATCAATCAAAGAGGAACGTAAAATCGGTTTCCATATATCTTCTTCTTCTTCTTCTTTTGGCTGCTCCCGTTAGGGGTCGCCACAGCAGATCAACTGTTTCCATTTCTTCCTGTCCTCTGCATCTTGCTCTGTCACACCAACCGTCTGCCTGTCCTCCCTCACCACATCCATAAACCTTATCTTAGGCCTTCCTCTTTTCCTGTTACCTGGCAGCTTCATCCTTAGAATCTTTTTCCCAATATACCCAGCATCCCTCCTCAGCACATGTCCAAACCAACATAATCTTGCCTCTCTGGCTTTGTCTCCAAACCTTCCAACCTGGGCTGACCCTCTAATATACTTATTCTTAATCCTGTCCATCCTTGTCACACCCAATGCAAATCTTAACATCTTCAACTCTGCCACGTCAAGCTCTGACTCCTGCCTTTTTGTCAATGCCACTGTCTCCAACACGTATAACATAGCTGGTCTCACTACCCTGTTGTAGACCTTCCCTTTCACTGTTACTGGTACTCGTCTGTCACAAATCACTCCTGACACTCTTCTCCACCCAGTCCATCCTGCCTGTACTCTCTTCTTCACCTCTCTTCCACACTCACCATTAATCTGAACTGTTGATCCCAAGTACTTAAACTCATCCACCTTCACCACCTCTACTCCCTGCATCCTCACCATTCCTCTATCCTCCCTTTCATTCACACACATATATTCTGTTTTAGTCCTGCTGACCTTCATTCCTCTTCTCTCTAGAGTATATCTCCACCTCTACAGGGTCTCCTCCACCTGTTCCCTACTCTCACTACAGATCACAATGTCATCTGCAAACATCATAGTCCATGAAAACTCCTGTCTGATCTCGTCTGTCCACCTGTCCATCACCATTGCAAATAAGAAAGGGCTCAGAGCTGATCCTTGATGTAATCCCACCTCCACCTTAAACGCATCTGTCACTCCCACCGCAGACTTCACCACTGTCACACTACCCTCATACATATCCTGTACCACTCTTACATACTTCTCTGACACTCCCGACTTCCTCATACAATACCACAACTCTTCTCTAGGCACCCTGTCATATGCTTTCTCTAAATCCACAAAGACACAATGCAACTCCTTCTGACCTTCTCTGTACTTCTCCATCATCACTCTCAGAGCAAACATCGCATCTGTAGTGCTCTTCCCTGGCATGAAACCATACTGCTGATCACTAATCATCACCTCCCTTCTTAACCTAGCTTCCACTACTCTTTCCCATAACTTCATGCTGTGACTGATCAGTTTAATCCCTCTAGTTACTACAGCTCTGAACATCACCCTTATTCTTAAAAATCGGTATCAAAACACTTTTTCTCCATTCCTCAGGCATCCTCTCACTTTCCAAGATTTCATTAAACAATCTAGTTTAAAACTCCACTGCCATTTCACCTAAACACCTCCATGCTTTCACAGGTATGTAATCTGGACTAACAGCCTTTCCGTTCTTCATCCTCTTCATAGCTATCCTTACTTCCTCCTTGCTAATCCACTGCACTTCATGACTCACTATCCGCACATCATCCAACCTTCTCTCACTCTCATTCTCTTCATTCATCAACCCCTCAAAGTACTCTTTCCATCTGCTCAACACACTCTCCTCGTTTGTGAGTACATTTCCCTCATTATCCTTTATCACCCTTACCTGCTGCACATCTTTACTAGCTCAGTCCCTCTGTCTAGCCAGTCGGTACAGGTCCTTGTCTCCCTCCTTAGTTTCCAGTCTTTTATACAACTCTTCATACGCCTTATCCTTAGCCTTTGCCTCCTTTCTCTTTGCCATGCGCCTCATCTCCTTATACTCTTGCCTACTTTCTTCATCTCTTTGACAATCCCACTTCTTCGCCAACTTCTTTCTCTGTATACTCTCCTGTACTTCTTCATTCCACCACCAGGTCTCCTTGTCCTCCTTCCTCTTTCCAGATGTCACACCAAGCACCCTTCTAGCCATCTCTCTTACTAGCTCAGCTATTCGGTAACTCTTCACTGCCACCCAGTGCCTGTCTTAACTCTTCCCTGAACATCACCTCACAATTACCCTTTTTCAATTTCCACCATTTGATCATTGGTGCTGCCCTCACACTCATCCTCTTCTTCTTGATCACCAATGTCATCCTACAAACCACCATCCTATGCTGCCTAACTACACTTTCCCCTGCCACCACATTACAGTCTCCAATCTCCTTCAGATTGGCCCTTCTACATAAGATATAATCCACCTGTGTGCATCTTCCTCCACTCTTGTATGTCACCCTATGCACCTCCCTCTTGTTAAAATACATAGTCACCACAGCCATGTCCATCCTTTTCGCAAAATCCACTACCATCTGATGTTCTGCATTCCTTTGCTTAACACCATACCTACCCATCACTTCCTCATCCCCTCTGTTCCCTTCAACAACATGCCCATTGAAATCTGCTCCAATCACCAGTCTATCACAGTTGGGTACAGTCATCAACACTTCATCCAACTCACTCCAAAATTTTTCTTTCTCATCCATCGCACACCCAACTTGCGGAGCATATGCGCTAACAACATTCATCATTACACCATCAATTTCCAGCTTCATAAACATCACCCTATCCGACACTCTTTTCACCTCCAAAACACTCTTAGCATACTGTTCCTTCAGGATAATGCCTACGCCATTTCTCCTCCCATCCACACCATGATAAAACAATTTGAAACTGCCTCCGATACACCTAGCCTTGCTCCCCTTCCATCTGGTCTCTTGCACACACAATATACCAACCGTCCTTCAGTTCATCATATCAGCTAGCTCCCTCCCTATACCAGTCATACTGCCAACATTCAAATATATATATATATATATATATATATATATATATATATATATATATATATATATATATATATATATATATATATATATATATATATATATATATATATATATTTATATATATATATATAGGTTTATGTCTCTTGCTCGAAATTACACTTGTTCAAACAACAGAAGATCGAGACCCACTTTAGCTAGAGTGCACTTAACCGAAAGTGGATTTTCGCTAAACTCACTTTACTAAACTCGGACTGCATTCTCCCACTTAGTATATTTATGTAGCAAGGTTCTGGCAAGCAAAAACACATTTTAGCAGAGGGGTGAGCCCCCCTGCACCCCCCATTCACCCCCACTACTTATATTACTCCGAGATCACACTCCAGTGGGGAAAAGGTATATTTCCTTGTCCCCACTGTACTGTGGCTTGGTAAAGTGAGTTTCACAAAAGTGCACTTTCAGTTAAGTGCACTTTCACTAAAGTGGCTCTCAATCTTCTCTTGTTTGAACAAGTCTAATTTTGTAAAAGAGAAGTAGACCTATATATACATGCATGCACGCATGTACACACACACACACACACACACACACACACACACACACACACACACACACACACACACACACACAGAAGGGGAACATCAGGATGGGTGTTAGAGTGAGTTAGTGTGGCCTTCTATATTGCACTGCCTGTGGTATATCTAGGGGGGAACCACACAGTACCCTGACCATCTCCCCCTCTCTGTGACTCACCTGAGATGGTGATCAGGAAAAGGCAGTGATGTGACTGACAGCCACAGGAGGACCCATTCTAGGTGCCAAAAGCAGGCTTCCAGCCACTAGTATGTCATCTTCGCCACCACCTCCACCAACTCTTTGTGTGTCACATACTATCATCCTCCACAGTGCCACTGGAGGGGACAGTGATGTTCCTGTTTAATGAGACACCACCAGGGATGGTGAGGAGGGGGAGCTCCTGCCCTTCCTGTACTACAGCCCATGGAAAGGCAAATCTAATTCCATGTGGAGTAAATATATGAGATGACTGCTACTACTAGGGGACTGCAGGACACTGCTGCATGGTGTTGTAGAAAATGCAACCATAAATGGAGCCAGAAAGAAAAACACAATAGCGACAAAGAGTGGTAAGGGAGAAAGAAAACAATACAAGCATCAGACGGGCATACAGAATCAACAAATCATTTTTTTATTATTTATTTATTTTATTTTTATTTAACATTTGTTTACTGGGAAAGTCCGACTTGGAACGAAGCCAATTTTCAGCAGAGGCCCGGGGAGAAGCACTCTAGACGCGTTTTTGTAACTTTGTAAATCATAAAATCAAATGTCTGCATAATACTCAAAAGGTAACATTTGTATATTGTCCTGTTGCCAGGAACTGCCTACTAACACTGTTTTACTGTCCCCATGTTGTGATGCACTATGAGAACAGCAATGAAGCAGGAAGCATTCCCTGATGTATGTGTGTGTGTGTGTGTGTGTGTGTGTGTGTGTGTGTGTGTGTGTGTGTGTGTGTGTGTGTGAGGCATGTGAGCAAGAGTAATGCTGTGCCTACAAATACCGCTGTTACAGGGTGATGTAACGTACTACTGTCATAGTATACATACCATCTGTAAGGTGTTATAAACCGAGCTTGTGAAACAATAACTGATGCAAAGGGCACACATATATTATTGCTTGCAGAATTATAAGCTGTATTTTCATAACCCTGGCAATGTTCAATACATAACATGTAAGCTTTAAGCTAGGCAGTAATACCTTTATAATGCTGCAGTCTGGCTCCGTGCAGACATATAGCAGCTTCATATATACTGAAATGCACTTAGAATTGCTGAATTAAAATAAACAATACACACTGCTTCACATAGAAGCCCCCCCATTCACCTCCATTACAGAAGGATGATATTTAAAGTAGCCTCCTGAACTAAAAAAAAAAAAAAATATTAAGTTCCATGTTCAAAATCATCACATTTATAAAGTATGAAACCCTATGATGGCCTGGTCAGCTCAGGTAATACAACACCCTTCAGGTGCCCTAATATCTCTGACATCTTTTTCCCACCAGCTGACAAGATCAGTATGGTGCCTACACAGGTTATTGTATTGTATGCCTGCACTGCTCACCATAATGGGGTATGTTACTGGCATCAGACACTGCTCTGGTACTTTATATAAGGGATGAGTCAGGTGTTCCCAGTTGTCCCCTATACAGCAAATTCAAAAACTATCCTGGTCTGCTTGCTACACAACCAGAGAGCCTTTTCAAACTCAATGTCTTTGGGAGCCATGGCCATTCACCAGGCCACATTCTAGATAAATATGGAAGGCCTATTGCAATCACATCCATTCATTTTTTGGCACTAGGAGCACACCATTTGGCAAAAGCCATAGCTAGCAATTCTGGTGACCTGTACCATTCCCTGATCTGATACCCCCCCCCCTCAATTTTATGTTTAGGAGCAAAACAAGATACAGCAATGAAGTGCTTTAGCCTAGACCACAAATGTAGTATTGGCATTCATTTCTGATTACTGGTACTACACTACTAACTAGTCAACATCTGCCAACTAACTCTTTGCACCTAGATTTGCTCCCTCCTTTGTCCCACCCTAGCTATGCCTTTGCATAGGTCAGCTTGTTAGTATGACCTGTCATGGTATGACTGACACGTAGCTCACAAAATGTTGGGGTGGCAGGTCCAATCTAGGATACCAGCTTTGTTCCTCAATGCCTCTGTCTGTTACCAAAGTAAACTACCTTTCCCACTTACATGAAGGGGTGATTGACCTGTCCAGTCAAAGGTCAGTATGCCTCAGAGCTTTCTGAGAGTGTTAATGCAGCTCCACCCACATTCATGATAAGTAAAAAATGCTGTTCAGGAATATTTATTGGGTAGTGCCTTATTAGCATAGCTGCTGTGTTAGAAGCTTAGAATTTATGCAATATAGATACTCACAGCCATGAGGGACATTATTATACTATAGAAGATTACAGGCCAGCAATTCCCAAGGCTTGTTTAAAGTGAGGAAGATGGCTACTTGTTTGCAAGATAAGTGTGCTCCTCAAAATTTGTGATTGCCTGCTTGCATCACAAAAAAATTATGTTTGCGTATAGCCTTCAGTGCTACTGTATTAACTGAAATGAAAGTTGGTGGTTACAGGATTATGCGTGCCTCTCAATTATCCAGATGTTCACAGAATGTCCAGATATTTACCTCATATTTTTACAGCATTCTTCATAAAACATGTGCTTTTCTGTTAATTCACAGAGTCCATTGGGGGGGGGGGGCATAGAGGGGGCTACCTCAGCATAGAAGTGTGCAAGTTCCTATGCAGTAGTGCAGTACAGTCCACAGCATGCATTGTAATGAGAAGTTGCCCTTGTAAACTTTGGTCTTTGTTGTACTGCAATAATGGGGGTATGAGTTGTGAAGGGACTCTGTTGAATGATGTTGTGTATATATCTCTAGCCCTTCTTTACAGGTGGTCCCCTAAATGTTACTATTCCCGCACTTGATACCCTGCTTATGCTGCATCAACAGTCCATGTAGCCTTGTAGTGGGAAGGGTTAAGAGAGAAGGACTGTCTTATTAACATATTTCTACTAGAAACACCTGCAAGATGGAACACAGCAAGACAGCAATATGGTAGGGAGATTTTATTGCTCTTTATGGATATGTACTTTGTTTTCCTGATGCTTGGTGGAGTAAAGATGATTTCTGAAATTGTTCTGCACAACAAGAAATTAGAGTATGTTCTGTAGTGACAGACATGTAAGCCCAACATACATATTTCTGTGTGGTTGCATAACACACACTGCAGAAGAAACATACCTTTTCCTCCTGCTTAGGTAGATACCTACCTGTTGTGTCACCAATGTATTCATGAACCTAACAGGATACTTTCAGCAGGTTTATAGGGTCATAGGTAGTTATTAGGCATGAGGTCCAGGAGACCATTGAAGAGTCTAACCTGGTTTCCAAATTGCCCAAAAGCATTATCTAGTTAAACTCTTGTTCAAGGTCACATAATAGGCAAATGGAAACCGATGGACTCAAACCGTGGACCACAGGAAGCAGCTTAATAACAGCTCATAGGTTTAATCCCTTGTTCTAACTGCTGGACCATGCATGTGAATGTTCCATACCTGTCTGTAGGTATACTCATGATTTATCTATAGTTAAAACATGTATGCTGTCAAATCCATGTATAGGGATGGCCAGGTAGTGACAGCTAAAGCAATGATGGTAATTACCAGTGGGCTATTGACTAGTGGGCTATTGTAACAGGCCAGTGCCTGTGGATGTGAAGTCAAGCTGTAAATGGCACATGTTCACTGCCCTCTTTTTTTCGTGGGGGATCACAACGCAGGAAGGACATAACATCTGTCCACAGGTATGCAATGCGTGAGTGCTATTTCTCGCAAGGATACAAAGCTGAATACCTTCCTCACATACACACACACATAGATTATATCAGCACGGGTATTATAAAGCCATTGATACAATCATTCTTACCGACATTTCTTTTTTTCTTCCAGAGCAGGATGCCCAGCCGTGACTAACAAAGAAAATGCAAGTTCTTCCATGCGGAGAATGATATCTTGCTGCAGGCCTCCTGTCTCCAATGTCAGTGGTTAACAGCTATAATAAATCCAACCAGTCCTTTTGTGATCAGTCCTGGTGGGGAGTGACATTAATACTGTAAGTGACTGGGGGGCAGGAAGTATGAGTAAGGATGACACTGAGTCACCGACATGACCAGTGCTGCAGAAGCTCATGCATTCTGCCCCGGATGAGTAAGGGAGACACTCAGCCACCAACATGATCAGTGCTGCACAAGATCATGCATTCTGCCCAGGATAAGTAAAAGAGACACTGAGTCACTGACATGATCAGTGCTGTACAAGCTCATGCATTCTGCCCAAGATGAATAAGGAAGACAGTGAGTCACCGACATGATCAGTGCTGCACAAGCTCATGCATTCTGCCCAAGATGAATAAGGGAGACAGTGAGTCACCGACATGATCAGTGCTGCACAAGTTCATGCATTCTGCCCAGGATGAGAAAGGGAGACACTGAGACACTGACATGATCAGTGCTGCACAAGATCATGCATTCTGCCCAGGATGAGTAAGGGAGACAATGAGTCACTGACATGATCAGTGCTGCACAAGATCATGCATTCTGCCCAGGATGAGTAATGGAGACAGTGAGTCACCGACATGATCAGTGCTGCACAAGCTCATGCATTCTGCCCAGGATGAGTAATGGAGACAGTGAGTCACCGACATGATCAGTGCTGCACAAGCTCATGCATTCTGCCCAGGATGAGTAATGGAGACACTCAGCCACCAACATGATCAGTGCTGCACAAGATCATGCATTCTGCCCAGGATGAGTAAGGGAGACACTGAGTCACTGACATGATCAGTGCTGCACAAGCTCATGCATTCTGCCCAGGATGAGTAAGGGAGACACTTGAGTCACCGACATGATCAGTGCTGCACAAGCTCATGCATTCTGCCCAGGATGAGTAAGGGAGACACTCAGCCACCGACATGACAACTGCTGCACAAGCTCATGCATTTTGCCCAGGATAAGTAAGGGAGACACTGAGTCACCAACATGATTAGTGCTGCACCAGCTCCTGCATTCTTCCCAGGATGAGTAAGGGAGACACTTGAGTCACCGACATGATTAGTGCTGCACAAGCTCCTGCATTCTTCCCAGGATGAGTAAGGGAGACACTTGAGTCACCGACATGATCAGTGCTGCACAAGCTCATGCATTCTGCCCAGGATGAGTAAGGGAGACACTGAGCCACCGACATGACAACTGCTGCACAAGCTCATGCATTTTGCCCAGGATAAGTAAGGGAGACACTGAGCCACAGACACGATCAGTGCTGCACAAGCTCATGCATTCTGCCCAGGATGAGTAAGGGAAACACTGAGCCACTACATGATCAGGGCTGCACAAGCTCATCCATCTGCCCAGGATGAGTAAGGGAGACACTGAGCCACTGACATGATCAGTGCTGCACAAGCTCATGCATTCTGCCCAGGATGAGTAAGGGAGACACTGAGCCACCATTTTAAGCTGAAAATAATACCACAGAACCCTAGTGGATTTTTCCCTGCGGTTTTCTCCTGGCCACTGTAGAGGCAACACAGGTTTGAAGACCTTAACAGATACCCTGCAACTCTAACCATCAGTCTGGAAGCCACCATTTTTGGCTTAAAATAATATCACTGAACCCTAGTGAATTTTTCCCTGCGGTTTTCTCTTGGCCACAGTACAGGCAACACAGGTTTGAGGTCCTTAACAGATACCCTGCAACTCAAACCATCAGTCTGGAAGCCACCATTTTAAGCTTAAAATAATACCACGGAACCCCAGTGGATTTTTCCCTGTGGTTTTCTCCTGGCCACAGTACAGGCAACACAGGTTTGAGGACCTTAACAGATACCCTGCAACTCTAACCATCAGTCTGGAAGCCACCATTTTAAGCTTAAAATAATACCACTGAACCCTAGTGAATTTTTCCCTACGGTTTTCTCTTGGCCACAGTACAGGCATCACAGGTTTGAGGACCTTAACAGATATCCTGCAACTCTAACTATTGGTCTGGAAGCCATCATTTTAAGCTTAAAATAATATCACTGATTTTTCCCCTGCGGTTTTCTCCTGGCCACAGTACAGGCAACACAGGTTTGAGGACCTTAATAGATACCCTCCAACTCTAACCATCGGTCTGGAAGCCACCATTTTAAGCTTAAAATAATACCACTGAACCCTAGTGAATTTTTCCCTGTGGTTTTCTCTTGGCCACAGTACAGGCAACACAGGTTTGAGGACCTTAACAGATACCCGGCAACTCTAACCATCGGTCTGGAAGCCACCATTTTAAGCTTGAAATAATACCACTGAACCCTAGTGGATTTTTCCCTGCAGTTTTCTCCTGGCCACAGTACAGGCAACACAGGTCTGAGGGCTTACACTGCAACTCTAACCATTGGTCTGGAAGCCGCCATTTTAAGCTTATAATAATACCACTGAATCCGAGTGGATTTTTCCCTGCGGTTTTCACCTGGCCACAGTAACGGCAACACAGGTTTGAGGACCTTAGCAGATACCCTGCAACTCTAACCATCGGTACAGAAGCCAGCATTTTAAGCTTAAAATAATACCACTGAACCCTAGTGAATTTTTCCCTGCCGGTTTCTCTTGGCCACAGTACAGGCAACACAGGTTTGAGGACCTTAACAGATACCCTGCAACTCTAACCATCGGTCTGGAAGCCACTATTTTAAGCTTAAAATAATACAACTGAACCCTAGTGGATTTTTCCCTGTGGTTTTCTCCTGGCCACAGTACAGGCAACACAGGTTTGAGGACCTTAAGAGATACCCTGCAACTCTAACCATCAGTCCAGAAGCCACCATTTTAAGCTTAAAATAATACCACAGAACCCTAGTGAATTTTTCCCTGTGGTTTTCTCTTGGCCACAGTACAGGCAACACAGGTTTGAGGACCTTAACAGATACCCTGCAACTCTAACCATCGGTCTGGTCTAACCAGTGCCATGGTGTACTGCCTCCACTTCAGCGGGTGTAGTAACCAGTGCCATGGTAAACTGCCCCCTACTTTAGGTGGTATAGTAATCAGTGGCATGCTACACTGTCGCCACTTCAGCTGGTGTAGAAACCAGTGCCATGCTGCACTATCCCCACTTCAGCTGGTATAGTATCCAGATCCATGGTGCATTGTTCACACTTCAGCTGGTATAGTAACCAGTGCCATGGTGTACTGCACCCACTTCAGATGGAAATGTAACCAGTGCCATGGTTCACTGCCCTACGAATAGTAGCTAGTGCCATGGTGCACTGTCCCCACTTCAGCTGGTGTAGTAGCCAGTGCCATGATGCACTTTCCCCACTTCAGCTGGTGTAGTTACTAATGCCATGGAGCACTGTCCTCACTTCATCTCATATTGTAACCAGTGCCATGGTGCACTTTCCCCACTTTAGCTGGTGTAGCAACTAGTGCTAATGTGCACTGTCCCCACATCAGCTCATATAGTAACCAGTGCGATGGTTCACTGCCCCCCACTTCAGTTGGTATAGTAACCTGTGCCATGGTGCACTGCCCACACTTCAGCTGGTGTAGTAACAAGTGCCATGGTGCACTGCCCCCACTTCAGCTTGTATAGTAACCTGTGCCATGGTGCACTGCCCCCCTTCATCTGGTATAGTAACCGGTGCCATGGTGTACTGTCCCCACTTCAGCTGGTATAGAAAGCAGTGCCATGGTGCACTGCCCACACCACATCTGGTATATTAACCAGTGCCATGGTGCACTGTCTCTACTACAGCTGGTATAGTAACCAGTGCCATGGTGCACCACCCCCTTCAGGTAGTTTTGTAACTAGTACCATGGTGCACTGTCCTCACTTCAGCTGGAGTAGTAACCAGTGCCATGGTAAACTGCTCCCACTTCAGGTGGTGTAGTAACCAGTGGCATGGTGCACCGCCCCCTCTTCAGCTGGTATAGTAACTGGTGCCATGGTGGACTGCCTCCACTTTAGCTGGTTTAGTAACCAGTGCCATGGTGCACTGTCCCCAGTTCAGCTGGTATAGTAGCCAGTACCATGGTGCACTGTCTCCACTTCAGCTGGGTTAGTAACCAGTGCCCTGATGCACTGCCCCCTCTTCAGCTGGTATAGTAGTCAGTGCTATGGTGCACTGTCCCCACTTCAGCTAGTATAGTAACTAGTGCCATGGTAAACTGTCCCCACTTCAGGTGGTGTAGTAACCAGTGTCCTGGTGCACTATACCCAGTTTAGCTGGTATAGTAACCAGTGCCATGGTGCACTGTCCCCACTTCAGCTGGTGTACTAAGTGCCATATGCACTGTCCTCCACATCAGCTGGTATAGTAACCTGTGCTATGGTGCACTGCTGCACTTCAGCTGGTGTGTTAACCAGTGACATGGTGCACTGCCCCCACTTCAGCTTATATAGTAGCCAGTGCACAGGGCATTCTCCCCAGTTCATCAGGTATAATAACCAGTGCCATGGTGCATGTCCCCACTTCAGCTGGTATAGAAAGTAGTGCCATGGTGCACTGCCCACACTTCACCTGGCATATTACCCCACTGAAACTGTTTTAGCTTTAGAGAGTTCATTGAAAACCTGCTCTTTGGTGATAATTGATAGTAGAATGGTAGAGGTAGTATTTCTTAGGGGAGAACTGAGGGTGATGGGGAGGTGAAATTTGAGCTTAATTTGTTGGCCTACAGTTTTGCTATATCTTCTGGCTGTGTATATGTGATGCCATCTACAAATAATTCTGCCATTGTTGGGTGTTTCTCTTAAGATTACAGACATAACTGAAAATTGCCCTATAGTTATCCTTAGCTTTGGAGACTATTTTACCTCAAAGTCTGCTTTCACAAACTTGACTAGTTCCCTGATTCACTTATTTAGACAAAGGAAGGAGTGTTAGCTCTGTTAAGCTTCTCGACAGAATTTTCTTTCTTTTGTTGTACAACCTATTAATACCAGGGACCCACCAGGATGGCTTGTTTTCATAGTTTGACCTGGTTTCATTTCAATCTGGTACTGACATTTCTTTGCAGTTGTTTATATGGTCATACAGGGCTTTCGTGTATGCCTCTGCATAGGTTTCTGTGTTTTAAGGATTTAGGGGTGCATGGAAACTAAATATGCCATTCCTCTTAGGGGGTAATTTACCTTAGAGAACTTCTTCAAGTTTTTGGGGTTAGGTGGAGAACTAGTTTTACCTTTATTTCAAAGGAGACCACTTTGTGATCTGAACTTACCAGTGAAGGCATAACACTGAGGGGGTGCAGCATTCTTCCATATTTATGAGTACCAGATCTAGGATATTTGCTCCCCTAATGGGAGTGCAGACTAGCTGTTCCAGGGCATTTCAATTACTAAGTCAAGAAATCTTTGGACCTGCATGTTAGTGGTCCTGCATGCCTCCCAATTAATGGAAGGGTAGTTAAATCACCCATGAGAATGGTCTCTAAAGTCAAGGTTAATGTGGAAGGCCTCTGGATGACAAAGTTTGCTGATAACTGCAAACTGGAGGCAATCATTTAATTCCCCAACAATGCAGATATCCGTAAGGAGGGTCTAGTGCAGACAAATGATTGATGACAGAACCATAACCTAAAAATTAAATGCAAAAAAATGCATTATCATACCCTTTGGGAAGTCAAATACCCATGCAAAGTACAACATTAATAGCACACCCCTAATAGTAGACTCAGAGGTGAGAGATCTAGGTACACAGATAGACAGTAGCCTGAACTTTGGCTGCCATGTGTCCCCAGTGGTAAGGTAGCCCTTTTATGTGGCAGAACTTATAAGTAAAGGTATGGCATCCAAATCCAAGGAAATCATTGTCCCACTGTACTCGGCCCTCATTAGACCAATAATCGAATACAATGCACCATTTGGAATGTACTTGACAAAGCACTTACAGCAGCTGGAATGACTTCAGATATTCCTCACAAAGAAAATACAGGGTGTAGACAGTATGATCTATGTGGACAGACTAAAAGCCCTGTCCATTTACTCTTTCTTCTACTGACTATTAAGGGGTGACCTATGCCTGACCTACAAAGCACTCACAAATCCAGCCCTAATAGAGCTGTTGCACATTTACAAGTGAAAGAACATGAGGGACAGTTGATGTATGGATCTATGCTTAGTCAGCAACTCACACAAACATGCTGGAGAGACAGATATGTGCCTCAGAGATGCCCCTTCTTTGGAACAGGTTTCCTATTCACATTAAGCAGAGCCCTTCCCTGGTCCTCTTCAAATTTAGTTTCAATCAAAGAATGGGGAATCACAAATTCACACCTGGTGTAATGCCTATGTCCTTTATGGACAGGGACAATCTGTAATGGACAGGCACAAATCCATGCCATCCTCTTGCCCTTATGGGCTATATATTGGCTAGGCTTGTAAGGGCCTTTAAGCTGTTAGCATAGTTATCTCCTATAAATCTATAAATCTATATCTGCACTTCAAGATTCCTTTCCTCCTGTAATTTTTATTTCTTTATTCTTTTCTGCCCTCTTTCTAACATTGTTGTACACATCACAGTCTCCTCACAAAGTTTCTGTTTGCTTATTTCCAATTCGTCTACTGCCCATTCTAACTCTCTGTCAAATATTTATTTTATTTTATTTTTCACTGACAACTTGCATCTTTGATTATTCAAAATAAATGCTAGAAATCCCCAAAGTGTGTGGGTTCTCTCCTGTTCATCTTTAAAAAATAATCCAGGAATAATACTGGTGCTGTCTCCACCCTGCCCACATCTGAAATATGTTCTAGGTTAATTATTATTCTGACTATTCTGGACCAAATTGTGTGCCTAATGGAATAGAATGTATAGTCCATACTTCCCCTCTTGTTTTGCCCTGTAACAGTCATACCAGCCTATCATGTTTGACTAATGAGCTAAAAATGGCCCTCCTTGTTAATTATCTGAGCTCTATTTCCTATGCTAGCTTCATATTTCTTAGTTACATAGATCCAGCCCCCATTAATCACTGCGAACCCCCCTATCTCATTACTATCTGTGCCAACACTCCCCTCATTTTTTGAAGAGTAGAATTAGTAAGCAGATAAAGTCACTCTACTACAGACTTCACCCCCTGTGGCCAACCTTTCATCCCCACCACACACCCTCCATCATCTGCAAATGTCTCCTCCACATTAATCATGAGGAAATTTCTCAACAAAACAGCCCCCACTCTTCTCTCCGCCCTACACCAAGTCTGATAATTACTTAAACCCTGCTCTCTGCAACATTTGATGCTCTACTTTATTCAAATGAGTTTCTACTAGTGCTGTTATGTCCATGTCTAGCTTTTTAACATAGCACAAAGTCCAATATCTTCTAGCAGTGTTAATTAAGCTGTTGACATTTAATACTGCAACCCAAACTCCCCTTTTCCCATTCCACAACATCAGCCATATTTTTTATTAATTTAAACTTTCCACTCTTCTATTCTCCTTCTTGCTGCCTGTGACCTCACTCCAAAATGTCACTTTCACCATCATTGTGAACTTTATCCTCTTCTTCTTCTTTAGATCTGCATCATTTTTATACCTGATCTGCAGTCTCCTACTTTTATCCTAAGACAATATCTCTTTTCTTGCCCTAACATGTGATTCTCACATCTCCTTCCCTCCATTTTCAATCCTTTCAACGCCATCAGCAACAATGTGCAAAATCTTTTTTCCTGCTTTCAGTGTCTGAGAACACTTTCCAGTAAATGCGATGCCTCTTAGCCATCTCCAACCATAGCTATTGTCACACAATCTACATAGGATGGCTTTCTCTTATAGCCTCTCTTTATAAACTTATTTGCCTTCATTAAATTAATCTTATTCCTTCCTGTATGGAGACCCAGAGGCAATCTACCCTTTATTCATTACACCATCACCTGCACCCCACCCATGAGCTGCACCCCACCCTTGAGCTGCACCCCACCCATCAGCTGCACCCCACCCATCAGCTGCACCACACCCATAGGTTCATAGGTAGGTACTAGGCTATTGGCCCAAGGGCCTACGTAAGCCTAGCCAACAAGGTTCCCTGGCTTACGCCACCCAAGAAAGTTATTTTCCTGTGCCACTGTCGAGCAGAGACACAGAAGAGATCCTCGGGGTGTATTTCCTATTTCCCATCCACTTATCAAGATTTTTCTTGAAGAGTGCTAATGAAGAACTTTGCTTGACATAGATGGGTAGCCTGTTCCAGAGTATGGGAAGTCTCTGGGACAGGAATCTATCCCTCCAGCATGTCCTGTTTATTGTGGTGACAAGGTTTAGATCCCTAGAGCATGTAGCTCAGAGGGATTGGGATTTCTTTAGGTGTAGCATGTCCAACAGCTCTGGGTTTGACATAGCTTTATATGTTAAGTAGAGATCACCTCGGAGTAGGCAATATGCTAGGGAGTAAAACTGGAGTTTTTTGAGGCAGTCAGTGTAGGGCATTTGTTTGAGGCCAGTAATCCTCTTTGTGATGTACTTCTGTGGCCTTTCCAGCTGCTGCAGATGTCTTGTGAGGTACATTCCAAAAAGGGCATTGCGCTCTATAATGGGACTAATGAGTGTCGAGTAGAGGGGAACAATGATCTCTTTTTTCCTAGATGAGAATCCTTTTATGATGAGGTGTAGATTGCTGCCTATGTGGTAGTTCATGGCTATAGAGTTTTTACCAAAGGGGATGACACTGCACTTTTTGGCAATGAGCTTGAGGCCATGGCTCTGATACCAGGTATCTATCTCAGCGAGGACCTTCTGTAGGATGTCCACATCATTTGGGGACTTGACTATGGCTCCTAGTTTGCAGTCATATGCGAACTTTGTTAGCCAGAGGCCTTCTATGTTAGCCTGTACTTCAGAGAAGTAGATACCAAACAGGAGAGGTCCCAGGACGGAACCCTGTGGTACTCCACTTGTCACTGCTTTTAGGTCAGATTTGGAGTCTGCAACTTTTACAGTGTGGGTTCTATCAGTGAGCCAGTTGGCAACCCATCTTGTGATGTAAGGATTTATACCTAGTTTAGTGAGTTTAGCTATAATTCCAGAATGGGGGATGGTGTTGAAAGCCTTGGCGAGGTCAAGATAGACTGTGTGAACCAACTTACCCTCATCTATGGCTTTGGTAACTGCATCAAAGAAGTCAGTCAGATTCAGGAGGCATGATCTACCTTTCACAAACCCGAACTGGGTGGGATCCAGAGTTTGGAGGTTACAAATGTCTTTGTTTATAAGTTCCATGATGATACATTCCATGGCCTTGCAGACCAGGCTCGTCAGGCTAATAGGTCGATAGTTCCCGGGATCAGTGGTGGCTCCCCCTTTGTGGAGTGGGATAACTGTTGCTGTGCACCATTCAGTGGGCACAAAGCCTGATGCAAGGCTATTATTGAACATGGTGCTTAAGTGTCGAGTTAGTTCGTTCTGACGTTCATGTAAAGCGCAGCCTGGGATGTTGTCTGGTCCCATGGATGCTGTGTTTTTGGCTTTAGAGAGTGCAGCTTTTACCTGCATAGTTGTGATTACAGGGACTCTGCATTCTTCCTGTATAGATATGGGCCCTTTAGAGGGTGAGGGGGGGTAAACACTGAACCTATCTGCCAGGATGTTGGCAATATCAGTTGGTTCTGTAATTTTCGTGCTTTTGTGCTGTAACTCAGAGCAGATCCCGGTGTTGCCATTGAGATTATTGACATAGCTATAGAATGCTTTGTGGTTGCCCTTAGAATTAGTGGTGATTTTTTTTTTTTTTTTTTTTGTAGCTAGCTTTGGATGATCCTATAAGGGATCTCAGCTTCTTACTGAGGCTGACCAAGGAGCTCTTCCACTCATGGCATTTTACTCTTTTGCAACAGTTTCCTCCTTCTGTTGTACAGTTTGTTTATGGCAGAGGACCACCAGATTGGCACCCTTTTTTTGGAGGATAGCATCTTGGTTCTGTTTGGGATAGCACGATCCATGCACTCGTGTAAGTGCTTATAGAGTGCATTTGTGCAGGATTCAGCAGTTGTAACTGTATTGTCCATCTGCATAGGTGTCATGAAGCTCACCACTTCTGTCTTAAGAAGCATGAAGTTGGCTTTGGAGAAATTTTTTTACCGTGGTTTCCTTAATGGGGGTGGGGGTGGGATGTGGATATCAAAAGTGATTAGCTTATGGTCGGATCGGATCAACGAGAAGTTGACTTCAGGTGTGGAACACCGGTCACTCATGCTGGAAATGACTAGGTCTAGGATATTGTTGCCCCTGGTGGGGGTGTGGATAAGTTGATCCTAGGCATTGCAGTTTATGAATTCCAGAAAGCATTGAGCTAAGGAGTTGGTACACAAGTAGTTTTCCCAGGTAATAGTGGGGTAGTTGAAGTCACCCATTATTAGGGTGTTTGGTTGAACCCTAATATTTCCCAGTACATCAAGAAAAGAGGAGTAGGAATCCTGGGGCATGGTGGGGGATCTGTAGAAAGCTACAATTTGGATTGCAGTTTTGTCCAGAGTTAGTTGCACTTGGATAACCTCGGATGCATTATCCTGAGCAATTAGCCTGGAGGTGTGGATATCCTTAATGAATATGGACACACCTCCGCCTTTGGTATTTCGGTCCAGGTTACATGGCCGAAAAGTGTGGCATGAGTTATAGCCTGGTAGTGCAGGGGTGCTCTCTGGAGCCTTGAACCAGGTCTCAGTCACTGCACAGATATCAATGTTCTCCATTTTAAGGAGTGTCTCGAGTGAGTGCAT
Source organism: Protopterus annectens (assembly GCF_019279795.1). Classification (NCBI taxonomy): domain Eukaryota; kingdom Metazoa; phylum Chordata; order Ceratodontiformes; family Protopteridae; genus Protopterus; species Protopterus annectens. The sequence continues at coordinate 991,319,131 of NC_056733.1, forward strand.
TTTGAGATTTAGACTTCTAGCATTGAGTGGCATTACCCTCAGTTTTTGCTTGCCTGTTCCTGTTACGGTGGTGAATTTGTTATTTGAACCTTGCCTAAAAAAGGCACTATAGGGGCAGCAAGAGCCTTAGCCAGTATCAAGAATCCCAGGGGTGACAGTTGTGGGCCATCTGTGGCAAAGCATCATGGTCTGTCAACTATGTCATCCCAAGCAGACAGATACTGGATCCCCTTAGAATGACACCAGAAGCTTAGCCAATTGTTGAAGTCAATCATTTTATCCTTGTACTGTGGTATAATTCGGGGCGATGGCAGAATGCTACTCAGGGCTAGGGTAATACCTGCCTGGGCTACAAGATCGGAGAGCTCTTCCATGTCTCTTTTCATGTAGTCCAGGGAGGTACATCTCAGGTCATTCACACCAACATGGACAATGACAGAATCATATTTGTACTTGTTGTGGAGTGACCTGAGTGCGTGGGTTATGTGGCAGATCCTAGCATACAACAGGCAGCTGACAGTAACCTTCTCCTTGTTTAGCCTGGTGAGTGGGACATCAGTGTGCCTGACTATAGAGTCACCTATGACTAGTGTTTTGGGTACGTTGTTTTGCCTTATTGGCTGTGGTTGAGTGGCACACTGAGTCTGTGGGCTATGTGTCATTTGGGTTATGTTGGGGGATGGAGGTTGCTTGCGTTTCTGCTTTGGCTTGGAGCTGTACCCAACCCATGAGCTGTGCCCACCCATCAGCTACACCCAACCCATCAGCTGCACTCCACCCATCAGCTGCGCCCCTCCCATCAGCTGCACCCCACCCATCAGCTACACCCTGCCCATCAGCTGCACCCCACCCATCAGCTGCACCCCACCCATCAGCTACAACCCACCCATGAGCTGTGCTCCACCCATCATCTGCACCCTGCCCATCAGCTGCACCCCACCCATCAGCTACACCCCACCCATCAGCTGCACCCCACCCATCAGCTGCACCCTGCCCATCAGCTGCACTCCACCCATCAGCTAGACCCCAGCCATCAGCTGCAGCCAGCCCATCAGATGCACCCCACCCTCTCCATGCCTCCACTGTTTGTTCTGAAAAGACAGCTACTAATAATACCGGAATATTTTTAAATAAATAATACCGGAATATATTTACATAAATAAATAATACCGGAATATATTTACATAAATAAATAATACAGGAATATATTTACAGATGGTCTTTTCCCTTGTCTTCCAACATAACCTTTCTATTATCAAACCAGGCTTTGTTCTTAAGGCAAAACAAAATGTTAACATGCTGACTTTTATCAAAATTAAGAGTTAATTACCATAACATAATGGTTAATAACCATTTACATAAATAAATGATACAGGAATATATTTACATAAATAAATAATACAGGAATATTTTTAAATAAATAAATAATACCGGAATATTTTTAAATAAATAAATAATACCGGAAATAAATAATACCGGAATATAGTTACATAAATAAATAATACAGGAATATATTTACAGATGTTCTTTTCCCTTGTCTTCCAACATAACCTTTCTATTATCAAACCAGGCTTTGTTCTTAAGGCAAAACAAAATGTTAACATGCTGACTTTTATCAAAATTAAGAGTTAATTACCATACCCTTTAGTGCCCAGCAGTGGAAAAAAAACAGTTTTTATCCTTTTGTAAACATGAGGGGGTATGTTCTTATCAGTCTCACATGATCCTTTCTCAGGTAAGCTGTTAAAGCAGTGAGTTTACCCATGTACACTCAGAGTTTTCGTGTGAGCTGATAAGTCTCTTACCACGCAATCCCACGGATTTAACCCACAGAATTAATTATCGCATGGGTTATACACTTTTTGTTTTCTTTCTCAAAATTTCCAGATTTTCAGCCATCACTTGTTCATGTGAAACAAAGGAAAACTTGATGCATTTATCTCTTGCTGGCTAGACAGACTTTCCCAGGTTTCCTTTGCGCCCTGTTTTATCTTCCGGACTTTCATTAACCTTAGATCATAAAAGATTAGCTGGTCTCTGCATGGTTTTCATAGTTTCTGTTGGCTTGTTAAATGTCTGAGGAGATTCTTAGAAAACAATGCGCAGCAGTACATGATATCTCAGGTGACGTCTCATTACTTTCTACTTCCCCTGCCTAAACAGCCTGCAGAAACACATTTCACTTTCCCCCATACCTCTCAATTGTACAGATTTTCAAAGAATGTCCAGATTTTTGCCTCATATTTCTGATCTGTTTTTTCATAAAATTTTTCTGGCAAGCAAGATCTTGTAGATCTTGTTTAATTGTTTCTCAATATTCTAACCACTGTATGCTGCATCATTTAAAAAAACTCTGATTTTACTCTTTTAATATGTTCTATGCTCTTTGTACAAAATAGCTATGTTTATATAATTTTTTATTATTTTTAATATTTTTTTATAATTTTTTACAATGTATCTGTAGCTTTTCTTCCCGGGCCTCTGATGAAAATGGTCACCTTGTGTCCAGTCAGATTAACCCAGTAAACAAATGGATAAATAAATAAAAATAAAATAGTTGATAATTCATTACAGATTGAAGTCAAAAAACAGTGATGGGCATTTGAGTTTTAGACTTCATATCCTTCGGAAAATTCATGCTAATGCAAAATCTGCTATTCTATCAACTTTCTAAGTTTATAAAGGCAGTATTTCAAAATTGTTCTTATTTTGGGGCCTTTGCCGCCCCATTATTTATGGCTTTGTCCAGATTTTTTGCTCTAAGAGGTAGAGAGGTATGCTTACTCCTCATCTCTAACAAGAAATCCTAATCTACAAGCCCCTCTACAGCTCCAGCAGTCAGCTTCACTCCTGGTCACCACACCCTTTCTAATGCCCTCTCTTCCAGCCCATAGCTCTGTCAGTGCACTATAATGGTCCTGACCATTTGGTAGGGTCAACATCAGGCTGTGGGGCTGTCCTGTGTGTTCTCTCTATTTTCACCTTGGAGGTTTCCATAACATTAGAGTGTACAGTCAGGGATTTAATTTAAGATCTACAGTCTCCCGTATCACTTTTTTCAGTTCTTCCACTGTCTTAATATTTTTTTTCACCATACCTGCTCTTTGAGGTCAACAAGCGTGTCTTATACATAGTCCAAGGGAGCTTCAATGCCATCTGTTCTGGTTTTGAGTTTCACTGTTTCCTCCATCTTAGATTGTATCTCCTTAGCATGCTGACAAAGTGTGATTTCCCAGCTTCCCACCTTGTATTGTGTGTCAGTGTATGTTCTCTCAAGGAGTCGCCCACATGGCTTCCAATGTCATATTAGTGTGTCCAGTCATCTCTGGCTTTGTTTCTCATCACCCTTCCCAGCCATATTGGATCTGTCCTCAGGCTGATTGCACTGGGAACAGTCTTCACTTTCTGTACTTCCCTTTTTTTATTTTCCCCCCATCTTTCACAACAGCAACTCCCACTCACTGCCTTCACCTTCAATTTAAATACTTTTCCCTCCTTTTAACTTTTTTTAATTTCCCTCAGTGAGGACTGTAGACGGGCTGCATTATCATATGTCTGCAGCTACGATGGAAGTTCTAAATAAAGCCATTCTGATTCAGATTACAATAAATGCTTGAAATAAGTGCAGAGTTATTTCAGCAACTCAGTAAGGATTAAATGGTGGAAGTTAAAAAAATGGTGATTGTGAAGTGGAGTTTAGGGAAGAGTTAAGACAGGCACTGGGAGGCAGTGGAGAGTTACCGAATAGCTGGGTAACTACAGCAGAACTAGTAAGGGAGACTGCTAGAAAGGTGCTTGGTGTGACATCTGGACAGAGGAAGGAGGACAAGGAGACCTGGTGGTGGAATGAGGAAGTACAGGAGAGTATACAGAGGAAGAGGCTGGCGAAGAAGAAGTGGGATTGTCAAAGAGATGAGGAAAGTAGACATGAGTATAAGGAGATGAGGCGCATGGCAAAGAGAGAGGTGGTGAAAGCTAAGGATAAGGCGTATGGAGAGTTGTATGAGAGATTGGACACTAAAGAGGGAGAAAAGGACCTGTACCGATTGGCTAGACAGAGGGACAGAGCTGGGAAAGATGTGCAGCAAGTAAGGGTGATAAAGGATAGTGAGGGAAAGGTACTCACAAGAGAGGAGAGTGTGTTGAGTAGATGGTAAGAGTATTTTGAGAGGCTGATGAATGAAGAGAATGAGAGAGAGAGAAGGTTGGATGATGTGGGGATAGTGAATCAGGAAGTGAAACAGATTAGCAAGGAGGAAGTAAAGACAGCTATGAAGAGGATGAAGAATGGAAAGGCTGTTGGCCCAGATGACATCCCAATGGAAGCATGGAGGTGCTTAGGAGAAATGGCAGTGGAATTTTTAGATTGTTTAATGAAATTTTGGAAAGTCCGAGGATGCCTAAGGAGTGGAGAAAAAGTGTTTTGGTACCTATCTTTAAGAATAAGGGTGATGTGCAGAGCTGCAGTAACTACAGAGGGATAAAACTGATCAGTCACAGCTTGAAGTTATGGGAAAGAGTAGTAGAAGCTAGGTTAAGAAGGGAGGTGATGATTAGTGATCAGCAGTATGGTTTCATGCCAGGTAAGAGCACTACAGATGCAATGTTTGCTCTGAGAGTGTTATTGGACAAATACAGAGAAGGTCAGAAGGAGTTGCATTGTGCCTTTGTAGACTTGGAGAAAGCATATGACAGGGTGCCTAGAGATGAGTTGTGGTATTGTATGAGGAAGTCGGGAGTGGCAGAGAAGTATGTAAGAGTGGTACAGGATATGTACGAGGGTAGTGTGACAGTGGTGAGGACTGCAGTGGGAGTAACAGATCCATTTAAGGTGGAGGTGGGATGATATCAAGGATCAGCTCCGAGTCCTTTCTTATTTGCAGTGGTGATGGGCAGGTTGACAGATGAGCTCAGGCAGGAGGCCCCGTGGACTATGATGTTTGCAGATGACATTGTGATCTGTAGTGAGAGTAGGAATCAGGTTGAGGAGACTCTGGAGAGGTGGAGATATGCTCTACAGAGCAGAGGAATGAAGGTCAGCAGGGCTAAGACAGAATATATGCGTGTAAATGAGAGGGAGGGTAGAGGAATGGTGAGGATGCAGGGAGTAGAGTTGGTAAAGGTGGACGAGTTTAAGTACTTGGGATCAACAGTTCAGAGTAATAGTGAATGTGAAGAGAGATGAAGAAGAGAGTACAGGCAGGGTGGAATGGGTGGAGAAGAGTGTCAGGAGTGATTTGTGACAGACTGGTACCAGTAAGAGTGAAAGGGAAGGTCTACAAGAGGGTAGTGAGACCAGCTATGTTATATGGGTTGGAGACAGTGGCATTGACAAAAAGGCAGGAGTTAGAGCTGGATGTGGCAGAGTTAAAGATGTTAAGATTTGCACTCGGTGTGACTAGGATGGATAGGATTAGGAATTAGTATATTAGAGGGTCAGCTTATGTTGGACAGTTTGGAGATAAAGCAAGAGAGACGAGATTGTGTTGGTTTGGACATGTGCTGAGGAGGGATGATGGGTATATTGGGAAAAAGATGTTAAGGATGGAGCTGCCAGGTAAGAGGAAAAGAGGAAGGCCTAAGATAAGGTTTATGGATGTGGTGAGAGAGGACATGCAGGCAGTTGGTGTGACAGAGCAAGATGCAGAGGATAGGAAGAAATGGAAAGAGATGACCCAGTGTGGGGACCCCTAACGGGAAAAGCCGAAAGATGATGATAAGTAAGAAATGCAATGTGTTTCTAGGCTAATCGTAAGTCAAATCAAATGTAGAAAAATCTTAATTTGTAACATTGTTACTTGGTGTTGCTTAGCTATGAGTGAATGAACACAAAGCTGCAGAAAAGTCAGTAACTTATAATAGCACAGAAAAAAAATCAAATGAGCCCACTGGCCAATAGAAAAACAGCACAATTCAGGGCTCTAAAATGTATATGCCCATCTCACAGAGGTAAAGGCTACCAGAAAAACAATCTTCCAAGTTAAACATTTTAGAGAAGAGCTGTCTGCTGGTTCAGTGGGAGCTTGAGTTAAACTTTCTGAAATATAATGCAAATTCCATATAGGAGGTACTTTTTTTACTTGGTGGTTTGATATGTAATACTCACTTAAAAAACTTTCTGACTTGAAAAAGAGTAGACAAAGGAGGATCCAGTGGCAAGCAGGCAGAAAAAGTCAAACGATGTACCATTAATGACATGTATGATAGGCCAGAAATAACCAATTCACACAGGTGCTGAAAAACGGGGGGTTCTTTGTTTGAGATGAGCCCTGCCCCTTATTTTAGCACCAAAAAGAAAATATTTTCCATTGAGATAAATAAAATTTCATAACAGCAGGTGTTCTTACCTCCTTAAATACCTGTATCATGTTCTCACATGAAAGGTGGCTGAAAGGAATCACAAACCTGTTATATAAACAGATCTAGGATTTTAATATTTGAATGAATAAAAGAACCCTTGTCCTTTGTGACCAAGTCTACCTTCTGAGGAATGTTTTGGTGACTGCCTTTGGCTAAATACATTGGAAGTAAGAACTAATGCTGAGTGGGCCAAATGTGGGGTCATCAGTAACATCTTTGGCAGGTCTTCTCTTATCTTTTGAAGAACTTCACAGACAAGAAGAAAGAAGGACATTAATTAAAAAAAAAAACCTTTCCAGGGAGCTGAAAAGATGTCCATCTTCCAGGCCTCTTTGACAGGTGTCCTAATGCAGATTAGTTATCTGGTGCATTTGAAGATAAACAGATCTGTTTCAGTGATTCTCCACAGATGAACTATCAGCAGGAAGACTTCTCAGCATACCATTCACTCATGAGTTTCTGTCTTTGATTTGAATGGGGAATCTGCCCGTTTTTTTTTTTTTTTTTTTTTTTTTTTTTTTTTATTACTCAGAAGGAATGTATCCTGCCTGAAGGAAAATATTATGTTAAATTGCTAAGTCCCATCAGTTATGACCAACCCGCAAAGGAGGTAAGACTTTGTGCCACCCTGCTTGCTTATGTTCTCCATCACTGTGAAATTGTCTGTCATAATTTATATTGTGCCTGGAGTCTACAGGGTTTAGAACTTCCAGACATTAATAAGAACCATCATTTCTTTCTGACTGATGTGTTTGCACCTGTATTTTGGTTTTGAAATTCTCTGAACCTTGATGACCTGGAGGAAAGCACCTCAAACAACATCTAAAGCATCTGTGACTATACTGTGAGAAGGGATGAAAAGGGAGAAGGATACTCTCACATTGAATAGAACGTCTTGGGTACACTGAATCAGTTGTCTTTCCAAAGCTAAGGACTGAAATTGTCATAGAGTGGAAGGATGGGAGTATTAGGCACGTAGTGACCACACTGACTTGAGGTACCATTGAATATTTCTCATGTGAAGTTTGGTCTGAGGAATCATCAGAAAAGTGGAGGCCATGAAACCCATGGCCATTACAAATTCCTTTGCAGTAGTCATTTGTTGTTTTAAAGTTGTTTGTCTTTCGGATTTTCCCTGTAAGGGGTTGCCACAGCGGAACTCAGGTCCGCTAATGATTGGCAGTAGATTTTTGTGAAACACCGAGGTGCCAGCTCGACGCCCAACCTTCAACAAAGGTACACCCATTTACGCATGCATGTCTTTCGAATGCTACCCAACTGCGGGGAGGACATGTAGACTCCACACAGAAGGCACTCCCAAGCCAAGCCGAGAATCAAATGGGAGAGCCTCTTGCTGTGAGGTAACAACGCTACTGCTTTGTTTTAAAGTACTGAGGAAATAGACATGATATGTCTTGTGCCTTTTCTGATGGAAGAATGAGGTCATCATTTAAGTGTCCAAAAGCCAGTCCAGGAGTTCCAATCTATGAGCTAGCTGCAGTGATGAAATTTTTGGGTACAGGATGACTCCTAGAAGTTGAAACAGGTTCTTTGTAGACTCTAAGGCTATTAGGGTTTCCCAACTGATTGGAGCTAAATCAGGCAATCACCTAGTGACCTAGGTAAGGAAATGTGAGGTCTTGAAATCTGCAGGAGGGTATTGCAAAAAAGACTTGGAGTAGTAGAGAGTTCAAAAGGCAAAGAAGTAAACTGTTAATGCAAACCCTCAATATTGAATCTTAAAAACACACACATATATATATATATATATATATCTATATATATATATATATATATATATATATATATATATATATACACACACATAAACACACACATATATATATATATATATATATATATATATTTATATATATATTTATATATATATATATATATATATATATATATATATATATATATATATATATATATGTGTGTGTGTGTGTATGTGTGATTCTTATGAATGGAAATATAAAAATAAACATCTTTTAAATCTTTAATGATTAAAATAACGTGTATGCTTGCCTGTGAATTTGAGTGTGTGTATGCCTGTGTGTGTGTGTGTGTGTGTGTGTGTGTGTGTGTGTGTATCTCACCTTGCCAAGCCCCTACTTAAATCTCTGCACATCCCTTCTATTTTACTTTTTTGTTTCAGTCCCTCCTCATTGAGATTAGTACCCCTCTGTAGGTACTTACTTCTGTACCCTCTACTTTAGATAAGTGCTCTGTATGACTGTTACATTACTGTTGACTAAACTCTTGCTAGGAAACATGTAATATTGCTACTCTGTACATGTATGATTTGTAAATACTAAGTGCTTTATCTTATTACTGTTATATATTTCTAATGTTATTGTCTAATTTCTACCATATTTTTTTAATGTAAAATGATATATTTTGTAAACTGTATGTGTTTCTGGAGCTTTTCTCCTCGGGTCTCCACTGAAAAAGGGCCATTAGCCCAGCTGTACCAACCTGGTTAACAAATGTCAATACATAAATAAATAAATATGTGTGTGTGTGTGTGTGTGTGTGTGTGTGTGTGTGTGTGTGTGTGTGTGTGTGTGTGTGTGTGTGTGTGTGTGTGTGTGTGTGTGTGTGTGTGTGTGCGCGTGTCTGTCTGTCTATGTGGAGAAAAGGGGGGAGGTTTCTCTGAAAAAGAAGGGGACAGTGAATGAAAGGGGGCATAGACAGAGTCTGTGTAAAGTCAATAATACTTAAAGTCCTTCAGAGGTGTTGACAGAAAAGGCTATGAAAGTACACAGAAAAGGAAATTAGGTGCTGTAGTTAAATACAGGGATTGTTTAGAAACAGTCTCCAATTTGCATTTTTGGTGATACAACATTTTTAGGAAGGGTCCGAATTCAGGGTAGCTATTAATATTTTTGACATTGAGGTGAGACTCCCAGAGTTTATGAAAAAGGATAGAGAAACTGATTGCTGCAGTAGAGTTGGCTGAAAGAGTTTGTTTCACCAATGAAAAGAGCTATTATGATAGTCCTGTTCGCCACTCATAATAACAATATTAAGCCAAGTGTTAACCCATGTATCAGTTCATTAGGGCCTCTGAAAGGCCTTCCTGTTACATCATCATGAGTATGCAGAGTCACCAGGGTGTGATTCATTGTTTATACCACCTCATTATCAGTTAGCAGGAAGGGACAATGACATTTGTACCACTTATTTCTATATGAGTCATCAGCGGTATCTGCATACACATGGTCATATTCCCAGACCTGTTTACATCAGGCGAGACAGTTACTATCAGAACAGAGCAGTCATCAGAAATATAACTTTAGTTAATATTAAACAAAAATAAACTGCAACCATAAACTTGTGACTTATTACCAAAGATATGCAAACAAACGTAATTTACAAAGGTGATGGGTGTGTCCTTCCTTTGAATACATAATGATATTAATGACACAAAACATAATAATAGTAATAATTCTGAGCCTACACATTTCAAATGAAAACAGAATTACTGTAGTTTATTTAACACTGAAAGAAAAGTTGAGAAAGCCATTAGCAGCGTTATGCACACTATGGATTTCATTTCCTTACAAGAGAGAGATAATATCTGCCCTGACTGGGGCCACAAATGTGGCACAAAAATGCCAGTAGTGGTGTGAAAAAATAGGCCCTAGAAAAAAAAAGCAACAATGCTTAATAGTCATTGGTAGTGTCAGTGTTTATCATATCACTTCATGGTCTATGCCCTACCCATGTAAATCACAGAAATGCAAACTGAAGTGAATTCTGGTCCAAAAAGTCTACACTGTACACTAAGTCCTGACCACACAAATCTCACATACAGCCAGAAGGAATTCTTCAGAGTTGAGGATTTTGAAAGTGATTCTGTCAGTTTAATAATTTACATTTATAGCTCATATCCTGCATGTGGCTGCAAGTTGTACAAAGTGTTTAGACATATCTGGCCTCCAGCTCAAGATGTTAAAGTCTAAGACCATTGCTTCTCATCTAATAAGCGTCTCTGTCAAGAATTCCATGGACCATACTTCACAACCGTCCCTTGTTTTCAAATACATTCTTCATTTTGGTTCAAAATTTTGCTTTGTTACTCCTAATCCCTCCTAAAATTTTCAGTTTTCAATTTCATGAGGAAAGTGGTGGATTATACTAAATAAATGGTAATAATTAGAGTTATATAATTCCTTTACTTCTGAAAATGCATATGAATTCACATTCTGCCATTCTATCAATGTTTCAAGTGAATAGTACTAATATATTTAAAAAGTGTCCTTGACTTGGGGCATCTGTACCTGATTCTGGACATAAGAGAGTAATGCAAATCTTATCAGATTATTTTTTTTTTTTAAGACACAATTGCAGTTTGCAATGCATCAGTGCAGCCTTAAAGATGCAGGGTGTAGTTTTTAGGCATGTCACTTAATATTCAGGTAACTTGCAACTACTGTTTTGTGGTGCATTGAATGCAACTCTAGATATAAGGAGACAGACATGAAGAATGGATCTGCCTGAGAGAAACATCAGAACTACTGTAGCATACATGACAGAAAGACAGAAATATGCCTGAATGAAGTGACATTGGCTTTAATTTATCTGCTTTTACCTAATACCTGGATAAGTGACTCATTGCAAATGCTTTTATAGCAATGACCTAGGCCATAAACAAGAACAAACACAGAGATTACTTCATCCAGTGAAAGATAGACTCTCCTTAATGAACACTATTTACCAAAATTATAGCACATAGAAACGCATGATACATAAGAGTCCTTCTGGTCACAAGGATACAAGGCCCCAGCTGGACACTACCCCGTTACTATTATATTTCATCTTCGTGGTTACACTATTTTGAGAAACCAGCATGCATGTATTCCCCATTCCCCAAGAAACAAGTACAAAATTTTCAAAACACAAAAGAACAAAATGCCTTTGACTGTTTTCCATAGAAAATCACTGTTGGTACAGTTTTGATGTGTGTGTGCCAGTAATTCCTTTTTTTTGGATTAGTTCTCCCATGTTTATTTTTGTGGAAGATGATATACATGTTCAGAGAGTTTGCTTCTCTTCAATAAATTCTTACTGTTCAGGTTTTCACTGTTTGGTTGTTTTGGGTGTTTCTGATTGGTGATGTGGCTACTTAGTGTCTTGTTAGTCGAGGTTTCATAGTGGAACTATAACATGGAGCCAAACAAGGGGGCTGCTAAAACATTATATACTTCTGTTTTATTTCTCTTTTCATTAATACTGCGCATACCACTTTTGGCATTTCACAAAACTGCTAGGTCAGCAAGTGTTCCTGTTTAAAATTGAGCTTAATAACACGCATTTTCTAGCCAGGTAGGCTTACAGTCCCTTTTCAGGGACAACCCAGGAGGACCATTTGATTAAATGACTTGTTGAAGGGCACAAACTAAGCAAATGAAGGCTGCGAGAATCAAACCCTGCTCCACAGGAACTTCAGCTCATAGCATTAACCTTCTGCACAAAGTGAGCTTCACAAGTCTGATTTTTGATAAAATAAAATAAATTCACTAAACATTCATTCACTAAGGAATACGTGTGAGTTCTGTTGTACATAAGTGATAAAAATAAGTGATTATGTTACATCTGTTTTATGTATTAATAAAGAGGCTAAAGCTGCAGGAATTTAGTAATAAAATGCAGAATTAACTTGGCTTGGCTAAATAGTTAATTTACATTTTAAGCCAATGTGTTCAGTACAGCCATGCACAAGGCTGTGCTGTTCCTTAATATATATTTTTTGCTAGGGGTACTAATGGAAACCCCCCCTCCCAACACATTGATCGTATTTGATGGATCAGTAATTTTGGCACAGCACATGTACTATTATAAAAAGGGAATGGAGCAACACAACAAATATTCTTGTTTTCTTGTTATAGGTCAGTAGCTCTATATGCAACACGTGGAACACCATGTATTACACTATCAGTTACTTCTTATCCTTGCATACTATTTATTATGTGCTGCTTAACATGTGTTTATTACTTTTTTTGTTTTGATTTACTTGATTCTTTGCAGTGATCTGTTGCACAATTTACAAGTAATTATGGTTACTGATGAATGCATATAAGCATATTTTGTTTTACCCTCATGTAGATTGTATTGTGATTTACTTTGAATATCACCTCTGCATCTTTCAGTAGTAATCTCAATTTTGGATATTTAATATCATTACTGGGTGTACTTTTGGAGATTTTATTCCTCTACCTTCACTGTAAATATGTTCTGTACAGTGTCACTTTTCCAGTCATCATTGATAACTAACTAAATAAATATAATTGGCAAGAAAAATAATTAACTGAAGTTAGGAGAATTTTGGCTTGTAGAAATAAAATCATTAGGTTGTGCATTCTTGTTGACATAAGCTCCAGGAAACGTATATCAAATGTAAATAATTCTAAACCCTAGCAGCCTTTCAGACATGGAAAATTAACATCCAGAGGACAAAAATAGTCTTTCTGAGGGATTTGTGTTTAACTAGGCAAGTTGCAATGCTCTCTGTACCTAGGAATATTAAGCAATCAAAAATGCCTGATGGTAGGTATTATGGGAAAGTAACAGACTTCTTTGGAATATGGTGAGGTTCAAAGCCACAGGCAGATGGCTCCTTTACACTGGAAGGTAGAAAATGCCCTTTGTGTCTGTTTGCTGATATATAGCTATAGATAAATATATGTTAGCTCATTCACACATGCACAAACTCAACGACTACACTTGAGTCACACATCCAAATGCTAACAATCACTACCAATCAAAAAGTAATCCTAATTATGGTACATTTTGTGATCAGTACCCAGCACAAAAACAAAAGGGTCGTTGCTCTGCCAAATCCAGCTGACCGTAACAAAATCCAAAAATGAACGAAAAAACGTAGCTGGATGCTGCTGGATATATAAAACAATTTATTTCTTAAAACAAACACTGCACGTAATGAGCGCTTTCGGGTTAATCCCCTTCATCAGATAAAAGTATTACATCACATTGCTGTTTTTAAAACACATCCTACCCAATCAACAGTTAGTAAAAAACCCGCCTTTTGCTGAGTGCTGGTTTAAGCGGAACTACATCGTTTAACCCTGGATCCCTATGTGCTGTTAATTCCAGGATCCATTTAGTCTCAGCCAATTCAGTATTCAATTTGATATCACCCCCCCTATGGGTCAAGTGTAGATTAACAATCACCCTGAAAGTAAAACTATGCTGAGGATGTTCTTTCAAATGCCTAAACAATGCATTGCTTTCATTTCCATTTCTGATGTTAGATAGGTGTTGAAGTATCCTTTCTTTCAGCATCTGATTGGTCTTCCCGACATAATAGCTCGAACACGAGCTGCACTCAGCCAAATAAACTACATCAGTAGTATTGCAAGTTGCTTTGCCCTTAAAAGCATATACCTTATTATTATTTGGGTGGCAAAACTCCACCCCTTTTTTAATAAAGGCACATGCCTTACAACGACCACAAGGGACTGTCCCTGCTCTCCCCTTAACATTTTTCCGGACTAAAAACCTCTCTTCTCTACACAGAACATCTTTTAAATTTCTGTTCCTTTTGTATACAAAGTGCGGTTGTGTGCCCACCATGTCTCTTAGAGACTCATCACTAGTTATGATGTTCCAGTTTTTCCGTATGACATTGCTGACCCCTCTAATATCACTCCCATAAGTCAGCGTTACCTTTCTGGTACATGATCTAACATCCTTTACCACATTGTTGTTGCAAGATGTATCCAACCATGGTTTATATTTATTGGATCTATATGATTTGTTCTTTTTTATAACCTCCTTAACCATGTTCTCATTATATCCTCTGTCAATGAAACACTGACCCAATTGTACCAATTCCCCCTCAAACTGTTGGTCATCCTTACTCAACCTAGAGATTCGTCCCAACTGTCCCTGAATGACATTAGGGAAAGTGTGTCTCGGATGCATGCTGTCAAAAGACAGCATTGTATTCCTCCAACACTCCTTCCTAAATAGCTTCGACGAAAAACTTCCATTATGCTGTGTTAAACATACATCCAAAAAATCCACAGCCTCCTTAGACATGACCACACTAAACCTAAGGAAGGTGGTGGTAGTATGGAGATAGTTAACAAAGGACCTTAACTCTGCATCTGTCCCCTTCCACAAGATGAAAATATCATCCACAAAACGGAAATATTTGTATAGTTGTACCTTCCAAGCATGATTCCCAAACACAAACAACTCTTCCCAATGGGAGAGCACAAGGTTTGCATAAGTATTGGCACAGGGGGTGCCCATGGCAATCCCCTGTGCCTGTCTATATACACTATCTGTCCCTTGAAATATGTTATTCTCCAATACCAAGGTTAAAAGTTCAACGACCAACTCCATTTTATTGTGTAAAAGTCCCCTAGCTGTTAAAAGGGTCCTGATAGCCTGTATCCCATAATCATTGTTAATAACAGTGAACAAATTATTCACATCCAGGGTGGCCATCAAACATAAACATGTCTCTGGTAAATCCTCTGGCTTGATGTCACCAATCAATGTCAAAAAATGCCCTGTGTCTTTCAATATATATTGTATGGAAGCCACATACGGTTTAAGGAACACTTCCAACCAAATCGAAATGTTTTCAGTGACCCACCCCCTACCCGATACAATCGGTCTTAGGGGTGGGTCACTCAGGCTCTTATGTACCTTCGGCAATGCTTTAAAGATTGGAGTGATCGGTTTTTCAACATATAGAAACTCCAATTCCTGTGGTGTAATCAATAACCTCTGATTCAAAATGGTTAACTTGTTATGTACCCTATCGATAACCCTCCTCACTTCAATAGGATTTATCGGTAGGTAGGTACTCACATCAGACAAAAGCATCTTTAATTTCTGCACATACCAACTTGAATCTACAATCACAACCGAACCACCCTTATCCGCCATCTTTATCATGATATCAGTGTACCCACTTAGCCGGGATAACGCCAACCTCTGCCCTTCAGTCAAATTGTAATACCTCTCTCTATCCCTATCTTGAAAATACTCTACAAGGTCTTGGTCACATTGATTAATAAAAAGTTGCAAAGCCGGTGTCAAAACCGGTACAAAATTGCTAGGTTTTCTTAAGCCTACATTTGTGCTCTCAGTATTACCATACATCTTCCCCAACATCAAACTCCGACAAAAACACATAACATCCAATAACACTTCTTGGTAACTACACATCTTGCTTGGAACAAACGACAAGCCTTTGTTCAACACTACAAGTTCATCCTGTGTTAGATCACGAGAGGATAAATTAAAAACAATATTGTTAGACTCACTATAAGTCACTCTACTGTCCATCTCTTCTTCAACAACTCCCTGTCGTCGCTTGAAGAGCGCTTCCACGGACCCTTCTTTTTTACTTGAACTGGTAACAGGTCCAAAAAATGACTCTGCATGGGTCGTAGTTTGGGTCTGGCCCCTGCTCGTGAACCTTTATCCAATAACTCATTGGAAACAAGGCCCACAGTCTCAGAGCTGGTTGTAGCTTCAAAGCTAGTAGTCGCTTCACTAACGGATTGCTCCGGTGTGGGCGTATCAGTCGTAACCACAACACAACCCTCCGTTACCTCATTAAAGACCTTGTCGACAACTACGTCTTGATTTGAAGAATCCATCAAACCGCATGGTGCAGCCACGGTTGAAGACCCTGGATCCATATCTAGATGTACCGATGTCGGCGCCATGTTACTTACTGCCGTAACTTGACGTTCAATCTGTCCCCCTTTCGTCTCATGACGCTTCTCTTTTCTATTGGTGCTCTTAGTTGTGTCAACAGATGCTTGTACTCTCTGTCTATTCCACACAAAAATGTTCCCTTTAGAGAAATCATCGTAATCTCTGTTGAGTTTACCCAGTTTCTGTGTCCGCAACTTGGTATCATTATCAGTGAACATCAAATATGTTTCATGTAGTTTCTTCTTGTACCAGGATTCCGTATAGTCATTTTCTAACTTGTGTTGCAACAACGGAATATCCTTATTTAACGTCACGATCTCTTTGGAGAAAAAATCATTTAGCAATTCCATATACATAAAGCTCGTACTAATGTTAATAGATTGCCACCTGGCCAACAACTCTGGATACCTGTCTCCTTGGGACGGCATGCAAAGCACGCGCATCCCTCGGGGTACAATGCCGTATTCCAGACAGGCTTCCAGGTGAAACGTCTGCCACTGTAAACGCTGTAGACGGGTGACTTTATAGCTCAAATCCCTGAGGTTGTCGTCAAAAGTTTTCTCCATTGCCATTGGCATCCGTGTTGCATTAGGTCTTGTTTGTTTAACACCAAAACCTAGGTTGAGTAAAGGATTAGATGTCGAGGTAAGGTGGCTGATACACCAGTTTCCTGGTGGAGGGTTAGCGGTTCCCTGGTCAACCGCTATACCCATCTCTATTCTCTCCACAGCATGCATCACAACGATGGACCCCAAAAATCACAAAGGAAACAGTCAAAACAACAAAAGGGTCGTTGCTCTGCCAAATCCAGCTGACCGTAACAAAAATCCAAAAGTGAACGAAAAAACGTAGCTGGATGCTGCTGGTTGTGTAAAACAATTTATTTCTTAAAACAGACACTGCGTAATGAGCTTTCGGGTTAATCCCCTTCATCAGATAAAAGTATTACATCACATTGCTGTTTTTAAAACACATCCTACCCAATCAACAGTTAGTAAAAAACCCGCCTTTTGCTGAGTGCTGGTTTAAGCGGAACTACATCGTTTAACCCTGGATCCCTATGTGCTGTTAATTCCAGGATCCATTTAGTCTCAGCCAATTCAGTATTCAATTTGATATCACCCCCCCTATGGGTCAAGTGTAGATTAACAATCACCCTGAAAGTAAAACTATGCTGAGGATGTTCTTTCAAATGCCTAAACAATGCATTGCTTTCATTTCCATTTCTGATGTTAGATAGGTGTTGAAGTATCCTTTCTTTCAGCATCTGATTGGTCTTCCCGACATAATAGCTCGAACACGAGCTGCACTCAGCCAAATAAACTACATCAGTAGTATTGCAAGTTGCTTTGCCCTTAAAAGCATATACCTTATTATTATTTGGGTGGCAAAACTCCACCCCTTTTGTTCTGTGTAGAGAAGAGAGGTTTTTAGTCCGGAAAAATGTTAAGGGGAGAGCAGGGACAGTCCCTTGTGGTCGTTGTAAGGCATGTGCCTTTATTAAAAAAGGGGTGGAGTTTTGCCACCCAAATAATAATAAGGTATATGCTTTTAAGGGCAAAGCAACTTGCAATACTACTGATGTAGTTTATTTGGCTGAGTGCAGCTCGTGTTCGAGCTATTATGTCGGGAAGACCAATCAGATGCTGAAAGAAAGGATACTTCAACACCTATCTAACATCAGAAATGGAAATGAAAGCAATGCATTGTTTAGGCATTTGAAAGAACATCCTCAGCATAGTTTTACTTTCAGGGTGATTGTTAATCTACACTTGACCCATAGGGGGGGTGATATCAAACTGAATACTGAATTGGCTGAGACTAAATGGATCCTGGAATTAACAGCACATAGGGATCCAGGGTTAAACGATGTAGTTCCGCTTAAACCAGCACTCAGCAAAAGGCGGGTTTTTTACTAACTGTTGATTGGGTAGGATGTGTTTTAAAAACAGCAATGTGATGTAATACTTTTATCTGATGAAGGGGATTAACCCGAAAGCGCTCATTACGTGCAGTGTTTGTTTTAAGAAATAAATTGTTTTATATATCCAGCAGCATCCAGCTACGTTTTTTCGTTCAGTACCCAGCACACACAGTAAACACAAAAATCAGATATTCTTCATCCTGCATCAAAGGTCACAGCTGTATTTTTTATAATACAAAATGAATCCATAAAACTCTAATATAGTGATTGGTTTTGCACTATTGTGTGCACTTTCATGTTGGTGAATTGTGGACTATAATCTCCTTCCCCCCTAATGCCACATTCTATTATTACTAAGGATTTTATTTTATTTTATTTTTGCTATATTATATTAACACATATTTTAAATGAATGTAGAATCAATAGTCTGTAAATGTATATTTTTTTTAATTCAGTGTGCATTTGTAATTAATTATATGCTGTTTTATTTTTGCTTAATGTATCAAAGTGCTGTGACTTTAGTATTTCTGCATGGTGGTTTTGCTATGGGGGCGTAGTGTTTTGGTAGCATCTTTATATGCTTATTTTTCAAATTTTTAGCTTTTGTGGAGTTTTGTCTTCGCTTTTTACTGTGTTGTTGTTACTATTTTGTGGTCATTTTCATTATATTTTATCATTTTACTGACTAGCTGCTTGGGCTTCTTCAGCAGTTTTCACGGGAATATTGGCTTTAATTTTCTTGTATTCTTGCAACTGTACCTAATCAGGTAATGTGTTTAAATTTGACTTAGATGTGATTTTAATAGTTAAACATTACTACTATTCATAAAAATTAGACCTTTTCTTACATTAATGTATTTTTACTGATACATTTCAGATCATCTTGCTTATTTTTTTGTGAGTGCTTTTTTTTTTAGACTGTGTGACATATGGAAATGCTGCTAGCCCAGCTATATGCAAAATAGTTATATGTCATTTGTGAATATTGATATGATTTATATAGAAGGAAATACTGCCAGCCCAGCTGTCTGGAATTCTGTAAATAATTATATGTATTAGAACTGTATGTTGTGTGTATATTAAACTGCTGATACAAAAGTGCGTGTTGAAGCTTCAGAGATGTGTGCACAGTTTACCCTACTGCAACATAGAAGATTAACTTGCAAAACTCAAGAATAGTTGAGGTTAAGTCATTTTATAGCTGGACTAAAAATAAGAGATGTTATCTCTCAGTTTCAATGCAGAAGCAGACACAATGTCTAGAGCTAGAAATTTTTGTATTGTCTTGAACGAGAAGTAATTGCTAGGTTTAAAATGTAAAAGTGTTTTATTGTTTTGTGACTTCCAAGATCTGCAAACATCTAAGAGATATGTATTTTTCACAAGGAGATGTCAAATGCTACAATGGGGTGTTTAGCCAGGGAACTGAAGTCAGGTGACTAAAAGTGATGCCTTCCATACTAACCCACCAGTAATATCTGATATTAATTAAATAACTCTTTCAGAGAGAGACTGTGCATTTTGTATTTTGTCTTTGAACTGGAAACATCCACTCATCATCACATCTGCACTTGCCTTGCTATATAAGTAAGTTTCTAGGGCATAGTAACTCTTTTTAGATTCAGTTAGGAATATAGTAAAGATTAGTTTAGATGTCTTCTGTATTTATTTGAGACTGTCCTGCAATGTTGTTTTAAATATGTCCTGTGATTTTGAACTCTGAAGTTACTGTGTTGATTTACTGTTATTGTCTTGTTCTTTTATTATTTATTATTAAATATATTTAAACCTATCTTTGTGGTTGGTCTGTCTAGAGATATTTATGCTCTTAGTGTACTTGCGTATGTATTTTTTGACACTGTACAGGGCACTCCTAAATAGCCTTTCCCGTGGCCATTTGGATAATAGTAATATTACACAGTAGGATCGGATGCCCTTTGTTAAGGGCCTTAAGTAGCTGATAAGTAGTGGCTGGTGGAAGTGGAAACTACCTTATAGTCTGGGCAGAAGGGGACATTGCTAGCAAAATTGTGTGAGCCTTTCTCAGGTGTGTGTGTGTGTGTGTGTGTGTGTGTGTTTGTGTGTGTGTGTGTGTGTGTGTTTGCATATAAATCAAATCTCAAAGTGTGTGCGTGTCTCAACTACTTGGGCAGGGATAGTAAGCACTGGTTGGACAGAGAGGGTGCTGGAGGTTTTGGCTTGACCACTCAGCTGAGATCTCAACCCTATAGCTGTGCCAGTGGGAAGTCTTATTTGGGGATCTGGAGAGAGAGGGATAAACCAGCCCCAGGCTGACTGTGATCTCTGTGTGCTCTTAAGGAAAACTGCACTTTACTGTGTGTGTACTTGTCATCCTCCCAATGTGTACTTCCACCACTGTTGCCAGTGGTGAGGATTGAGGCTGCTTGATTACTCGGCCAGTGCAGGGTCATCACAGACAGTTTATTGCTTTGTCTTGTGTTTGTACAAGGTTTGTCAGAAGGTTGTAAGACCACTTGTTATCATACATCTCAATCTCTTAGTGCAAGAAATCTGGACAAAGTCCAACAAAACGGGCACAAAAGACCAAAAAAATAGGGACACACTTTAAATTTATAAACTTAGAAAGTTGCTAGAGTAAGAGGGTTTGTTTCAAGATATATTTTCTGAAGGATATGAAGTCTGAAACTCAAATGTATGTCATTATTTACTGACTTCAGTCATCAGATCATCCCAGTGCTTTGCCATAAAACTACAAATGTTATGAGGAACAGACCAAAAATATAAGGCAAAAGTCTGGACATTCCATGAAAATCTGGACAGTTTAGAGGTATGCTTGTTATCTCACTCTCGCTCTGTGGTGCCCTATCAAAGCGTCCCTTTCAGGAAAGATGGAGGGAGGATTAAGAAAAAAAATATCAATACTAGCAGTATTAGGCAGTGTTGTAGTGCTCAGTACCATGGTGGTGATAATGCTAATCTGTGACTCAGAGACTTGATAAAACTGCATTCAGAAAACATTGTGCTGATAGACCTACCTCTAGCAGTGTTTCTACACCAGCCCATGCAATGCAGTTGTACGGATATCTTCGGACGGGTCTACTTCATATGATCGACAGACCATTTGATCGACACCCATTTGGTCGACAGCTCATTTGGTCAACAATCGGTATTCAAGGCACTTAACAGGGATTTACCCCCCCTCCCCAATGTTGTACGACCCTGGAGTTGTTATATATAGTTAGGGGGTGTGTGAGGGGCACCTATTTTCATTTAAAATGTGTAGTTTTTCTTGTATTTTCATGATTTTAAATGAAAATAGGTGGGGGCTTTGCCCCCACAACCCCCATTGTGGGGGGCAGTGCCCCCACACCCCCAACTATATATAACAACTCCAGGGTTGTACAACATTGGGGAGGGGGCAAATCCCTGTTAAGTGTCTTGAATACTGGTTGTCGACCAAATGAGCTGTCAACCAAATGGGTGTTGATCAAATGGTATGTCGATTCTATGGAGTAGACCCCTTCAGACACTCAGACATATACAACACACACACACACAAACTCTGATACCTATGCACACTCACATACATACCCAGGCATTAATATACACACCGATATTCAGAAAGCTACAATCATGCATGGAATTATGGGAGTTTATTTCATAACTGTTAAAGTTCAAAGCAACGATTGAAAGTAGTCTTACGTTCTGAGTGCATGTGAAAAAAAAATTAAATTCTGTCTTTACTAACTACATATTGTTTTTAGATTTTGTATAGCAAACATATAATAGCATAGCAGCAGGTGCCATATTAGGCTATGACACCTTACACTTCACATGACTCACCTGACCACCAAAAGATACCTAGTGAGTAGGGGATGCAGTCTTTCATTGCTGATATTCAGTTACAAAGATTTCAATGTTTGAATGTTATCTGTTGTGACATTCCTATGAATCAGTCTGTGCCCCTCATGGATGACTCCTTTAAATGAGTTTTAGAAAACATCAAGGCTGAAAATATCAATCTTGGAGATCTGATATCTGGTTAGATTGACCAAGCTGATGCCTAGGTTTTACATTCTGTTTACTCTACAAGGCTGTACATTACCTATCTGATTAATTGTTAGGAAGGATGAAAAAATGTGATAAATGGAGAAAATTGGGCTGGATTCTGATCTTATGGTTTTACATCCAAACATCTGGCATTATTGCTGGTGGCTGTAGTGACAACATGTTCTGCCCTGTTGTACATCTGGCATTATTGCTGGTGGCTGTAGTGACAACATATTCCACCCTGTTGTATATCTGGCATTATTGCTGGTGGCTGTAGTGACAACATGTTCCGCTCTGTTGTACATCTGGCAGTATTGCTGATGGCGTTAATGCTAACATGATTCGCCCCTGTTGTACTTCTGGCATTATTGCTGATGGGCTTTAGTGACAACATGTTCTGCCCTGTTGTACGTCTGGAATTATTGCTGGTGGCTGTAGTAACAACATGTTCTGCCCTGTTGCATGTCTGGCATTATTGCTAGTGGCTGTAGTGACAACATGTTCTGCCCTGTTGTACGTCTGGCATTATTGCTGATGGCTGTAGTGATATGTTCTGCCCTGTTGTACATCTGGCATTATTGCTGGTGACTTTAGCGACAACATGTTCTGCCCTGTTGTACATCTGGCATTATTGCTGGTGGCTGTAGTGACAACATGATCCACCATGTTCTATGTCTGGCATTATTGCTGGTGGCTGTAGTGACAACATGTTCTGCCCTGTTGTATGTCTGGCATTATTGCTGATGGCTTTAGTGACAACTTGATCCACCCCTGTTGTACTTCTGGCATTATCGCTGATGGTTGTAGTGACAACATGTTCCACCCTGTTGTACGTCTGGCATTATTGCTGATGGCTGCAGTGACAACATGTTCCGCTCTGTTGTACATCTGGCATTATTGCTGGTGGCTTTAGTGACAACATGTTTTGCCCTGTTGTACATTTGGCATTATTGCTGGTGGCTGTAGTGACAACATGTTCTGCCCTGTTGTACATCTGGCATTATTGCTGATGGCTGTAGTGACAACATGTTCTGCCCTGTTGTACGTTTGGAATTATTGCTGATGGCTGTAGTGACAACATGTTCCGCCCTGTTGTATGTTTTGCATTATTGCTGGTGGCTTTAGTGACAAAGTGTTCTGCCCTGTTGTATGTCTGGCATTATTGCTGGTGGCTTTAGTGACAACATGTTCTGCCCTGTTGTACGTATTGCTGGTGGCTGTAGGGACAACATGTTCTGCCCAGTTGTACATCTGGCATTATTGCTGATGGCTGTAGTGACAACATGATCCACCATGTTCTATGTCTGGCATTATTGCTGGTGGCTGTAGTGACAACATGATCTGCCCCGTTGTCGAAATTCAGAAAAGTGTTAAGGATCACAGCAGCATGGATGCCATAACATGAAGAGTTTTGACAAAGATGGAAACATTAACGATCTGTTCAAACTAACTCAACCCCGTTTCCACACTACTTCTCCAAGTAGATGATGCACGGCATTTATTTAATAATACAGTCATGTTAATTATTGTACCATGGCTTCCCTCACAGCTACCCTTGTAAAAGACAGTCCCCAAACACGGATCTGCTCTGAAATAAAACACCTCTAATGCTAAGGCTTGATAACACCATCACAAGTGCAGAACCCAGGTCAGTACTTATTTATACTAGGAAAGCCATAATTCATGCAAGTCTGCTGATAGGAATAGATAAAATATGACTTACAGTCAATTGTCAAGCTTGTATACTAGTAACTAGAGCACGACACCCTGAATTGCTAGTTGCTCACATCACTGATGCTTGAAACATTTAAGATAAGCTACTATACTCAGTATGAGTTTGCATAGTAGGTGCTCTGATCTTGCAAGGTTCCGCACAAAGAGTGAGGAAGACTTTGCACTACCATCCTCTTCAGTGGCTCAGTAGTCTTGGAGTGAGAATGATAAAGTAAAGTTGTATGGGATGAGCCTCCAGATTGGGCAGTGCTGAAAAGTATGTTTTTTTTTTTTTGCATTTGCTTATGTTTTGCATAAATCTGCGTACCTGCGTTTGGAGTTTGTGTATACACTCCAGCTAGTGTAATGAGTCTTTTTTTACAAACTATTGTGATGTGCAATCCTGAAATATTAACCAAACATTATTTCATAAATGTATTTCACATGCTATTACATTATGAATCATCAATAAAGATATAACAATAGTTTTTTTTTCTAGAGGTCACTACGTTTTTCACCTATAACCAAATGGCATGTCTTTTCCAAGACCAGGAACAAAGTCTCTAATTACTTCTATAATTCTGTACTTCTACTCAAAGCCAGATCTAGCACTAGATGTCTGAGGCAGTAGCCAGAGACCCACTGACTGAGACAGGCCCTCTGCGGGACACCAAAATTTGTGGTCTGTGCATGTGTTTTTAGTACAATGCATGCACAGCAAAGTGTGAGATTTAAATGCATGCTAGAAATTCCATAAACATTTCTCAAATACAACTCTTTTGCTGTGCTACCGTGGAATGGAAGATAATGAGTGTGTGTGTGTGTGTGTGTGTGTGTGTGTGTGTGTGTGTGTGTGTGTGTGTGTGTGTGTGTGTGCATTTGTGTGCATGTGCATGCATGTGTGCATGTGTGTGAGTGTGTGTGTGTGTGCGTCTGTGTGCGTGTGTGTGTGTTTGTGCATGTGTGTGCATGTGCATGCATGTGTACACGTGTGTGTGCATGTGTGTGTGTGTGTGTGTGTGTGTGTGTATGCATGTGTGTGTGTGTGTGTGTGTGTGTGTGTGTGTGTGTGTGTGTGTGTGTGTGTGTTTGTTTGTAAAATGCTATAGATCATGAAAGTTGTGTTAGTAGCACAATATGTAGCATGCTTGCCGTTGTTGCAAAAGACTGTGGGTTCCACTCCCACACCATTTATATGCATTGCTGATGCTGCTTGAGTTACTGGTAGCTTAGGTGTATGTAAAAGATCCTATGACACTTATTGAAATGAGTAGGAGAAACGCCCTGGCCAAATTCCCTATTGGTATAAATACCTCCTTGGGTTCCCCCCTAAAAAGGGACTATGAACCTAGTTCATCTAACCAAGTAAACAAACTTGAGAAGATGTACCAGTCATCCCTTTACATAATGGTGTTGCCCATAGTGGGCTTCACAACTATTGTTCAAGTTACCAGAGAAGTTCTTCAGCAGAAATCCTTTAAAAAGTTTATTGCCTGACAGCTGCCAGCCTTTATTACATCAAAGGTATAGAACAGTTTGCAAATGGACAGCCCTTCTGTAGTTCTCAAGCTATTTGAAGAACTGCAAACCAGCTGTAATATGGAAGGAAGGCCAATCTTCTGACCATAGTAAACATAACTATTTTTTAAGGCCAGGACAACCTTAGAACTAGGTTCCATGCTATTTCTCTGTAAGTGATATATATAGAAATTGTATTTCCTCCTATTTAATCTAATATGCAGACAATGTGGCACAAATTAAACCTTGATCTGGTCATGAAGTGGAAGGTTCACTTTTGTTTGAACAACTCTTGTGCGTTGCCTGACAACGTTTGTGCTTCACATGACTGCTAGCAATAGAAAATCAGTCTTGTGTGGTTTACTTCACTCTTGGCAAGATGTACCTTATATACTGCATACAAGATATGACAGAAAAACTGCTATAAAACACAGTAAGGATATGCAATAAAAATAAAGTGCAAGCCACACAGGGATAAATGCTCCAAAACCAATTGCAGTTAAAAAAGTAAAGAAGTAAATTATGGTTCTTAGGAGAACCCAGCATATAGACCAGTCTTCAGCATCAATATAGTCCCAATAGGAAAACAAACGTCTGTGTTGTTGAATCATCCAAGAAATAATCCACCATGAATAAAACCAGATATATTTATTTAGGCACATAAAAAGGTAAGTGCAAGTCTGCATTTCTGTTTGTTAAAGGTCTGAGGAAGCCTTCTGGCGAAAGCGCTTACCTTTTTATGTGCCTAAATAAATATATCTGGTTTTATTCATGGTGGATTATTTCTTGGATGATTCAACAACACAGACGTTTGTTTTCCTATTGGGACTATATTGATGCTGAAGACTGGTCTATATGCTGGGTTCTCCTAAGAACCATAATTTACTTCTTTACAGTAAGGATATGACTTCAATCAGGCAGGTTTTTCTGAATATAAAATAATACTGTTAAAGTTGTACTGGACTCAAAATACCTGCTTATTGTACACAAGCTGACACTGAGATGAGAAACTACCCCTTAGCAAAAGAAAAAGGCATGGCAAGTTTTTAATTTCTCACTTCAGATCTTTACAGTAAACTACAACTGAGAAACACTACATTAAACAGGCCTATGAATAATTCAGAAGGCATTTCATACGCATTTTATTTCTTGGGTGACTACTTATGCTTCCTACACTAAGCTAATTAAATAACTTTTTATTTGTTTATCTTATTCTATTCATTTGTTAGCTGGGTAAACTCACAAGGTACTGACATCTTTTCAAGGTGATTCAGTGTATTACCCGCTTAATGGCTTGCTCAGTAATCGTAATTATGGTAGCATCAGAGAATATCATTTCTGTACCATCTATACCATATCAGACCTTCACGGTATGAATTTTGAAAGCAGGCTGTAGAACTAAATTGTCATGTAATCTGAAGGGGAAGGGGCTACTTGCATGCAACCTTAATTGCCAAATTAATTATCTATGTTCCAAGAAGTTTTCCCAGTTTCCCACTCTGGGATTCCTATCCACTATCTCAGTGATTACAAATGAAAAAAACAGTATAATTTGGTAATTTTTCCATGTGTGTTACAAGAGAATTATTGATATTTAATTTGCCCATGTCATATGTATGCTCACATATTTTCTTCCTCAATGTTCTCTTAGTTTCCCTACATATGGTATAGAAATGAGGGTCTATATTAAAAAGACGAACGTTCATCGAACCGCAAAAACATAAATCGCCCAGAAGTGCGGAAGTATAAACATCGAATCGTCATGGTTGGCCTTCTGCGGTATAGCTCCGTAAGGTAAATGTGTGATAGTTACGGGCCTTAGGGTTAGGGTGCGGGTTAAGGTAAGTGCATAGATGGTAATGTATGTTAGATTTAGTGAAGGGTTTTGTTAAGTGTATGTGTGTGGATTATTCAGTTTATTTGGGTTTAGCCTTTTAAGGTAAGTGTGCGATAGTTACGGACCTTAGGGTTAGAGTGTAGGTTAAGTTAAGTGCATACATGGTGATATATGTAAGATTTAGTGTAGGGTTAGAAGTAGGGTTTAGTTTATGGTTTGAAATAGGGTTTTGTTTAGTGTATGTATGTGGTTTATTTAGTTTGTTTGTGTAGGTAGTATGTAGCGGGCAGTTGGGTGGGACAAGTATGACAGTTTGACATTTTGAATTTTGCATTTTAGGGCGTTCAATGTATATGAGGTTCGATGAAGACGGGTCGACGTTTAGGTATTCAGATAAGTAAACATTTGTCTTTATAATATAGACCCTAGAAATGATATTTTCTGATGCCACCATAATTATGGTTTTAAGAATTTTATTTATTATTTTTATTCATGATTTTTTACTACTTTTAGTATAATTATGTGTATATTTTCTAACATATACCTTTCATGCAAATGTTATGGATAAAACGTATATTATTTTACTGGTAGACTGGCATGTATTTGTATAATTTTAACATAATAGTTGTCATAATAATTTTTGTTTAGGTAATAGTGGATTTTAAGACGTTCTGCTAGATGTTCACTTTAAGGACCATTTTTTTCTGCTGCTAATTTATTAATTATTCTGTTTTATTGATCAGTTAAGATGGAGGATAAATAGGGTATATAAGATTGTGAAGGTGGAGTGCAATTATTCTGATGAAGTCTCTTAAATTGGACAAAAGCACTAAATCCTTGTCTTTTATTTTATGAATAAAGCCTTATGGTTATTGTTACTTTGTCCTGGCATTATCACAGCATTTTGTTATTGCTCATACTTGTAGTCCTTTCTGCTAATCAGACAAAGGGTTATTCAGTAGGAGAAATCTTCCTTCTTAGCTGAAGGAAAAGGCTTTACTGACACGTCTGCATTTTGGAGTTCAGCCAAGGTCTGAGCTATTGCCCTAGCATTAGTCATATCTGACATCTTGATTTAGCTGTCAAAATCAAAGCACCCACACATTTTCTTTATTATTAATTTGTTTTTCTGGACATTGCATCACCTCACCACACTTTTTTTTAATAAAGTCAACACTTTTGTTTTTGCAGTAAGGTATTTTTAGAAAGTTTGCTAAAAGATATCTTTGTAAACCCATTTTCAAAATTTTAAAGCATTATAAAATGAATACTGTATTTCAAGAATGAAACAGCCACAGTATACAGACCTATGGACACCTAACTTTTATTTCAAATTTTATGTACCTCTAAAAGGAAAAAGAAACATTTATATTATACCAAAGAAGAGCCAATCATTTATATAAGAAGCATGTTTCTACAGAGCTGAAAGTCAGTCACTATTAAATTATATACAAAGATTATCGCACTCAGTTGAATAAGGTTTTTAAAATGATGTTGTGTAATAAAAGCATACCTTTCATTACTTAGATAGGGATCACATTTTAACCAGGCAGCTTTTTATGAATATAAAATAATATTAGTGAGGCTGGATTCAACTTAAATTTGCTTTGTTTATTGTACACGAGTTGGCACAAAGGTAGGACTGTTAATATCTTTTACAAAATATGTCTCAGAACAAAAGCAGGATATCTAAGACCAACACTGTAAGATGTTTTAGTCATTGTGGAAGCTGTCAGTACTTGAGTTACTCAATCCCTTTCCCTAACATTAACAGAGGGTGGAAGGGGTCACTCAATCCCTTTCCCTAACATTAACGGAGGGTGGAAGGGGTCACTCAATCCCTTTCCCTAACATTAACGGAGGGTGGAAGGGGTCACTCCCTTGATGACAGGTAATGTAGGAAAGCTTCAAACAGAGAAAAGGTAACATTGTGTTTAATGTGAGTTCTTGGTAGAAAAACAACTTTACTTTACTGATCTTCACCATGTTACTATTTAATAGATGCTTCATTTTTGCCTTCTCTTCTAGAATCAATATATTTTTTCATCTTAAACTTTTGCTGAAGGTATATTTGTTTCACCATATCATCTGCCTTGTCTCTCCACTCATTGATAGATTAAATTTTGTTCCAACTTGTATTTGAACATCAGGCTTGCTAATGTTGGTCTCATGTTGCATTCTTTGCACTTTTATATTCCCTTAATACAGCGCACAGCTGCTGTCTCTGTGGCATCACTTTAACATTACCAGGGTTCTTGTGGACTTCTGCCTGTCAGCTGTGAATCTTTTCCTCCATACGATTTACCTGTTGCCAAGACAGAGTCAGTCTAGTGAGAGTTATTCTTGGGTGTCACACAACTGCCAAAACTGTGAACTCTGTTAGTGGTAGATTTTAATTAGAAGTGAGAGTAGATGGTCTGGCAAACATTGAGAAATTTATTTCTAAGGCAGGAATTGAATCACAGCAGTGTCTAATGCAGAAGTTACAGATTGTATAGGTAAAAATTCAGCATAACATTCAGTCAACCAAGGACAAAGTTCAACATACTCTGGGACAAATCCAGAAATAATCAAGGACTGTTAGGGACACTTCTAAAATATTAGTAATATTAACTTCAGACATGGACAGAATAACAGAGTTCTGGACTGGTTTCCAACTCGGAAATTTTAATTTTATTAGCCTTTTTGTGCTGATTTCTATCCCTTTCAACTTTCTGGTTTAAAAACACGTCTGTTTGTGCATTTTTCACATTGTGCGGCACAGCGGGGCTACAGTTAAACAATTCCAGGTTCCAGAAAGTCTGCTCTTCAAATTTTCCCTTAGAACTAGCTGGTTCCTCAGTAGTAGGACTAAAATCTGAGCTGCTGTGACTAGCACTTGCTCTAGAACCTGCTGGAAAGCACTAGGAAGCCTTACACTGACACAAGCACGAAACTCTCCTTGTTAATTAGGAGAAATTAATAGTAGGCACTAAACAACCTATAATTGCAAAGTACCTTGCAAAGGTAAGGGAAAAATGCTCTTGTACTTTACAAAAAAAGCACCTAAACAGGTATGTCCAAGGGTCAGCTTCCGGTGCTTTTTCCTGTCCACCTGGTGAATCTGGGCATACTGGGGCAATGCAGCAACTGTCTCATGTACACAGACAAACCTCTCCTCCTACCACCCAACACTATAACCTGTGAGAGATGCACTTACATAGCCAAACTGGAAGCAAAGCTCTCTCCAGCCAAGATTGTGCTAGACAGTCAAGAGGAGAAGGTTAACACCTGCACCACACCTCAAGCAACACATAGCCCTTCTAAACCCACACCATCAACACCCACACATAGCAACATTAAACCCACATATGCAGAAGCCCTTAACATTAACCTGCCCAAGCAACAAGGACCTCCGAAGCTGAAATGCAAACAAACACCAGTCACAACCAACGTGACACATAGCTCACAACACCAGTGTGATACTCAACAACAGACCCTAAGGCAAGACAACATACCCAACACTTTAGTCATACGTGACTCTATAGTCAGGCACACTGATGTCCCACTCACCAGGCTGAACAA
Source organism: Protopterus annectens (assembly GCF_019279795.1). Classification (NCBI taxonomy): domain Eukaryota; kingdom Metazoa; phylum Chordata; order Ceratodontiformes; family Protopteridae; genus Protopterus; species Protopterus annectens. The sequence goes on from NC_056733.1 coordinate 991,349,787, forward strand.
GGAGAAAATTACAGTCAGCTGCCTGTCGGGTCCCAGGATCCGCCACATAACGCATGCACTCAAGTCACTCCACAAAAAGTACAAATATGACTCTGTCATTGTCCATGTTGGAGTGAATGAGTTGAGACGTACCTCTCTGGACTACATGAAAAGAGACATGGAAGAGCTCTCAGATCATGTGGCCCAGGCAGGTATGACCCTAGCCCTGAGTAGCATCCTGCCTTCACCCAGAATGATACCACAGTATAAGAAGAAAATGATTGACTTCAACAATTGGCTAAGCTTCTGGTGTCATTCAAAGGGGATCCAGTATCTGTCTGCCTGGGACGACATGATCGACAAACCACAATGCTTTGCTAGAGATGCTCTGCACCTGTCGCCCCTGGGATTCAGGTTACTAGCTAAAACTCTTGCCACCCCTATAGTGCCTTTTATAGGCAAGGTTCAAAGGACAAGCCACCACCATAACAGATACAAGCATGCAAAATCTGAAGGTAATGCTACTCAATGCTAGAAGTCTAAATCTCAAAATGCACTCTCTTGAGGCACTCCTAAAAATGGAGAACATCGATATCTGTGCAGTAACTGAGACCTGGTTCAAGGCTCCAGAGAGCACCCCTGCAATATCAGGCTACAACTCTTACCACACTCTTCGGCCACCAAACCCAGACCGAAACACTAAAGGTGGAGGAGTATCCATATTCACCAAGGATATTCACACCTCCAGGCTAGTTGCCCAACACAATGCATCTGAAATTCTACAGGTGCTGCTAACACTAGGTAAGACTGCAATCCAAATTGTAGCTTGCTACAGATCCCCCAACATGCCCCAAGATTCTCACTACACCTTTTCAAACATACTGGAAACTATTAAGATACATCCAAACACCCTAATGCTGGGTGATTTTAACTATCCTGCCATTAACTGGGAAAACTACTCGGGTACCAACACCTTTTCAAAACGGTTCTTGGAATTCATAAATTCCAACCCTGGATCAATGAATCCATTGTCCCACCAGGGGCTCCAATATCCTAGACCTGGTCATTACCAACATGGGAGATAGATGCTCCACACCAGTGGTCACCCCCTCATTGGTGAGATCTGACCATAAGCAAATCACCCTTGGCATCTACATCACACCCCCACCCCCCACTACAGAAACCTCCATTAAAAAAACTTCTCCAAAGCCAACTTCATGCTACTCAAGTCAGAAGTGACAAACTTCATGACACCCATGCAGACGGGAGCTGAAAGTTCGACTGCTGAATCCTACACTAAGGCTCTGTACAAGCACATCCACTCATGCATGAATCATGCCATCCCAAATAGAACCAAGACGCTCTCCTCCAAAAAAAGGAAGCCAATCTGATGGTCTCCTGCCATAAAAAAACTATACAACAGAAGGAAGAAACTATTGCAGAAAAGAGGAAAATCCCAGGATGCAAAAAACTCTCTTACCAGCCTCAATAAGAAGCTGAGATCCCTCATAAAATCCTCCAAAGCTAGTTATGAAAATAAAATTGCCAAAGATTCCAAAGACAACCACAAGGCATTCTATAGTTATGCCAAGAATCTTAATGGCAATGCTCAAATGTGCTCTGAGCTACAACAGAATGGTATTAAATATACTGATCCCAAGAATATTGCCAATATACTGGCAGATCGATTTAGTGCAAACTTCGCACCACTCTCACCCCCTAAAGGGCCGTCCTCAATACCAAAAGATTGCCAAATTCCTGTAATCATGGCCACACAGGTAGAAACTGCACTCTCCAAAGCTAAGAATACAGCATCCATGGGACCAGACAGCATCCCGGGCTGTGTATTACATGAACTACAAAATGAACTGGCACCTCACCTAAGTGTCATGTTTAATCATAGCCTCACCTCAGGCTTCATGCCCATTGAGTGGCACAAAGCTAGAGTTATCCCACTCCACAAGGGGGGATCCACCTTGGATCCTGGGAACTACTGTCCCATCCATCTGACAAGCCTGATCTACAAGGGCATGGAACACATTATCATGGAACTTATAAACAAAGACATTGGCAACCTTCAAACACTGGACCCCACCCAGTTTGGATTCGTGAAGGGACGATCTTGTCTACTGAACCTGATTGACTTCTTCGAATCAGTCTCCAAAGCTGTGGACGAGGGTAAGACGGTCCACACAACCTATCTGGACCTTGACAAGGCCTTCGACACCATCCCCCACTCTGGAATCATAGATAAACTTATGAAGCTGTGCATAAATCCCTACATCACTTGATGGGTTGCCAACTGGCTTATTGACAGAACCCAGACTGTAAAAGTAGCCAACTCCAAATCCAGCTCTAGACAAGTGACAAGGGGGAGTACCTCAGGGTTCAGTCCTGGGACCACTGTTGTTTGGCATCTACTTCTCTGAAGTACAGGCCAACACTAAGGGACTCTGGCTAACAAAGTTTGCAGATGACTGCAAACTGGGAGCCATTACTGAATCCCCAAATTATGTGGATATTCTACAAAAGGGCCTTACAGAAACAGATGCTTGGTGCCAGAGCCATGGGCTCAAGCTTAATGCCAAGAAATGTATAGTTATACCCTTTGGAAAAACCATGTACCCATGAATTACCACATAGGTGGCAGTACACTAAACACTGAAAGTGTGATAAGAGACTTAGGGACACAGGTGGACAGTGGTCTCAACCTTCGATAACCACATTGCCACAACAGTCAGGAAATCCTTCTATGTGGCACACCTCATCACTAAGGCCTTTTCATCCAGAAAAAAGGAGTTCATTGTCCCACTGTACTCATCCCTCATTAGACCCATTACAGAGTACAACACCCTGTTTGGTATGTATGTCACAAGACATTTTCAACAGCTGGAAAGACCACAGAAATACCTCACTAAAAGAATCACAGGCCTAAAGCAGATGCCCTTTGCTGACCGTCTAAAAAAACTCCAGCTATACTCTGTGGCATATCATCTACTCAGAGGCAATCTCTGCTTAACATACAGGGCCATGTCAAACCATGAGCTGTTGGACATGCTCCACTTAAAGAAATCCCAATCTCTCAGAGCCACACACTCCAGGGATCTAAACCTAGTCATCACAATGAACAAAACATGCTGCAGGATAGGTTCCTGACCCAGAGACTCTGGAATAGACTGCCCATACATGTCAAGCAGAGAGCCTCTTTGGCCCTCTTCAAAAGGAACCTTGACGATTGGATGGGAGATAGGAAATTCACCCCAGGGATCACATCAGTCACCCCACTAGACAGCGGTCCAGGGAAGTAAATATTGTGGGAAGAAATATCCAGGGAATTGTTATGGCTAGGCTTGTATAGGCCCTAGGGTCGATAGCCTAGTACCAACCAATGAACCTATGAATGTGAATCAATATACATTTTTTGAAATAACAGGGGTCTATAACTCTAATTACTGTCATTATTTATTAAGTTTAATTCACTATCTTTTCTCCAAATGTTAACAGCTGGAGGAGAATTTACAAAGGACAGAGCTAAAATATGAGTCAAAATCAGGGTTGCCCCTGAAAATCATGAACAGATGAGAGGTAGGGGTTCAAATCTGCAGTATTCATCTATTTATGCTAAGTAGTCTCTTGTTAATGAAAAGCTACATTTTAAGCATAACTTTTCTTAATTTCAGAGTTCATTTTCATCCCTTTAAATGATTGTTATACTGCTTCATAAAGACCTACTCGTTTCTAACCTTCTTTATTATTGTACTCATCTTCATCTTCCTCGTTGCACAAACTGCTGTGTGAATAAAATCTGATAATGCTTTCATCAAGGATTTGCCTCCCTCCCACTGATATCATATGGTTCTCTAATATCTTTTCTTCCCACTTTGGCAATAAACCTATTGTACCAGGAATTGCAGGCATACTCTGAAGAGATGGCCCAGATCTCTTGTCACTAATGAGTGACCACCTGGGACAGGAATATCATGGAAGCTGATATTCTAGGTAAAAAAGTGAGCGAGCTTGCAAGGCATACTTCACAGAAGGCTTGAAGTTAAGTTTGTTACTCAGTTTCTACCAAACAGAAATATCTATGAATCCTTTTAGATAATACCCTTTTCTTTTACAACCACACTTAAATAACCACCTCTATTTTTTTTCTAACTTAATAACAAGATAAGCATGCCACACTATTCCCATCAATGTCTTTATCGACAAACTTGATAATACATCACCTGTCACAGCCCACTGTCAGGTCAAAACACTATGATACCTCATGCCACTTAAAAGAAGATCTTCAGATTAATCACCTAATCAAGGCTAATGAATATCTTAACATCTCTATTCAAAGGTATAAATGTCTTCTTGTCTTTGCCAGGGCTGTCTATCTGTTTAATATCCTTAACTTTAAAAGCTAAATTACAGATGGTGCCCCCTCCGACTTTAGGAAAGCTGACCATGTAAAATAAACACAAAAAACACAACAAACACTTACCTTAAAACTGTTAGCAGTGGGGCAAGCTCCCATGCACCCCCCCCATGGGGGGCTCTGCCCCCCCCGATAACTTAAATATACCAACTCTGAGATCGCACTACAGTGTGGAAGAGGGAAATTTTCCCATTGTACGGAGATAGCAGTTCCCCATGGTTGGCTTTTCAAAAGCCAATCATATGGATTCAGCCATCTGAAAGTCAATTTTGTGAAAAGTCAACCATGTGAAGGGGGACCCATATATATATATATATATATATATATATATATATATATATATATATATATATATATATATATATATATATATATATATATATATATATATATATATATATATGCATACATAGATGTGTATGTGTGTGTGTATCCATTTTGGAATTTCGAAATTCTGAAATATCCAATTTTAGTATTTTGAGATGAAAATAACAAAAGTGCAGTTATTCAAAACTGCATGCTAACGAATGTTAGGTTTTTGAATTTGTGGTAGTTGTGGTGTGGTGTGCGGCCTATAGTATGCTGTCGTTTTAAGGGATAGCGTATTCTGGAGTTTAGATACTTGATAATATTTAACTGTTCCACTGTCTTCCCTTCTAGCTCAATTTGCAGCTTCTTCTGATTTCCCCAGTTTGCTGCCATTACCACCAACTTATCTGTGCTTAGCTTCACCCCATGTGCCTTCAGTTTTACATTCCATCCCCTATCCTTTGCTGAAGTTCTTGCTCAGAGTCTGCCTGTAATGCCTCTTTGTTGATCTGCACCTCTCACTTGTTTGCTAATGTTGTTCATCACCAGTATAAACAGCAGTGGGCTCAGAGTTGAACCCTGGTGTACAACCCCTCCCACTGGGAATCCCTCTGTGAGGCCCAACACTGTTTGAACTTGAGTCATGGGGTCCTTGTCTATGGCCTGCACTAACTCTACCAATGTTTGCGGGACTTCAAACCACTACAGTACTGCCCAGATCAGCTTTCTTGGGACCTTGTCATATGCTTTCTCCATGTCTAGGAATGACCAGTTGGACTCTGTCCTCATCTCTAGCTTCTTCTCAACTATCTGTCTCACTGCAAACATCAGGTCGGTTGTGCTGCATCCTGATCTGGATACAGACTGTTCATCTACTATCTTACATTCTACTACTCTGCGTATCTATTTATCAATCACCCTCTTCAGAACTTTCATGAAATGTGATAGGAGTTTGATGCCTCTGTACTACTCACAGTTGTAGCTGCCCCCTCTGTTCTTGTACACTGGCACAAGTATGCTTATCCTTCACTCATCTGGGTTACACCTTTCTCTCCACACTGCTATGGGTACCCTCAGGAGCCATTTCTCCCCTATCTCACCCAGCATCTTTATCATATCTGCTGTGACCTCATCTGAGCCTGCTGCTTTCCCTGACTTCATTTTCCTTAGTGCTGTTCTTACTTCTAGGGTGGGCTCCTCTTCTTCTCTCATTGTAGGCTGTTTCTGGGGCAGTACAGTTTCTCTGGGGTTTTCTTCATTCAGAAACTCTGGAAGTAGTCCCTCCATCTGCCTTTGATGTCCTGTGGCCTGGTGAGCATGGTGTTGCTGGCATCCCTTATGAAGAGTATCTGACTATCTTCTTTATCTTTCTGTCTTTGCCTTGCAACCTAATATAGTTTCTTTGTGGCTCTTACTGAGTCACTTTCCAGAAGCTGGTACTGTGCCTCTGATGCCCTATTCTTTGCTATTGAAACTTCTTTCTTAGCTTCTTTGTTAGCCAGCCAGTAGTCTTTCCTAGCCTAGTTGTTTTTTTTTTCTATCTCCCATTTTTTCCTGCACTCCTTGTTTCTTTTGATCAGTTCCTGGACTTCTTCATTCCACTACCAGCTTTCCTTATGTACCTTATTTCCATACCTGGCTCAGCCACATACCTGTTCTGTAGTCCTAACATATATTGTTTTGTTTTCTTCTTCAACTCCACCTATTTCTACTTATTCTTGGGGTGCTAGAGCCCTGAGTAATTCCTTGAACTTCCCAGTCTTCAACCTGGTCTCTGTTGGCATTAGAGCCTTCTCTGACCACTGTTTGTGGCAGCCAGTGGTCATGCTGTGGGCCAACTGTTTCACTTGCAATGACTTTGCAATCATGGATTCTACCCCAGAGCCTTTTCCTTTCTAGGAAGAAGTCTACCTGAGTTGAATGTTGGCTACTCTTGTATGTGATCTTGTGACTGTCTCTCTTTCTGAACCATGTGTTGGCTACTATCAAGCCATTTGCCAGACTGAAGTCTAGAATGGCTTCTCCTTCTTTATTCCTGTGGCCCCACCCATGTGGAGACAGCAGTCCTCATATCCTGTTCTGTCTGTCCCGATATGTGCATTCAAGTCACCCATTATCAACACCAATTCATGCTATCATGCTCAGTCTAGTCGGTCCTGCAACAGTTGCCTAAGTGCACTCTTTTCCTTACTATCACAACCCTGCTGTGGGGCATAGGCTGATATTACGAATACTGCCCTATCATTACACTGGCGTCAGACTGCCATGAGTCTGTCATTAATTCTGATGATATCCTCACTGCTTTCTGAAGATTCTCTCTCACCACAGTTCCCACACCATTTCTAGCCTCTCCCTCTCCTGAGTAGTAGACTCTGGCTACTTCAAACTATTAACCTCACCTCAATATTCATAATTTGTACAAGTACTGCTTTGTGTTATTGTCATTTTTTGTGGATTACATGTGCATACATATGTGCAAACACACAGACATACACACACACACACACACACACACACACACACACACACACACACACACACACGCACACACACACACATCCAAGGACTCAGAAACATTCACCACACTGTGGTAGACTATTTTGCACAAGCCGTGGCCATATGCAGAGTGTGTGAGGTTTACACAATGAACATGAGCAGGGATGTTGTATCAGCAGGGTTGCACACACATTATATACTAGCAGGGTTACACATACATTATATACTAGCAGGGTTACACATACATTATATACTAGCAGGGTTGCACACACATTATATACTAGCAGGGTTGCACACACATTATATACTAGCAGGGTTGCACACACATTATATACTAGCAGGGTTGCACACACATTATATACTAGCAGGGTTACACACACATTATATACTAGCAGGGTTACACACATTATATACTAGCAGGGTTGCACACACATTATATACTAGCAGGGTTACACACACATTATATACTAGCAGGGTTGCACACACATTATATACTAGCAGGGTTACACACACATTATATACTAGCAGGGTTGCACACACATTATATACTAGCAGGGTTGCACACACATTATATACTAGCAGGGTTGCACATACATTATATACTACTGACAGTATAATGGTATGAGAATGAGCTACACTATTAAAATGAGGGGCGATCTGCATGCAAATGAGGGAAAACAATATGGAGGAGTGATTCAAAAATGTATTAAATTCACAGTATGAAGCACCACCACCAGTGTGTTTGAACACAGCAAACATGCTTGCAACAGCTACAGTAGGAGTAGCTGCAGCTTTAGCGAACTGTATGCTGTCATAGTGGTGTGTATCATTACCCTTGGAGGTACTATGTCATCTGATTATGCCTGACATTTCATAGCTGTCACTACACCGACATTACACACCCCATACCATGTGAACTGAGCCACCATACAGGAGCTGATAAATATATGTCAACCTGATCTGCAAACCCATGGTGGTCTAGTACTACATGTCCCTGTGCATATTAAGGTATGTGGTGTTTAAAAAATACTAGCTACAGCAACCTCCCAGCAACCAACAGGGAGAATACAGTGAGGGTATCCCAGGCATTTGCCCCAAGGGTATTCCATCAGTTCCTTGATGTCATGCAATAGCACATGGCTAACATATAGTTTCCCCATACCACAGACAATAGAGCCATTTCCATGTATGACTTTTATGATGCAACCTGTTTCCCTAAGATATTTAGGCTATAGACTGCACCCACTTTGAAATTGTCTGCAATACATCTTTGCATGTCACTCAGGCAGCCTCCATGACTTGCACATATGGGAAATGGGTGACTTGTATCGACAGTTTGTGAGGGGTCACTTTCCCAGGACCACCTTATTAATGATGCCCTGGAGTCATGACTGATGACACCTCTCAGAGATCCACAGACTTGGCAGGCAGTTGATACCACTATTGCCCTGTTGCCCTGTCACAAATTTGCACCATTACTGAGCACGTATTAGGGCTGCTGAAGGTATGCTTTAGTTGTTTAGATGCATCTGCTGGTGGTCTGCAGTAAGGCCTTGGCGCATCGTTAAAAGATATTCTTGTCAAATATAATGTTATACAACATAAGCAGTGTTAGTGGTTCAACAGGCAGCACACTCCCCTTTGGTGCAGAAGGTTGGGGGTTATTTCCCATACCAGGTAGAGTGATTACTGACTCTGCAGTACAGTATAAGGGGGAGGGGTGGTAGTGCACTCCTAAGTGTAGCGTCCTTCTAATGAAATTTAAACAAAGGCACCATTTGTTTTAGTTGATGGCAGCTCAGGTGGATGAAACAATTGCCACGATACCTATTGAAAAGTCTAAGGGACCTTTAATTATCACAACATAAACAAAACATTATTTACATATTTACAAAATACAGACATTGACAAGTACGTCGTCACATTCCTATACACCAACAGTATTATTATTCTTTCATACCTGACCCCACTCCTTCTTCCACAAACATAATCTAATTTTTTGAAATATATCAACCAAAATCTATTTCCAGTTAAATAAAATTTTATTCAGTCTTTCATTCCAAATAGCCCGTATTACATAAAACAAATTCTTATCTATCCTTCTCACGTATTCTTTCTTGTTTTTGTAATATCCATACATAATCATATTCAAGGAATTTTTCTGCACAAAACTTTTCCAAAATTTAATCACTATTATATATTTCTAAAACACATGCTCTTTTGCCTGTTCCTCCCACAAAATAAACACACCCTGGGATTCATGAAGCTCGGCACAAGGCCGGCAGTAGGCTTGCACCGACAGTGCAGCGTGAAGATGGTGCAGTAGTGCCAAATGCATATTAATGAAGGCGCGCTGCCGCCACAGCCACATGCATAGGAAAGGAGCGCGAGTGCATAGGGCATGTCGAAGTGCAGTACGGAGGCGTGGAAATGCCAGCTGTTGACGTGCAACTTAAAATGCTTGCATATACCAACTTGCAAGATAGTAATCACATCTGTCAGTGTCCGCAGATATTAAAACGTATGCAAAGCATGCAAGATAGTTCCTGTGAATACAAAATGAAGAAGCAAACACAAATGCACGGTAGGGAATAATGGGTCCCTATCCCACGAACAAATGACATGGAAAACCATGTGCCTGAAGTCCAACGCAGTGTAGATAGCTATACCAAGTGGAAGTGAAACGCATCATATGTTAGCGCACTGCCTGTAGGTACGTCCAGCCCAATGATTAGGGTCACCAGCTGACCCATAATGTGAGGGAGGGTACACAGCTGGGCAGATTTGTCCATAACAAAATACACGATAAATATACATATCTAGCGACCGTATGTCCGAATCATATCCCACAAGGCATGTAATAGTCACATACAAAAGGTATGTCCGTATTTCACATACCAAATGTGACAGGAAATAGAATAAGCATGTAAATGAAACAGAAGGAGCATATAAACTGCTACAACAATAAGGCAACATGTGGGCTGAAAAAAAACAGTATTATCCATACCGTCGACTGTGGGTATGTGCTGTCCAGTACATTCAGATATGTGTATTTAATATATCCCATCCTGGACATAGGAAAAGGTGGCATCCTACCATTGATTAGAACAGTCTGCCAAAATCCGCACATCAGCGGTATAAGCCGAACTTGTCGGGATGTGTCACAGTTGAACGGGTATTACCCGGTATACCAACCATGTAATGAAAGTTAAGTATGGGTGTGTACCTATGTGCGTGAGGTATAGCATGTGGAAAGCAAACATGGCAGGGTAGTCCACACAACCATACAGGTACCTGACATATGTAGGGTATTCAATGTGTTACTCTGACCGTGTCATGGGCCAACAACCAAAGTAGTGATGTATGGGGTGTGAGGAATATGTGTGTGGGGGATGGGTAATGGTACAATCCTCCAAGGTGATAGTGTATCGTATGCAGAATAGGTGAACTGGAGGTGTATGAGGGAGCAGCGGGTGAAGCAGAAAGAAACACAAAAACATGTAGAAACATCTGCAATACAACCAGACAAGCCATACTGTAGAACACAATCCCACAAACATATGAATATTGAAATGTGCGATACAAATATATAGACATGTCACCGGCACATACCCACAGATTGGTCCTGATAGAACTGGCCATATCAAATGCAACACACCTGGATGCATAATGGACTACCCAGCATCCCCTCCACATCACACAACCCGCCCCCTTACCTGAACGTCCACCAAATCCAGCCATACTTGGCCTACTGGTTTGGTGCAGCCACATCTACACATAGTGACCACTACGCATATGTAGTAGGTAGTGTCACCCTAGGCAGTTTCAGGATTGCACACTATGTATCCCTTGCATGTAAAACCCCCAGCACATTTTCATAATGCTAGAAGAATGTTCGGTATTTGTCTTGTTTTGGTCTTGTTCAATTTTTAGGATATCCCTCATGGGATAAGTAACCTGTGTAAATATTAGAATGGAAGACATGAAGTCCAATCCTGTAGATATCTGGACACAAGTTTGAATGTGCATTAGTGATGCACGACACTGTCTGGCCCTAGATGGTCATGCATAACCTACTACCCAGGATCAAACACCTGCCCGTGACGCACGTGTCCCGACATGAATAAGCGAGAGAATATATTGCACACATTCGCATAGTGGCACATGGTATAAGGGTGATGAAGGCACTGACGTAAACAGGATCCACTGTATGAGGGACAATTAATGTGTGTGTAGGTGTGACCTGACCAACAATGGTACAATGCCAAATGTCCTGTGATCGTAGGAAATAACTATGCACCATACTGCATGTAACAGTTGCCTAAAGCGGTCATGTCAGGATAGAATAAACGTAATTCGTACAAGAAACAGACAAACAACAAAAGTGCCAAAGGTATAAGGCTCACAGGGTTTACTATCAAAATTTTGAACCGCACTCCATTGACTCTACTATCGTCGAACACGGAAGTTCGAAAACGGGAATGTCGAAGTAAAAAAAAAAATCTAGGAATGGCTTTTAACATGGGTCGAGGTAGGGGAGATGTTTGTAGTTCGGAATAATACTGAACACCTACCTCGACACATGTTAAAACCCATTCCTAGATTGTTTTTTTGACTTTGACATTCCCATTTTCGAACTTCCGTGTTCGACAATAGTACAGTCAACAGAGTGCAGATCGAAATTTTGATAGTAAACCGGCTCACAGCTAGGAAACAAATGAATGTTCTAAACCTGCTCTGACCGTGGCTATGTGTTGGCCCAAACAATCTGGTGTCCGCAGTAGGGTTGTCATCTGTCCCGCTTTGTGAGGGACAGTCCATCTTTGAACAGTTGTGTCCTGACAAAATACATTACAAATGGCAAATGTCCTGGGATTGTAGGACATGATTATGTCCCATATGTTATGTAATAGTTGCAGAAAATAATTATTGCAGTATCTACAATACCTTAATGTTACAAGAAACAGAATAAGCAACTAAACTGCTACAACAATAGGCTTTTATGTAGGCAAATAAGTAAAGTTATATCCATTGTACTGACCGTGGGCATGTGTCGGCTTGTAAAATCTGATGTGTGTTCCAAAAATGTCCCATCTTGGCCATTTGAAAAGGTGCCAACCCTAGTCCCCAGAATACATCCCACATCCCAACCTGTACATATGACAGTGTTAACAATACCAATGGTCAGAGCATTTGCACAATAACTGGCCAGACCCTTAAAAACTCATGAAGCCAGTGACCTTTGGGGGAAAGGTGTTGAATGAGAATGACTACTTACAACAATGAAGAGTAATAGATGCGTTTAACTGCAGAATATTAGTAGCATTACAAATCTGTCAACACATTCTAAGTTAATAGTACTGATATGGTAGAAGTGTTCATGACTGTCCCAGAGTTATCATAGCCTTGTCTCTATCACTGTAGACACGAGTCCCGAGTATTAGAGAGGTCCGTACACAGAAGTACACCAACCAACTGTCACATCTGTTGACAGGACTATTGCATACCTATAGTGAATTTATAACAGATGTCCAGAATAATATTCATTGTATGTATAAATGAATGAAATAGTCAAATGGAAATGGAAACACGTGGACACCACACCCCAACCTGCATTATGTACTGGAACCACTCCCCGCCCTAAATTATGTAGCGCCGACCCAATAATGTGGTCAGAGGTGCCCAAACACCTGCATCTGTAAACACAGGTAGAATGTTAAACTCTGGACTAACTCTGTCCATGTGCTACATCTGATCTTTGAATAGCACCAGGGCAGTGCTAGTCACCAGTCGGCTGAGCCTAAACCCGGACCAGCACATGAACACCCTGACAATCAAACATGCGTATGTGCAAGGACTATAAGCGTAGGAGTTATGAATATCCTTGGAGTGAGTAGACTTGCAACACAGGTCAAGAGCAGTAGGAAACAGGGAATGTCCTAAATGTAGTACTGCGGTTTTCCCAGCAGGTGAATGGATGCCTGCTGTGTAAGGGAAGCGGTGAGGCATATGTCAGAGTAGCTATGAACCATGGGTATACATATAAATGAGCCAGAACACCAATAGTGTAGTGGTTACAGCATCCGCCCAAAGTAAAGGCATTCCCAGTTCAAGTACGACTATAACACATATTAATTGTGTAATGAATGCCTCTGTGCTGTAAAGCCAACATTTATATATGTAAAGGTGACCGCGTTCGCATGGGTCCGTTAACCGGATTCCATCAAAGTGGTACTGTCATAAGGAATAAGGCACATGTAATCCCAAAGACGTGCCTGTAAACATATGTAACTCAGAATAAGTAGATGCAAGTGGGCCTGCGCGGGTGTACGCAACTATTAGCATAGCAAATTATGTTGTCTTGTACAGCTGCAACTTTTATATATA
>NC_056733.1:991365880-991427515 GCF_019279795.1 Protopterus annectens
CATCTAAATGTGTCCCGCAGGGTGTTATGCATTGTCCCTGATACAGTGTTCATTCACACCCATTGGTATGTGAGTTCTGCTACTGATATGGTGTTCATTCACACCCATTGGTATGTGAGTCCTGCTCCTGATACAGTGTTCATTCACACCCATTGGTATGTGAGTTCTGCTACTGATACGGTGTTCATTCACACCCATTGGTATGTGAGTTCTGATACTGATGGAAAGTGCATAAGTTGCTGACCACCTCAGGTAGATGATAGCATAATAGAAGAGGTTCAACACCCGTACGCCTGCGAGGGACACACCCATCTGGGCAGTTGTGTCTTGCAAAATGACAGTTATGGCATATGGCCTGTGAGTTCGGGAATGGAGGCTATATAGTGTGTGTAGTGGTGTCAGACATCAATTTGTTGTATCAGTAACAGTTACATGTAATAGGAAACAGTATTATCAATTATAATGCTACATGAATAACCTTAACGTATGCAAACCGTGGAAGTCGTCCGTTTACTACTGGCTGTGGGTCAGACCTCTCAACCAATTGGGGATAAATTTCAACAGAATCAGGGACAAGTCAAGAAAAACTCAAGGACAATCAGGGACACTTTTAAAATATTAGTGCTATTAACTGGAACCATTGACAGAATCAGAGCATATGAATTAATACACATTTTCTGAAGTAAGAAATTTGTAACTCTTAATTATTGTCATTATTCATTAAGTGTAATTCACCACCTTTCCTCCAAAAGTCACTAGTTTTAGGAGGGATTAAGAGGGACAGAGTTAAAATTTCAGTCAAAATCAGGGACATCCCTGTAAATTAGGGACAGTTGAGAGGTATGCTGTGGGTAAGTGTTGCCTTGACACATGTGATAGCTCTACATATAGGGTCTATAGGGCCGCCACCAGTTTGAACGGCCAAAGTGGAACCTGCTCTGTAGAACTGTCAGATGTACCAGGGCAAAACATACCTACAGCCATGCATAGTACAGAAATATACATATCAGAACAAATCAAAGCGTAGTCTAGCAGCAGTATAGTTGCTTATGCTACTACATATGACATATCGATGTGTCAGGTATACAAGACCTGTAACAAGCACCCAGTACAGACACCTACAACATGAGAAGGTCCCCTAATCAGGACAGTTGCAATGGCTAGAGTATTGTCCATACCACTCAGCTGTCTCTGAATGTCAGGTACGTCCCTGAGTTTGACTGAAAGTCTAACTGTGTCCTTCTTAATCCCTCCTAAAATTAGTGGCTGTTGAAGGAAAGGTGGTGAATTACACTTACTGACTAATGACAATAAGTAAGAGTTATAAACAACTGTTACTTCAGAATATGTGTATTAAGTCATATGTTCTGATTCTGTCAATGTGTCAAGTTAATAACACTACTTTTGTAAAAGTGTCCCTGTTTTTCTTGACCTGTGATTCTGCAGAAATGTATCCCTGATTGGTGGAGAGTTCTGGTATTGTCACATGTGATATGTGTGATGAGGGACTGTCCCATGCAAAGTAGGAAAGGTGTCACTCCTACAGTCTCCCGTCGTGCAATCTGACAGGTGGTCAACGTGCAGTAGGTATGCGGTAGCATGACTTGGCAGACAGCTGGTTAACAAACTCAAGTCACATGTCAGCATTGCAGAGTATCGGTTCCATGTATCAGGCAGATGGGAGCAGATCATATGAGGAACATGCATATAATATGATTACGTCACTTGACAGGCCGCCGAGTCCGTACAGTCGAACGGCTGCCGTCGCAAAATGGTTACACATACCCGATAATGTAGTCATGTAGTCTGATGTAATACACATCACAAGGGATTGCACACACCCAGCGTGAGTGACAAATGTAAGCGGAAATGTCGGAGAGTGAGCGGCTGTAAGCGTGTTTGTCTACCAGTATGCCAGTAGTGCACTGTCAAAGAAATGTGGAGTCTAAACGTGTATAAGGTGCTGTGACCAGAGGTCAGCAGTGCTTAACACTCTGCAAACCCATGCACAACAGCTCCCACCTGCTGGACTGTGCCTTACCTGGTTTGTATCCAAAGGCGTCGGCCTGTCCGCAAACAAAGAACCACCCTATACACGTGATGGTAGAAGTACCCTGCACACATAGCTCATGTGAATTAACAATAGACCATGGCATATGTACAGACAATAGACTGCAAACACCATACAGTGCAGACATCCAACAGCATAGCAATGTACTGGCAGATATGTCCGGACCACTGGTGTGTGCATGCCTGGCCGTCCTGTGTTTCAATGTGTGAGCATGCCCAGTATGACTGTTATGCATGTTGTCGACAGACAATACCGTCATACCGTCATGTGTGTGAGCATGCAAAGCATGGTCAACTGTATTGCATGTGTCACATGTACAGATAGTTAGTACTGTGTTGCTGACCCCTCCGTTCTACACAGACAGGTGTCATGCTGTGTCTGCAGAGTAGCTAATGGTCATGTGGCATTGACAGTTGCTACATGTCTGCATAGCGTGGGGGGGGGCATTCAACCACAACCACAGTCCTACACAGCACCATGGGTGGTGCACATGACTCTCACATGTGTAGGTGTGATGGGGGCACACCCAACAGTTGTACACATCTGCCGCTACTGTACTGGTCTGCCGGGTACTCCATGTCAGTGTGTGGACCTACCTAAATTGCTGGTTGGAGGGATACCAGGGTACGTCAGTTCCCAGCTTTAATTACCAGCACAGTGGTGTTGGATGTCCTAGCTTACACAACCTACATCAAACTGCCTGGCCTGCTGTCATCTGTGTGTGTCATAGGGGGTTGGGGTCAGTCATTGGACATATCCATAGGCCATCGTATATCATTTGTCTGTATTAGTCCACATCTATCCAGCTGCATGGAACGTGTGTGGGCTGTACGGACACACATGATGGTCAGCCCATAATCTGCAGTGGGTTAGGACACCCTGTGTACTACAGGCTACCATTGTGACCCCCGTATGTGCTACAGAGGTCATGGTGTCACTATGGATGTGTACTGTCTGCTGCCCTAACATTTGGCCACCACAGTCACTTGTATGCTCACATACATACCATAGCAACGGGTAAGTACACATTCTAATACAACTGACACTTGTTAGGTCAATAAACATACCCTGGGTGTGTTCCAGACTTGAGGATGGTGCTGGAGTGCTGCCTATGTCGGATGCACACAGTGCACCTCACATACATGGCCGAGCACAGGTACTGTTTGGCATCCATTGTACTGTGTTCAGGTCAGAGAGGGGAAATCCGTGGGTATCTACTGTGTCAGTGCATATGCCTTGTGTTGCCTCTTTGCCAAGGGCAAGTCATACTGTGCACAGGCTTTCGCCGACTGTGCCCTACTCAGGCAGTTCCTTCACCAAATCACACTGTGCCTGTACAGGCCTTGGCAGTGGTGTTGGGCTGTGTGGCCCTGCTCCATGCTGTTCTTGCTGCAACTGTTACTGCAGGATAACATTGTGTAGCATAGTAAATACCATAACAACTTGTATGCATGTAGCTTGTGAATACTGCAGAGCTCTAACGGATGTGTCCGGATACCAGAACTGTGAACCAAGCATCACAAACACATGCACAAGTATATGTCTTGGCTGTGCATCCACCTCAGTATGGTGTGAGTGTTCAGGTGTGTGTGCATTGCTGATGGGTGTTATCAGCCACTACACCAGTGTTTACCTAGCATCCCCCACTAGGAGACTGTAGGGGATGTCCATATAGGCATTGGTGTACTACAGCTGTGTCAGAAGCCATATATCGGACACATCATAGCTTCCAGGGCAGACAACACACACATTCAATCTCATGCCCTGGCCATCGCATATGGCCTAGCTGTTGGAGGGTATGCCCCTGCACTGACTATAGGCCCTACCCTGCTCCCCGGGTGGTGCTACATGTGCAGGCTATAGCACCCAGTACCCCAGGGTAGTCATCCATGTGATTGAACAGATGCATATTGCTGGTCCACTAATCACGTGTGCTGAGGACATGTACATGCTCACTAGCATGTGTTGACATGGCATCTGTGAACTGGTGCAATACTCTGGATGCAGATGCCTGTGAGATACCCATGATATCCCCAGTTGTGCTGTGTGAGGTACGTGTGGCTAGTACACCTAGGCCAACACATCCCATGGTATCCACTGTGATGCATTTCCCTCGGCCTGTTTGATGTGTCAGGCACAGGTCAACAAGCTGCTGTAGGAGGTCTCTGTTCACCCCATAGTGCTCCAACATCCTCAGCCCATGTAGCCCCTGGTAAGTCACCCTCGGTCTATAAAGTCTTATGTCACCCCAGTAAGGGTTGTTCAGCAGCATACACATCCTCACTGCCCCAGCCTCCTGCACATGTTGGTATATGTTGCCTGCTGCAGCCCGTGTCATTTGGTTGGACTGTGTCGTGAAATGTCCCTGCAGGTATACACCGGTGGTGTAGAATGTGGACAAAACCTGTGTGTATGCTGCTTGCTCGCATTAACGTACTGTTCATGTGCGGGCTGGCCATGTCATCTGCTGATTGTGCTGATCAACACCTGTTTGTGCAGCCTGTACACTCTGACTACCCCACTACTGCTGTCATCCCTCCCAACATCACCAGGCAGGTATAGACACACCCCTAGCTTAGGTGTGCTAAGGCAGGAGCACACCCGAGGCACAGTTCTGCAATGTACGTACAGTATGCCTGACCCCCCTCCCATGCTGTCAACTATATTCAAGACCTGCACCCGGCTGACTACACACATACATTCCAGGGACCAGCAGCACACCCTGGTGATAAATGTGATACACCATAGTCAACCTCATCTGCATAGTATAGTCTTCTAATGAATAGTTATATGACCCATACCAAACCTCCAACATATTAACCACTGTTCAGTGTCGCTCAAATCCATACACAACTGGCAACAGGTGCCTTACCATCACCATATTCGATGTCCCATGGTCTTCCCAGCAACAAAATAACCAGTGTCTACACGACTACAACCCGTGGCCCTGCACACCACAGACGATGTGCATTAACACCACGCCATGGCAGATATACATAGATCCCAAGTTATCACGTACAGATCATCCGGCACAAACATTCAATAGTGCTGATGTCCCCAGACATATGTTCACATCTATGTCCACCTCTACATCTACATATATCATATATCATATATATTATTATATCATATATATTATTTGTATGCATATATACATGGACATATATATATAGGTTCATAGGTTCATACTAGGCTATCTGCCCTAGGGCATTTATAAGCCTAGCCAGAGTGTGTTTGGCTTTCGCTACCCATTTTAAATTAATTTTGCTATGCGTTTTTTGAGGTTAGTATACTGTGCCTCTGTCTAACAGTGACACAGAAGTGATAGCCGGGGTAAACCTACGATCTCCCATCCACTCATCAAGATTCCTCTTGAAGAGAGTCAATGTGGGACTCTGCCTAACCTGGACTGGGATTTTATTCCAGAGTGAAGGGAGCCTCTGGGTTATGAATCTGTCCCTCCAGCATGTCCTATTTATTTCAGTGCTGAGGTTCAAGTCTCTTGAGCGCGATGGGATTTGGATTTTCTGAGGTGCAGCATGTCCATTAATTCTGGGTTGGACATGGCTTTATACGTCAGGCACAGATCGCCTCTGAGCAGGCGATATGCCACTGAGTAGAGCTGGAGTTTCTTTAACCGGGCAGCATATGGCATCTGTTTGAGCCCTTTGATCCTCTTGTTGAGGTACTTTTGGGGTCTTTCCAGTTGCTGCAGGTGTCTGGTAAGGAACATCCCAAAAGGGGCATTGTACTCAATTATGGGCCTGATGAGGGATGAGTAAAGAGCGATGACCTCCCTGATCTAGATGTGAATCCCTTCATGATTAGTTGGGCTATATAAAATGTTTTTCTAACCACTTTGGCCACGTGGTTGTCAAATGAGAGATTGCTATCAACTTAGGTCCCCAGGTCCCTAATGACTTCTTCTGCACTTAATGGATTACCACCTATGTGGTAATTTGTGGGCACTTTGTTTTTGCCAAAGGGATGACTATACACTTTTGGCATTTAGCTTGAGGCCATGGCTCTGGCACCAGTTGTCTGTTTCTATGAGGCCCTTTTGGAGGATGCTTGTGTCAGCTGGAGAGTTGATTATGGCACCCAGTTTGCAGTCATCTGCGAACTTGGTCAGCCACAGTCCTTCTGTGTTGGCCTGTACTGCCGAGAAATATATACCAAACAAGAGAGGTCCCAGGACTGAGCCTTGTGGGATGCCACTTGTAACTGGTTTGGAGTCTGACATGGCTCCAGCAATTCTAACCATGTGGGTTCTGTCCTTGAGCCAGTTTGCAACCCATCTAGTGACATAGGGGGTTATATTTAAGCTGGTGAGCTTATCTATAATGCCCGAGTGGGGTATTGTATCGAAGGCTTTTGCGAGGTCCAGGTAGGCTGTGTGGACCACCTTCCCTCGTCAATGGCCTTGGTGACTGTTTCAAAGAAATCAACCAGGTTTAAGAGGCAGGATCTGCCCTTAACAAAGCCAAACTGGGTAGGATCCAGTGTCTGTAGGTCCCCAATATCTTTATTTATGAGGTCCATGATGATCCTTTCCATAGCTTTGCAGACCAAGCTAGTCAGGCTTATGGGGCGATAGTTTCCAGGATCTGTTGAGGCACCACCTTTGTGGAGAGGGACCACTGTTGCTGCACACCACTCTTTGGGTACATATCCTGTAGTAAGGCTAAGATTGAACAGTAGTTTTATGTTTGGGTTTAGCTCTTCTTGGAGTTCATGTAGGGCGCAGCCCGGGACACCATCTGGTCCCATTGATGCTGTGTTTTTGCTTTGGAGAAGGCTCTTACCTGAGCATCTGAGATGTCAGGGGAAGCACTCTGTTGGGATAGATATTTGCCCTTTTGGTGGGGAGAGGGAGAAGTTTGCACTGAACCTGTCAGCTAGGATGTTGGCAATGTCTGTGGGCTCGGTGTATTTTTGTCATTTTGGACTAATTCTGAGCATATCTGGGAATTCCCACCCAGGTTCCTAACATAACTAAAGAAAGCCTTGTGATTATCCTTAGTGTCCTGTGCAATTTTCTCTCGAAGCTGGCCTTAGACGATTTTATGAGTGCCCGTAGTTTTTGCTAATACTGATCAGAGATGCCTTCCCTTTTTGGGATTTTGCTCTATCATGTAGTAGCTTCCTCCTTCTATTGAATAGTTTGTTTATGACTGGGGTCCACCAGACAGGACGTCTGCCTTTGGAGGATTGGGTCTTGGTTTTATTTGGGATTGCATGATCCATGCATTCCTGAAGGTGTTCATAGAATGCTTTTATAAAGGATTCTGCGGTCTGGGCGTATTTTCCACAGGCCCGGGGGCTTTGAAGGATTTCGCCTCGGTTTTGAGGCGTGTGAAATTTGCTTTAGAGAAGTTTTTCACTGTGGTTTTCTGGGCAGGGGGTGGGGCCAGGATGTGAATATCCAGTGAGATTAGTTTATGGTCTGATCTTACCAGTGAGGGATACACTTCTGGTCTGGAGCATAGTGTCCCCATGTTAGTGATGATCAGGTCAGTATGTTTTCCCCTCTTGTGGGAGTGGTAACAAGTTGTTCCATAGCATTTGAGTTTATAAATTCTAGGAACCTTTGGGCTAGGGTGTTGGAGCTAGAGTAATGCTCCCAGTCTATGTTTGGGTAGTTGAAGTCGCCCAATATAATGGTGTTTGGAGAGACCTTCATATTTTCCAGTATTCTCAGGAAGGCCAAGTGGGGTTCCTGTGTTTGAGGGTGGTCTGTAGCAGGCTATAAACTGGAAGGCAGTTTTACCCACAGTTAGTTGCACATGGATAGTCTCTGATGCTTTGTGCTGTGCCACCAACCTGGAGGTGTGGGTATCTTTGTCGAATATTGATACTCCCCTCCTTTTGTGGTTCGGTCCAAGTTTTGGGGCGAAAAGTATGGTATGAGGTATAACCTGGTAGTGCTGGGGTGCTCTCGAGCCTTGAACCAGGTTTCTGTTACTGCACAGATATCGATGTTCTCCATGCTAAGGAGAGTTTCGAGTGCGTGCATCTTGAGGTTTAGACTTCTGGCATTGAGTAGCATTACTCTTAGTTTCTTATCCTTGTGATACCTATGGAGGTGGGTTTGTCTTTTGAGCCTTGCCTAAAAAAGGCACTATGGGGGTAGCAAGAGCCTTTGCCAATATCCGAAAGCCCAGGGGTGACAGGTGCAAGCCGTCCCTAGCGAAGCATCATGGCTTGTTGAGCATGTCATCCCAGGCTGACAGGCATTGGATCCCCTTTGAATGACACCAACACTTAAGCCAATTGTTGAAATTGAGCATCTTGTCTTCATATTGTGGCATCATTCTTGGTGAGGGTAAGATGCTACTCAAGGTCAGGGTCATACTGGCCTGGGCTACATGCTCAGAGAGCTCCTCTATGTCTCTTTTCATGTAGTCCAGGGAGGTACGTCTCAGGTCATTCACACCAGCATGGACAATGACTGAGTCATATTTGTACTTGCCTTGGAGTGACCTGAGTGCTTGTGTTATGTGGCGGATCCTAGCGCCCGACAGGCAGCTCACCATGACTCTCTCCTTGTTCAGCCTGGTGAGCGGGATAGAGTCACCTATTACAAGTGTATCAGGTGTGTTGTTTAGCCTTAAGGGCTGTGGCTGTTCGGCACACTGGCTTTGTGAGTTATGTGTTGCATGTGTTTTGTTTTGCGGTAGTGGTTGCTTGGGTGTCTGCTTTGGAGGTCTCTGCTGCTTAGGCAGATTTTTATTTAGAGCCTCTGAGTATGTTTTTGTGTGTTTATGTGTTTGGTTTGTTGTCGTGGTAGGTCTATGTGAGACGGGAATTGTAGTGAGTGTGGTTTCCTTCTCCTCCTGACTGGTTATGCCAGTACTGTGAGAGAGCTTAGCCTCCAGTTTGGCTATATGGTTGCATCTCTCACATGTGTTGGAATTTGTTGGGAGGAGGAGAGGGTTGTCTGTGTACATGAGGCAGTTGTAACATTGCCTCAAGATTCCCAGATTCACCTGCTGGACCGGAGAGGAGATTGACAACTGACCTTTGGACATGCTAGAATAGTATTGGGAATTCCTTTATAATTGCAAAAAAGGGCCAATGGGGAACAAGGTACTCAAGGGGAGTTTGTGAGAGTGTAGCGCTTTAAATTTTTTACGACCTGACTAATATAATTGCTTTAGTGAGCAAGTGCCAGGTAACTTAAATGCAATGTGTTACAGGTAACCTAAATGCAAAAATGACAAACAGTAACTTTCTTACAAGTGAAACAAGGAAATAAGTACA
Organism: Protopterus annectens; assembly: GCF_019279795.1. Taxonomy (NCBI): domain Eukaryota; kingdom Metazoa; phylum Chordata; order Ceratodontiformes; family Protopteridae; genus Protopterus; species Protopterus annectens. Next base: position 991,375,215 of record NC_056733.1, read on the forward strand.
GTAAGTACAGTATCTATATATATATATATATATATATATATATATATATATATATATATATATATATATATACACACATATACATGTACACACATATGTAGATATGGCATTTATATCACAACAGCAAACCACATGACAGCAATGCATTAGACAAGAATGGAAAGGAAACTACATGTGCCAACTGCATCAAGGAACAGCAAGCTTCAAAATGAGACCAGACCAATGTAATCCAAAAACTGTGTTACTCTCCGTGTTACAGGACCATCTTCACGGTCATCTTTTAACAGCTGAGGTGTATCAGCGAAATTGATGGATTCGGTCTCCTCAGCCATGAAGCAGTAGCACAAAATGTTCAAACCAAGAAATAAAGGGTTTTTTAATTTATGTCTCTAGTTGAGCAATGTTTTTTAAATATGAGTACTCCTTTAATACATAATTATTTTTCACTTATAGTTAATTGACTTGAAATTAGTAGTTAATTAACTAATCATGTGATAGGGAAAGACTTATATAATGTCATTGTTTGTAACTGTTAATTTCATTTTCAACTTGAGAAAGCTCGGTATTTAGCTGAGCGAAAGCGCTTGTTCTTTTCATTAAAGTCCTTTTGTAACAACTTACTGGCATTCTCCAGTTTTTGGATTACGTTGGTCTGGTCTCATTTTGAAGATTGCTGTTCCTTGGTTTGGCTTCCTGTTACCCTTTATTTCTTGGTTGTTACTGTCAAGGTACGTGTGTTATGTTGCGTCACATGGGTCAGACCGTATCAAGGGTAAGAGTAGGGCTGCTGACAGTTACTCACCAGACCTATTGGCGAATGTATGTGTTGCCAACCCAGTGTCTTGGCAGAATATGTGGGCTGTGGACACTATATAGGTCAGCAACAAAACAAACTGAACACATCCCGCAGCTAGCCACCCACAGATACCAACACATACGGTATAACTGCCAAACACACACACCTGCCATGCCCTGGAATCAAGCATCTACCTGTCTAGTCTACCGCACTACAGCATTATGCAGTAATAGAACATGCTACCGAGTTCTGGCATCACAGCACTCCCACAGGCATACTTCTAGGTGGATGACATCATCCGCAAAGTTAAAGACGCCGATAGGGAATGTATGTGGAGTGAGCCATCTAAAAGCATTACTCTGTCCCCAGGCAGCTGGAAACACACACGCACTTGGCAGGGCTGAGAGTAAACATACACCTAACTACCTTATTACACTACAGCATTACGCAGTTACAGAATGCGCTACAGAGATTACTGGAACACAGCACTCCCAGAGGCATACTTCTAGGTGAATGACATCATCCGCAAAGGCAAAGACGCTGATAGGGAATGTATGTGGAGTGAGCCATCTAAAAGCATTACTCTGTCCCAAAGCAGCTGGAAACACACACACACACACACACTTGGCAGGGCTGGGAGTCAAACATACACCTAACTACCTTATCACACTACAGCATTACACAGTTACAGAACACACTACCGAGATTACTGAACACAGCACTCCCAGAAGCATACTTCTAGGTGGATGACATCATCCGCAAACGCAAAGACGCTGATAGGGAATGTATGTGGAGTGAGCCATCTAAAAGCATTACTCTGTCCCCAGGCAGCTGGAAACACACACACAGAGGCACACACTTGGCAAGGCTGGGAGTCGAACATACACCTAACTACCTTATCACACTACAGCATTACGCAGTTACAGAATGTGCTACTGAGATTATTGAACACAGCACTCCCAGAGGCATACTTCTAGGTGGATGACATCATCCACAAAGGCAAAGACGCCGATAGGGAATTATGTGGAGTGAGCCGTCTAAAAGCATTAATCTGTCCCCAGGCAGCTGGAAACACACACACACTTGGCAGGGCTGGGAGTCAAGCATACACCTAACTACCTTATCACACTACAGCATTACGCAGTTACAGAACACGCTACCGAGATTACTGGAACACAGCACTCCCAGAGGCATACTTCTAGGTGGATGACATCATCCGCAAAGGTAAGGACGCCAATAGGGAATTTATAGAGAGTGAGCAGTCTAAAAGCATATTACTGTCCCATGGTAGACGTACACAAACACACGGCAGTGGTGTGAGTGGGACAACTGCCTATCTACGGAGCACTATTACAACACTACATAGATACGGGATGTGCCACAGACAGTACACCCTTCAAGACAGTCAACCAGTGTGTTCAATGAAGGCATCCATCGTGATGTAGAAAATGGACATCTGTTGCCTGGATGACCACCATCGCTATACAGGATGTCAATGGCCATGCCCATACACAGAGGCACATCACCGACACAAGGTGTCACTGGGCATGCTCACACACTTAGTATCACACGTCCGTTTGGAATGTACTGTGTGTCCATCAACACAATGGTGTACTGGGCATGCTCACACACTTAGCAGTTGCAAAGGGCCGTCTTGCATGCACACGGATTCTAAACACGGAAGGGCACAGTTTGGAATGTACTGTGTGCCCATCTACACAACGGCGTACTGGGCATGCTCACACACTTAGCAGTAGCAAAGGGCTGTCTTGCATGCACACGGATTCTAAACACAGAAGGGCACAGTATGGTGATACTGTCCCCACGTACATGAAGGCCACTCACATGTACTGACCAGTACACACTCAGGAGCCATCACAGATGTCTCAGGTGCAGATCACAGAGGTACATGCCGCAGTCTACTATGTAGCCCTCAGACATCACCATGTCGTTGGACCAGCAACACACAGCCATACATTACCACAACACAGTGTGACTCATGACCAGTGGACTGTACATAGATCTACAGCAACTGTGCAGACTACACATGTACCGACAGGGTTCCATCATGTGATATGCATTGCAATAATACCACGGTACATAACCAGGTCAGCTCTACACATAACAGGGGCCCTGGGTCTTACACAGCTGTGACAGATGACTGTCTCTGTACACCAAAGAACACACATGTTTGGATATGACATACATGTAATCGCAGTGGATATGTGCATGGACCACACACACACACAACACATATGTACATAGCATAGCTTTTGCTGTCCTCCGTGCAGACAAGTGGCTACAGCAATCACACACATGCAAATGGAAGGTAGGACCATGGCTGTTGAATGCTAACAGTACATGAGGTAGCAAACCCAAAAGAAAAACCCACCTCCATAGGTATCACAAGGGATAAGAAACTAAGGGTAATGCTATTCAATGCCAGAAGTCTAAACCTCAAGAAGCATGTACTTGAAACTCTCCTAAGCATGGAGAACATCGATGTCTGTGCAGTAACAGAAACCTGGTTCAAGGCTCCTGAGAGCACCCTAACACTACAGGTTATACCTCATACCATGTTTTTCGGCCCCAAAACTTGGACCGAACCACAAAAGGAGGGGAAGTATCAATATTCGTCAAAGATACCCACACCTCCAGGTTGGTGGCACAGCACGAAGCATCAGAGACTATCCATGTGCAACTAACAGTGGGTAAAACTGCCTTCCAGTTTATAGCCTGCTACAGACCACCCTCCCACACCCAGAAACCCCACTCGGCCTTCCTGAGAACACTGGAAAATATGAAGGTCTCTCAAACACCATTATATTGGGCGACTTCAACTACCCAAACATAGACTGGGAGCATTACTCTAGCTCCAACACCCTAGCCCAAAGTTTCCTAGAATTTATAAACTCAAATGCTATGGAACAACTTGTTGCCACTCCCACAAGAGGGGAAAACATACTGGACCTGATCATCACCAACATGGGGACTCTATGCTCCAGACCAGAAGTGTATCCCTCACTGGTAAGATCAAACCATAAACTAATCTCACTAGATGTGCACATCCCGACCCTAGCCCCTGCCCAGAAAATCACAGCGAAAAACTTCTCTAAAGCAAATTTTACACTCCTCAAAACCGAGGTGGAATCCTTCAAAGCCCCCGGGCCTGTGGAAAATATGGCGCAGACTGCAGAATCCTTTATAAACGCATTCTATGAACACCTTCAGGAATGCATGGATCATGCAATCCCAAACAAAACCAGGACCCAATCCTCCAAAGGCAGGCATCCTGTCTGGTGGACCCCAGCCATAAACAAACTATACAATAGAAGGAGGAAGCTACTACATGATAGAGCAAAATCTCAAAAAGGGAAGGCATCTCTGATCAGTATTAGCAAAAAACTACGAGCACTCATAAAATCGTCTAAGGCCAGCTTCGAGAGAAAAATTGCACAGGACACTAAGGGTAATCACAAGGCTTTCTTTAGTTATGTTAGGAACCTGGGTGAGAATTCCCAGATATGCTCAAAATTAATCCAAAATGACAAAAAATACACGGAACCCACAGACATTGCCAACATCCTAGCTGACAGGTTCAGCGCAAACTTCTCCCCCCACTTCCCCACCAAAAGGGCAAATATCTATCCCAGCAGAGTGCTGCCCCCCTGACATCTCAGATGCTCAGGTAAGAGTCGCCCTCTCCAAAGCAAAAAACACAGCATCAATGGGACCAGACGGTGTCCCAGGCTGCGTCCTACATGAACTCCAAGAAGAACTAAACCCAAACATAAAACTACTGCTCAATCTCAGCCTTACTACAGGATATGTACCCAAAGAGTGGCATACAGCAACAGTGGTCCCTCTCCACAAAGGTGGTGTCTTAACGGATCCTGGAAACTATCGCCCCATAAGCCTGACTAGCTTGGTCTGCAAAGCTATGGAAAGGATCATCATGGACCTCATAAATAAAGATATTGGGGACCTACAGACACTGGATCCTACCCAGTTCGGCTTTGTTAAGGGCAGATCCTGCCTCTTAAAATTGGTCAATTTCTTTGAAACAGTCACCAAGGCCATTGATGAGGGGAAGGTGGTCCACACAGCCTACCTGGACCTCGCAAAAGCCTTCGATACAATACCCCACTCGGGCATTATAGATAAGCTCACCAGCTTAAATATAAACCCCTATGTCACAAGATGGGTTGCAAACTGGTTCAAGGACAGAACCCACATGGTTAGAATTGCTGGAGCCATGTCAGACTCCAAACCAGTTACAAGTGGCATCCCACAAGGCTCAGTCCTGGGACCTCTCTTTTTCGGTATATACTTCTCGGAGGTACAGGCCAACATGGAAGGACTGTGGCTGACCAAGTTCACAGATGACTGCAAACTGGGCGCCATAATCGACTCTCCAGCTGACACACGCATCCTCCAAAAGGGCCTCATAGAAACAGACAACTGGTGCCAGAGCCATGGCCTCAAGCCAAACACCAAAAAGTGTATAGTCATCCCCTTCGGCAAAAACAAAGTGCCCACAAATTACCACATAGATGGTAATCCATTAAGTACGGAAGAAGTAATTAGGAACATGGGGACTCAAGTTGATAGCAATCTCCCATTCGACAACCCCGGGGGCCAACGTGGTTAGAAAAACATTTTATATAGCCCACCTAATCATGAAGGGATTCACATCTAGATCAGGGGAGGTCATCGTGCCTCTTTACTTATCCCTCATCAGGCCCATAATTGAGTACAATGCCCCTTTTGGGATGTACCTTTCCAGACATCTGCAGCAACTGGAAAGACCCCAAACGTACCTCACCAAGAGGATCAAAGGGCTCAAACAAATGCCATATGCTGCCCGGTTAAAGAAACTCCAGCTCTACTCAGTGGCATACCGCCTGCTCAGAGGCGATCTGTGCCTGACGTATAAAGCCATGTCCAACCTGGAATTAATGGACATGCTGCACCTCAGAAAATCCAAATCCCATCGAGCTACATGCTTGAAAGACTTGAACCTCAGCACCGAAATAAATAGGACATGCTGGAGGGACAGATTCATAACCCAGAGGCTCCCTTCACTCTGGAATAAAATCCCAGTACAGGTTAGGCAGAGTCCCACATTGACTCTCTTCAAGAGGAATCTTGATGAGTGGATGGGAGATCGTAGATTTACTCCAGGTATCACTTCTGTGTCACTGTTAGACAGAGGCACAGTATACTAACCTCAAAAAAAGGCATAGCAAAATTCATTTAAAATGGGTGGCGAAAGCCAAACACACTCTGGCTAGGCTTGTAAATGCCCTAGGGCAGATACCCTAGTATGAACCTATGAACCTAATGTTGACCGAGGACACATTCCCTCTGTACTAGTTACCCATGACACCCATCATATCATACAACAGTCCATGTGTTATGTATGTCATCACACATGTCCACCAATTGCGATGCATACAAACATGGCTACATGACAGGCATGTAGGACCAACACACATGTACAATTAGTAGTGTGCATGCAGCTACCATGCATGTGCAGTAGCTGATGTATGTGACTCATCTGTGCCTACCTACAACATGCAGTTGCAATGCAGCCCCATCATTGACACCTGTATATGGTGAAATACTGACAATACGGTAGGATGTACATCAGGTATGGATGGATGTGTGTACATAAAGTGGTGATCCACCTTTGCAGATGGATGTTTGCTGGGGACGGCTCACAGGTGTGTCACACCCCATCCTACCATTACATGTGCAAACAGTACGCTATGTTACTGTTACTTGACGGTGAAGACATAAAACCTACACAGCAGTCAGGTATTACTGACTGTAAGTCACTTGACACTTGTAACACTTACATCCTCCTGTGTGCATAATGCAGTACAATTGCTGGAGGTAGCGTTGGTACACATAATGCGGCCAGTACTGCTGCATGTTTGTCAGACGTATCATCATATAGCAGGTGTATCAGTCACAGTACTGCCATGTGTGTTTGCTTGTGTGACCATATATGCCACATATGGTGGGGAATACATCCCAATTGTTACACACCCCTGTACACTGTTGTAGAGATCTGTACATACTGCAGTGTGGAAAGCATGGTGTAGGCAGGGGTGGTGTGTGTATCACACACATGTCAGCTATCCGTATTTGAATGACATTTGCGGACTCCACAGTGTGTGTGTGTGTGTGTGTGTGTGTGTGTGTGTGTGTGTGTGTGTGTGTGTGTGTGTGTGTGTGTGTGTGTGTGCGTATGTATGTATGGCTGTCTGGTGCATGGAGTGAGGGTGTATGCTACCATACAGAACACACAGGATCCCTAACCCCTCATGGTGATGCAGTCTACTACCCTGTTGATGCCATTGGTCTCAACCGTACTGGCTACCTGTACATGTTCATTCTCTGTGTCGCGTCGTGTGGGTGCACAGTACTGTGAGAGTGATAGGCAGGGGTCCTCACCTCAACACTATGGAGTGTGCGTTATAGTGTTGTTGACCCCGTGAGTGTGGGCATGTTCCTGTAATGTGACAGGGTATTACTGCTACACAGTGAAGCCTCATGCTATCAAGTGGCCTCTAACGTTATCATCGGCCAGATCACTGTGTACACCCCCCCCTGCACCATGTCAACATACCTATGATGTTACCTGGTATGGATGTCACGTCTTTAGCCACTGTAGCCTATTAAACAGCCCACATGCTTCTGGATCAGTATATGTGTGGACATCTGTGGTATGTTAGCCTTTCCAACAGTCAGGTTGAGGCTACGTATAGTATGCTGATATTGCCATACGTGCCTGTGAGTACTCCACATTTACACATGGGAGACTGCAAACACTGCTACCTGTTGGCACATGCAAGTAGACCATAAGGAGGGAACCAGGGCATCATTACCAACATGCTGTTACTATTGTTATCGAGACACATACTGAGAAAATATAACAATGCATGATAAACCTGTACTACATGGTATGTCTGGTGCATGTCAACAGTACACAACTAATCAACCAAAAACTGGAAACTGGAACTGGAAGTGAAGAAAAAGAACCTCTTCCAAAATTGGTTTTAAACGTTTTAATCCACAGTAAAACACAGTAAGCCACGCAAAAAAATACACAATGAACGCCTTCTCACTCAGCATTTTCGTCACTACTGGACTTCATCAGATGCTGAAACAAAACAACAGTTCCTAGTTACCCAGGATGACCAGTAAAGATGACAAATTCTTTAACGAATGTGATTTGTTACACAAAATGTTTCTCGAAAGGGGTTATCCAAATGATTTTGTTCAAAAATTAAGAACAGAGGTTGAAAAAGGTAGAAGGGAAAGATTTAAACCCATAACAGGGTCACACAAGGAAGTAAAAATGATAGAAGACAAGGAAGAAGAAAATTTTCAGCAGTCACTTGTTATTGAATACAACACATTAAATAAAGAGGTGAAAACACTATTTTATAGGGAATGGGAGAGATTTAAGAACTTTACGGATTTAGAAGGTATTTCTACCCAAATGCCCAAAGTTATATTCAAAAATACTATTAGTATAAAAGGATGGTTGGAAAACAACATAGATAACAGGGGGAAAAAAGACATACAAGGTAGGGTAAAAACAGGCACCTTTAAATGTGGCAGGTGCATGCAATGTGACAATATTTTGGATAAAGGAAAAGTTTTCCTGGAAGGGAGAAAAAGATGGCTAAAAAGTAAGGCATATTACAACTGTGAATCAAGGGGGTTGGTATATTTAGCTATATGTATGGCATGCCCGTCTTTCTATGTAGGGAAGACGGAAAGGTCACTTAAAAGAAGAATATACGAACATATGCACGATGTTAAAAAAGAAAAAGAAACCAATGCCATTTTTAGACATTCTAGGGTTTGTGTAGGGTCCAAATTTAAATTCTTTGTGTTGGACCAAATAATTGGTAATAAGAGAGGGGGTCCCTTGGAAGAACTTATATCCTATAGAGAAATGTGGTGGCAGATAGCCTTAGAAGCCAACAGAAAACCTGGCTTAAATGATCATATATCCATTCAGCCTCTTTTGAAAATAAGAGCTGAAAAAATATGAAGGAAAAGGTGTAATAAAAAAAGCAACCAGGAGGTGGCACCACAGTTGCATAGAATATATAGGTTTACAATGAAGGAATATATATATATATATATATATATATATATATATATATATGTATTTCTTATCTATCTATTTTTTCCTATTCATTTTTTAAAAAGCAATTTTATAAATATATCTATTTAAATATTTAAATAAGTTAAAAGGATTTTTTAAAAAAGATCTTAGGATTATTTAATAAAACAATTGTGTGTTTTTTAGAATTATTTAATTTTATGAATAATAAATGAGTAACTAATTAGTATGTAATGAAGGCTTGTAATAGATTGGTAGATTGATTTTAAATAATATATAAAAGGGTAACTAGGAACTGTTGTTTTGTTTCAGCATCTGATGAAGTCCAGTAGTGACGAAAACGCTGAGTGAGAAGGCGTTCATTGTGTATTTTTTTGCGTGGCTTACTGTGTTTTACTGTGGATTAAAACGTTTAAAACCAATTTTGGAAGAGGTTCTTTTTCTTCACTTCCAGTTCCAGTTTTTGGTTAGTTGGTGATTTGTGGTGGTTGGCAGACACCGGTTTGGCGTATTTTTCTTAGTACACAACTAATGTAATATACACTTCTCTCACTATTCTGTTCACCCTGTGCATCAGACCATTTGAGCATGTCACTGCACCGATGGTGTGGATGACAGGGATGCAGCACAGGCTTCATCATATGCACAGGGTGATAATGTTTGCCAGGGGCATAGGCTGCACCAATGGATGACATCATGTGTGTGGGTAAGGGCTGGTGATCTGATTGGACATGTCTGGTCATTATGCATGTGGGTGTTGCAGTGCCCTACAGATGTGTTTGCCATGTGCGTGTATGTGTGCACACAGTTCTGCCTTTTGTGAGGCATACACAGGGGTATTATTGACAGCTCCAGATTGTACAGACCAGAATATACAGCTGACTGTGTCCGGCCATGGCCACATGACCTGTGCTTGCCAGGGGTTGCACAGGCACTACCAGGCGGAGGTACAGACTGGCTACTGTCCAACGACACATGTCCACTGGAACCGTGTCCCCGCTGGGAATGTCCAGGGCCACATCCAACTGACCTGCTGTGTCCTGGTGTGGACAGCGCAGCACCAGCTGCACTGCTACTGCTACCGGCACTATGGGAGCGGGCATGTGAGGTGGCATGCTCACGTTGACCTGCACTAGGTGGTGTAGCTGGCCTACGTCCACGTGGCCTACGCCGCACTTCTACCAGATGTTCCAGCACAGACAGCTCATGCTCGCAGATTGCCATGCCACAGTCAAGGATTCCAACCATGTCACCCAATTGCCTGTCCAGAACATCAGCAATCTGCTGTTGAGCATTTGCCAATGCCTGGATGTTGTCATTTAGAGTATGGATAGCAGCCCTCTGCAGCCTCTGCCTTCTCTGTTCTGCTGTTCAGCATGTGCCTGTGCCACCATTACAGTCTGGAACATGTGTCTGGTGACACCAGCTGCTGCGCTCTGTCCTGCAGGTGCATGTCTGCTAGAGGTCCTCCTATGAGCAGCACTGGATACATGCCTGTGTGGCACATCTGCAGTCATTACACTGACACCATGGTGTGGAGACACACCTTCTGTAGCCACCACACATTCCTGTTCCACGCTAACAGATGCTGACGGTCCTTCCTCTATGGCCACTGGTGATGTGGTATGTGTTGGCAGCAGAACTGTGTGCGGGGAAGAGGGAGACATAGCTGGGATGGCAACCATTGGCACAGATTCAGCCCCTGACAACCCTGCCTGTTCCTCATGCATATGTTCATCACTGCTAGTATCTGTGAGGACACTAACATCAGATGGACCACAGGAGGGTAACACAGCTACATCACCTGTGAATGCAAAGAAAGACTCTAAATTACAATAGACACAGACAGACACACACACAGACAGACACACACACACAGACACACACACACAGACACACACACAGCCACACAGCCACACACACACAGACACACACACACATACAGACACACACACACACACACACACACACACACACACACACACACACACACACACACACACACACACACACACACACCATGCATGTGATTTGACAGATGGCATGCAGCATGCATGTAATACAGCAGATGGCATGCAGCTTAGACATTAATAGTGTTAGTTAGCATACCTCCCTGAGTTGCACACAACAGCAAGCAGGTGTCATATCAGTAGCCATGCAGTTCACACAATCATGGTAGTAAGCATGCATCCCTGTGATGCACCATGTGGACCAGAACAGGTTAACAGTACACATGGCTGAAGTGACCTTGACATGTAATCTGCTGACGTGTGCATTAACATGCATACATGTCTGACACAGTGGTGTCCTGACACATGTACAGCATAGTAATGGGCATCACATTGCAGTGTTGTCTGTATGTCCTACAGATAGAATGCATGTTTAGCAAATGTGCATGAGCATGGAAGGGTAGTGTGAGCCATCTACATTGCTATACAGTGTGAAGTACAGACACTGTGCCATTGTATGGCATCATGAGGCGTCTATATTGCTATACAGTGCGTAATATGCACACATTGCATAGCCATAACTGCATGCATACCCATGACATAACTGTGGATTGTGACCCACGATGCTGAGGTGTATACAAACCAAACCATGCTGTGTCATGTGACAGGTCACTGGAAGACCTACAGATGACACCCCTGCACAACTACTACAGAGTCTTAGCTGCCTGGCAACCATGTCCACACATGGCAGACTTGTCAATTCACCATATCGCACATGACATTGATGTACCACACACGAGGTGCACAGCTAATGGTTATGTCCTACAGCAGCAAGGGAAAGGTACAGTATCTGTGGCCTGATGTGGTGTCAATGTCTGTGGAAGCTGTACAGGTGACTACTGTCATGCTATGACACAGTCGTGATGTTCAACACATCTTACATGGTAGACTTAAGTGACACCTCCACTAGCTGTGAACAGGCTTTTAGGCTGTCCAGTGTACCACATCAACTGTACAATCAGGCAACTAAGGCTATAATTGGACCATGTGTGGACAATGTGCAACAGGGTGTATACACATCACATGTACTGTGTGGCTACATGTCTCTGGCCATCCCCCATGGCCATGTGTGAACATGTGTTGGCCAAATGTTTGTGATGGCCATCTATCTCACATGTCTGTGTTGTCCCATATGACATACACCCATAGATATCAGATATGTCACCATCCACAGGGCTATGCAGACAGTGGGTTGTATGTTTGATATGTTGGGTATGTGTTATGGGATAGTGTGACAATATTGCAGCCAGAACACTACATGTCTGGGACATGTCAGATGGCACATCACAATGTGTGCACCCATTGCAGGGGCATATAACACAATGGTAACTCCTGTGGGCTGACCATATTCCAGCTCACTGTGTGGTACTGTTTGCATACCACACATGTGCTGTTCCAATGTATAGTACATATGCCTACATTGTACAACACCTCCACCGTTGTATGCACAGATGTCCACGCAGGTAGCAATGACAGATACTGTGGTTTCATGTCAGTGTATCATTTCATTTGTATATATATTGCACATGAGTAGCCAGTGTGAATGATGGGAGATGTGACCTGTATATCGTGACTAGACCAAATATCAAGTGTACAAGTGTTAACTGGCCACATGGCGAATAGATCTATGCTTTAACATGCCTGATACTGATGACAGTCTCACCTGCAACGGACTGATGTCTGCGCAGTACACCAGAGGTACCTGTATAGGGGTGACACAGCAGTTTGAACATTATCCAAGACTGTATGACAGCCACAGGGTGCACTGTGCATGTTAACACATTCACCTGTACAATAGCATAAAGTATGCACATGTGTGCACACACAAGGTAGCATACTGTAGTATGCAGCATGTGTGTAAACATACCTTGCATATGATGTTACATTACATAATGTACAGTGACACATGCAACTAAATGGGATATAATAGTCATGTGGATTACCGACTTACCAGGCAAGTCCAGGCTCATTGGTTGGGAGACACCCACCTCCACGATGGCAGCTAGTGTTTGTGGATGTTGTTCAGAGGGTGTCCCCAGACTGGCTAGTAGTTCCTCGGTGTGTGTGATTGGGGGTTGGGTTGATAGCCCACCACCTGTTCCACCTTGTTCCCTGGTGATTGCAGTGGCACGCTGTTTTGCATGTCATATCAAGTCCGTGCAGTGTCTGTGCACCTGCTGGTAGGTGCGGTTATAGCCATCCACATCATTAACCATCCTGCGAAGATCCTGCCACAGGTCGTCACGCTGCTGGGCATGCTGTGGCACATGGCTGAACAACACCTCATAGTTCTCATGGAGGAACGGGATGAGGACATCCTCCTCCTGGTGGCTATACGCTGGCAGGCGTGAACGAGGCATTATCTGTAAGACATAATCATGGTGACAAGACACAGTATCACAGAGATGTACAGAGATACTGCTGCACATACATTTGTAGTAAATCTAGTACATCTGCACAGTTATCTTTGCAAATCATCATGACACTGAAACGAATGACATGTTTGTGTCACACACATGTAACACCTGTTATGCACTGGATATCATCACCATATATGTGTGTCACCTCATTACATTGTTCATACACTATGTGAGTGCTGTCTTGATGTGGGCATGTCTGTTTGCCTGCACTGGTGTTCTTACCTATCAGCACATGCCTGGATGTGTCCACAGTAATACTGTTGACTTTGATGCTATGTATATGTCACATATCAACACATACACTGCCTTAATGGACTTGAGCAGTGACAATGCACACATACGCATGTAAACCTTTACATGCATGTGTTTTGCCATATACATCTACACGGCACTGTACAGCAGTTCAACATCCTGCCACGGATCGCCTGTGTTGCACATGTGATAGACATGGGACAATGTCTAGTCGGACGTCATTCGCAGGTATGGTTATCAACTAAAGCATGTACAGGCAAGGTTTCCTAGCTGTATCCAACAGCCATTTTGCCACTGCAAGGTGCATCAGTGCCACATTACTGATCCAGACAGTTGATAATATATCTACCATGCGGTCATTACACCATGTATGACAGAGATGACATGTACAGCTTTGATGGACAGGGTTGCATGGTATGGCGGGAGTATGTCACATGTATGGCACAGGGATCTGTCCAGCATGTGGCGATCCTAGTAGTAGGACGGTGGCTGTTCATGACGTATGTCTTTCAGATCAGGATATGTACATGTAGCATGTCCAACATCATAGTGTAGCACATGTCTTTATGCAAGGTAGCCAGCATGCTGCATAGTGGAGGTGAGGATTGTGAAGCCTGTTATCGCCCATCCACGCATGGCCAATACCCCTTAAAGGTGATATGTGATCCAATATTGTCACCTGAGTGCTGCGTATGACTGTCCAATGATCTCCATGCTAATGGATAGCACCCTGTCATGACATGGGTGCCTCGTATGACTACCTAAGAGGCCTGGAGATGTCACCAACTCAGGGAGGTGAACTGCACAGCACAATCCCTTACACAGTGTCCTTAATGTTGACCACAGCCTAGGTGGTAGTTAATGGGTACAGGGATATTCACCTAGGGTGACTATGCTGATATCATCTGTCAGAATGTGCACATATGTCACACACCTCACCCACAAAGCCCATTCTGTATGTTGTTCACAACACTGAGACAGCTATTGCTCATAGGTCATGGCCATTCACATCCTTACATACACATATGCCTCACATTTGTCTGTGTGGTATGGGTTACAATAAGGGGGGAGTACAACACATTAACCCTGTTTTACTGTAGCCGCCACTGGTGTGATATGCACATGTCACTCTGACACCTTTTGTAGTGCTGATTCTGTCAACAGGCCACTGGTAGAACACTCATGTGACATACAAAGGTACATGCAGTTAAACATCCGTACTGTCATCTACATCTGTACTGCTAACATCTACGTTGATAATGGTTCATGGACTTGCAGACCATACTCAGCAGGGTAATAGTGCGGTGCCTTCAAATTATGACTGTCGTCACCACTTGTGGGTTGATATTATCCAACACTCTATCTGCATTGCATTTTCATGCTCAGCACTTGTTCAGAACTTGTGAGCACTTCATGAGCTACTAATTAATATAGCACCCATTCCAAACCATTTCTCACAAGTACACTGTCTGTCCTTACATTTCCAGCTTGCTTACAGTACAACAGCTGTTGTACACACGTAACTCACATATCTTGTGAGACATGGTTTAATATACAGGCATGTCCAACTGTCACATACCAGTGCTATTGCCTGTCTATATGATGAATATGGTGTACATGTGGCAATAGAACAATTGTCTCATGCACACAGTAAATGCTCACCTCCCAACATACGACACTACAGCCTGTGGGAGATGCACATATGCAGCCATGCTGGGGGTAATGCTGTCACCAACCCTGACTGAACCTGACAGTCATGTGGGGACGTGTAACATTTGCAACACACTCCACTCATCACATAGTCTCACAAGATCTCCACCACCACAGGCCACACATATGAGTACAATTTGTGCAGTACCTCTCCATACTCTGTGTAGGCACCAAAGGCAGCCCCCATCACCAAACACAACAACTATAACTTATAGCCCACAGACTCATGTGTGCCCATCACATACAGCCAATAGAGTGTTATAACATACACAAAACACCAGTCATAGGTGACACTGTAGGTGGTCACACTGATGTCCCACTCAGCAGGCTACACAAGGTGATAGTCGCTTACATCTAGCTGTCGGGTAACTGGTTCTGCAACATAACCTGTGCACCCATGCCACACCTCACCAGGTACAATTTGATTGTCATTCTCCATGTTAGTGTGACTGCCCTGAGATGCAACTTCACAGACTACATGTGCAGGGACATGCAATAGCTCACCAGTCTTGTAGCCCTGAAGGTATGGGACAAGCCCTGGGGAGCATTATGCATTCATCCGGACTTGATACCACTGTACAATGACTGACTGTTTCACTTCAACAGTTGTCTATGCTTCTGCTGTCATTCCACAGGCATCCAGTATCTGTCTGCTTTGACTGACATTGTCAACAAAACACGATGCTTTGGCATAGATGACCTGCACCTGTCAGCCCTGGGAGTACAGATAACATGTAAGGCTCTTGCTGCTCCTATACTGCCTGTCTTGCACAGTTTCCAATAGCATTCACCACCAGAATGGGAAACGGCAAGCAAAACATGAGGTCATGTGACTCAGTGCTTGACATCTTCATCTCTGACTCACGCAAGCAAGGCACTCCTTATAATGGACCACTTCAATATCTCTGCAGTGACTGGGACCTGCCTCTAGGCTCCACAGAGCACACCTGCAATGACAGGTTATACGCAGACCACACCTTTCAGTCATGTAACCTGGACCGGAACACCCACGGCTGAGGTGTTCCCATATTCCACTATGTTGTATAGACATCCTGGCTAGTTACTTAGCACAATGCATCAGAGGTGCTCCACTTGCAACTAACTGTGGCCAGAACTGCTATACACATTCAACAACATACCCCACAGTTACCAGACCTCATTTCTTGGTGTACTGGACAGTAGGGTTCAGACAGGTGCTACTGATGTGAGACTGACACTACCCCACACTTAACTGGGATAGCCACTTATGTACTGACACATTAGGCCAATGCTGTCCGGGATTCATAACCTCCACTCGGCTGGATCAACCCATACACACCACCTCCAAGACCAACAATATCCCAGACATGGACACTACCAACATGTGACTGGTGTTCCACACCTGGGGTTATCCCCTCATTGGTGAATTCCGAACATATGCTAATCACCCTTTTTATCCACATCCCAGCACCACACCCTTCACGGTATATACAGTACAAGAGTACTACAATGCCTACTACAGACATCTTATGACAGTGGTAGTTAACGTCATGACACCCATGCAGATGGACAATGCACATACAAATGCTGAAACATACCCCAGTGCACTTCATTAGCACTTACACGACTGCATGGATCATGCTATTCCAAACAGAGCCATGATGGTACCCACCAAATAATGGACACCACTCTGGGGTTCCAGTTCCATGGACATAATTTACAACAAAAGGTGGAGGCTGTTGCAAAGTGGAGCACAATCCTGTGGGTGGGGTAGCTCACTGGTCAGCCTCAGTAGGGCTACGGGATCCCTCATCACATACTCCGAACCTAGCTATGTAAACATTACTGTGACACATTCCAGGGTGTACCACAAGGCATTATGGAGGTATGTCAGTAGTCAATGGCAATACACACATCTGCTCTGACATGCAACAGTTACTCAGGAACATTACAGAACCGAGTGATGTTGGCAACATGCTGGCGGATGGGTTCGATGCTAACATTACACCCTCTCACTACCTACAGGGCCACAATCCATGCAGGAACATTGCGGTGTCCCTGCAGTCACAACTACACAGTACTAACCTCCACTCTCTAAGGCCTGGAACACTGACTCCATGTGACCGTCCAACATCCCAGGCTGTGATTTACACAAACCTCTGAACGACATGTCTCCCCACTTGGCCACCAGATTCAGTAATAGCCTTGTATCAGACATTTTGGCCCCTGAATGGCACACAGCAACAGTTATCACACTCCACACAGGTGGCACCACAATGAACGAGAGGGACTATTGTCCTATACACCTGACTGAACTGTTCTGCAAGGCTATGGGGCACATCATCATAGAAGTCATTCACAGAGACATTGGTGGGCTCCAGTCCTTTGATGCCACCCAGGTTGGACTTGTTAGGGCCAGAGCATGGCTCCTACACCTGGTGGACTCCTTTGATACAGTTACCAGGGTAGTTGATGATGGTAAGGGGGTCCACACAGTCTGCATTGTCCTCTCATTGGCTTTCAGCACTGTTCTCCATTCTGGTATTGACAACATACACATCCACATGCACATCGACCCCTATGTCTCAGGATGTTATGCAAAGTGGCTCACAGACAGGACCCACACAATGAGGGTAGCATACCATAGTACCTACTGTATTTCAGTTACACTTGGCGTTCAACAGTCCTCAGTCATAAGGCCCCTCATGTTCGGTATATGCTTCCCTGAGGTACAAACTAGCACAGAAGGACTTTCCCTGACTAGCTTTCCAGACAACTGCATACAAAGCACCATGCTTGATCCACCAGCTGATACTGACACCCTCCATAAGGGTGTCACTGTGGCGGATACCTGATATCAATATTATGGCCTCAAGCTGCATGACACAAGGTGCATGAACATCCCCTTTGCATTACACCAATCACCCACTGACTATCACATAGGTGGTAGTCCCCTACATACATGTCACATTGTACGTGATTGTAGTACACACGTATGTAGCACCCACTCTTTTGATAACCATATTGCCACTGTGGCGTGGATATCCTTCTACATGGCCACCCTTATCTGTACTGGGTTTGTAGCTGGAACATAGGCACCCATTGTACCTCTGAACTCCTGACGTATACACACATTCAAGGGTACAACACCCCATTTAGGGTGTGCCTTACAGAACAGCTATGGCTTTACATACCACAACATTAACACGCCATGAGGATTATTGAGCTCTGAAGGTTGACATATGCAGCAGAACTATGGACACCACACTGTACATATTTGCATACTACATACTCAGGGGTGACCTCTGCTGAACAGACAGGGACAATGTCCACAACAATATTCATGGATATACTCCACATAAGCGACATAAGCAAAAGCCACTGTGAGCAACATGCTCATGGATATGTGCACACACGCAATGATGAGTGGGATGTGCTTGAGGGTTACATTCCCAAACCAGACACTCACCATGCTTTGGAACATGATTTCTATGTACATCATGCAGGGACACTCAGTAGCACTGTTCATGTGATACCTCACTTGGTGGATGGGAGACACACATGTACGCCAGGGATCACTGCAGGGGCTGTACTGTGCAGAGATGCAGGTAACACATGGCTCTGCTGTTCACAGACAGGACACTACCCTAGAGAGGTGCCGCTGGTGTAAACACTGTAGTTGGGCTCACACATAGACTTGCCAGACTGCATAGTACCCCACTATGAACCTGTGAAGCTATTACATGTCCTTTGTGCATGGTTAATTGAGTAGCTCTTCCATTTCGATTAGCAATCATGCTGTTACAGTGTCCTGTGACTAGAAGCCATATGTATCCTGATATTGTATATTGTACATGCCAAAAGACGATACCTTTGGTATATATGATATGCCTGTTATGCTGTGTAGAATATCTGACATATCTATCTACAATACTGTACATTACACATATTTTACATATTATCCCATAATGCAAAGCATACTTGCACAGCGGGACCATGTTAGGCATGTCATTGTCGTTATATGCCCATACACATGCCTACTGTGACAGTATATCAACATGTACTATCCCCTGCTATGGCACGTACTTGTTGGACATACCCTACCACTGACGGTGGGTGGTATGGAATTGTTCTGTTTAAAGCCCTCATGTAGCATCCCTTGTGGTGTCTGTGATGTTTACCTTGTGGTCCACTGCAGGACATACAATTTCTACAAGTGTTACTATGCTCAGCAAGACATCACTACATAATACCTTTTCCCACTTTATGCATTGTGGACACTTTTAATTAATACAAAACACTAACATACTGAGTGTTCTACATACCTTGTTATCGTTCCGAACTTTCGTAACTATCTCTCTTACACTGTTTAAACAGTTCTATGGTATGAGCATATGGTTTGAATGTCTGGCAAGTTACCCTTATATACATCGATACCTGTAACATGTGGTTTCCTGCCGCCAATTGGTGTTCCTGAGTGAATTATTACTTGCACATCAGCTGTGCAGCTGCTCCATTTGCTAATTACACGGCAACAGTGGGGTATAATTGAATTCTCCACTTGGGCGTTGCCCATTTGCCCTACCTTTGGGGAGACGGCCTGTATTGTGTTTTGTTGTGTGTAATTGCAACTGCTATGTGTAGAGACACGGATATTTTGGATTCATGTCCCCAGTGGATTGTATGTGATGGCTAGAGTATGTGGTTCTACATGTAAGTGTACCTGTCATCCCAACCATCTGATAAGGGACTATTGCAAACAAAACCTGTAACATCGCCATCTGTTCCATTATACAACGGCTACGATTTCACATGGTGCCTTTAAAAATGTGCCTCGCACAAGGTATGTTAACTCTTCGGCAGATGTAATTGAGTGACTGGATGTTTGTGCTGTAATTACAATCTGTATTGCTATAGTTTCGTGTGTGGGGGGATGTAGGTGGGTGAACGTAGCATATACAGGTTTGTGGGGCTTGCAGTTCTACATATTCCATATATGTGTGTGGGCTCCTTCCCTAATTAAAGACCTATCAGTTAGTAGACTTTTGTTACAGGCATAAACATTGGGCCGTTGTTAATTGGTTTCTATATAGTATGCAGGTGAGGTTGATACTTCCATACCTCAGGAAATACAGCGATATGTAAAGGAATGTTATTAAATGACAGCTGTCCTGTGTATTTCTGTCCCAGATATTTGCACTCATTGCAGTTGTGTTGGTAACTGAACCGCTTTGGCATGGACCGCCACCTTTTCAAATGGCCATTGTGGGACACTTACGGGATACACATCGGTGTTTACAGGCCGACACATACCCATGGTCAGTACACAGGATAGCACATACTTTTATTCTGAATACATACTTATTGTTGTAGGACTTTAGCTACTTATCATATTGCATGTAACATTTACGTTTCTTACATAAAGGCATAACTATTTAATGCAACTATTACATAATATATGGGACATAATAATGTCCTACAATCTCGGACATTTGCCCTTTTTGATGTTTTATGTCAGGACACAGCTGCCCAGGAAGGGGCTGTCCCTCCTAATGTGGGACAGGTGGTAACCGTATGCCTATGGCTAGCTATAACCATACCTACCGTAATGATCTACCTCCGAGTTGGCACTAACAGACACATGATGCAGACACACACACACACACACACACACACACACACACACACACACACACACACACACACACATTACAGTCACATGGAAACACACATGGCACCCTCAACACACACACATACACAGACTACAGCAATCACAAACACAGTTGAACACAGTACCTACGTGGACCGCAACACCAGCAGCAGTAACTAAGTGTCCCTTCATATCGTGATAATATTACTCGCGGTTCTAGTGTACCGGTACTGTGTTCTTTCAGTCTTTCAGCCTTGTGGTTATGCGTGTCAGTATGTGACACATTCCATAGTTGGCGATATCCTATTTATTTGTACCTCCATGGCTGTATGCATGTCGTTGACTTATCTATATATTTGCAGATATCGGTGAATCTGTATATATCAACATATATCTCTCTATCACCCTTTCTATCTGTATTATATATATATATATATATATATATATATATATATATATATATATATATATATATTTATATATATATAATATATCTGACAGAGAGAGTGACAGGCAGAATATATATCTGACAGAGAGAGTGACAGGCAGAATACCCCTTTCATTGTGTACTTGTCAGTGTATACTGTTTCCTGGACTCCACACGTTTGTGTTTGAACCTGTCACATTACACAGCTGCCGTAGGCACATCTTGGCTACCATAGTGTTAGGTGATTGTGTACATGATTGTGTGTTCTACTCGGCAGTGGTCGTTATACCCTTCAGAGCAGGCACTATTTGTACAGGGGTGAATAATGCTGGTTTCACCTGTTCTGGACATCACTGACCATGATCTGCACGATATTCAGAGAAGTTTAGCCCTGTTTCATGCATATCCGTATAGTCATATTTAAACTACACTTACCAGCACTGGGCAACGCATATTCCCACTAACGTGTGCTAAACATGATCTGATGACCTGCATCCGACATGCATTATTCGTGCCTTCGGGATTAAGTTACATCCCTTGCAGGACATGGGACCAGGAACATGCATGACGGTCACTGCATTTACCACTTGGGCATCTGGGATTTCTACACGTGTTATGGCATTTTGTATGTGGACTATACTACGGCTGTTACTCCATACTGCAATCACATGGGTAACTCAATTAGTTTACATATGGATGAGTCCTATTAATGGTATGTCCATGTGATGTTTAATGGATGTGCTCCAGCACTGGGTATGTATATCACAGTGAGCCACACACGATAATGTGCTACACCTTCAAATACCATAGGTGGAGCATGCTGGGGTGACAGATACCTGTCATGGGTACACCCCATGCCTTGACATGACATCCATGATTACATTATGTGGAGCCCCTCATTAATGCACCAGGGAATCCGTGCAGAGTGTGTGGAGAACAGTACTTACACACATGTGATCCCGCGATTGCCTCTGCTCCACTGAGAGACAGTTGGTTACTCGATGCTGTGGTGACAGCAGACACTGTTTGTCTCGATTGGTGTATGGCCTCTGACAATTGGGCGTGTGCCTATCGATGTACCGAGGAACCTATACACACAGTACCAACATATGCTGATAGGTGCATGCACTGTTCAGGTGTTGATATTCCTTGTTCCAATAGCTGTTGTGTGTGCAATGGTTGAGGGCTGCCTATGTAGGATTCACACAGTAGCCCACCTATATATTACAATTTACAGGTGGTCGTGTGTGTGTGCCATCCATTTTACTGTGTGTGCAGGTGGAGAGGTGTGTCAGTCCGTAGGGGCCTACACTGTCAGAGTATGTGCTATACATTCCCTCTTTGCCAAGGCATAGGCATATTGGGCACGCCTCCATCTGCCTACTGGGGCTGGCACAGGGTGTTCGTGGTCTGAATCCCTCTGTGCCTGTGATGGCCTTGGCAATTGCAGTGGGCTATGAGGTCCTTCACCATTTTGTCCCTGCTGCAGCTGTTTCCACCGGATCATATTATGTAGCATGGCACATACTATGAAGATGTGGGCACACGTGCCTGAAGAGTACTGCAAGGCTCCACCAGATGTGTCCAAGCAATGGAACTGTGATTTCAGCATCCCAATCACATGCTCTATGATGATTCTGGTTTGTGCGTGTGCCTCATTATGTACTTTGACTACTTATCATATTGCATGTAACATTTACATTTCTTACATAAAGGCAAAACTATTTAATGCAACTATTACATAATATATGGGACATAATAATGTCCTACAATCTCGGACATTTGCCCTTTTTGATGTTTTATGTCAGGACACAGCTGCCCAGGGAGGGGCTGTCCCTCCTAATGTGGGACAGGTGGTAACCGTATGCCTACGGCTAGCTATAACCACACCTACCGTAATGATCTACTTCCGAGTTGGCACTAACAGACACATGATGCAGACACACACACACACACACACACACACACACACACACACACACACACACACACACATTACAGTCACACGGAAACACACATGGCACCCTCAACACACAGACATACACAGACTACGGCAATCACAAACACAGTTGAACACAGTACCTACGTGGACCACAACACCAGCAGTGGTAACTAAATGTCCCTTCATATCGTGATAATATTACTCGCGGTTCTAGTGTACCGGTACTGTGTTCTTTCAGTCTTTCAGCCTCGTGGTTATGCGTGTCAGTATGTGACACATTCCACAGTAAAATAGTTACCAACAAACATTGATACTGCACTGCTCACAGCTATGTGAACATGAACATAGTTACCAATAAACATTGATACTGCACTGCTCCCTGATGTGTGAACATTAACATAATTAGCAATAAACATTAAAACTGCACTTCTTACAGTTGTGTGAAGAGTAAGTAAGTTACCAATAAACTTTGATACTGCACTGCTCACAGCTGTGTGCACATTAACTTAGTTAACAATAAACATTGATACTGCACTGCTCACAGTTGTGAAAACATTTACATACTTACCAATAAACATTGATACTGCACTGCTCACACTTGTGGGAACAGTAAGAAAGTTACCAATAAACATTGGTACTGCACTGCTCAAAGTTGTGTGAACATCAACATAGTTACAAATAAACATTGATACTGCACTGCTCAGAGCTGTGAAAAAATTAACATAGTTACCAATAAACATTAATAATGTACTGCTCAGAGTTGTGTGAACATTAACATAGTTACTAACAAGCATTGATACTGCACTGCTCACAGTTGTGAAAACATTAACATAGTTACCAATAAAAATTGCACTGCACTGTTCACAGCTGTGTGAAAATTAACATAGTTACTAATAAACATTGATACTGCACTGCTCACAGTTGTGGTAACAGTAACATAATTACCAATACACATTGATACTGCACTGCTCAGAGTTGTGTGAACAGTAACATAGTTACCAATAAACACTGATTGTGGACTGCTCACATTTGTGTGAAGAGTTACATAGTTGTCAATAAACATTGATACTGCACTGCTCACAGTTGCTAAAACATTAACATAGTACCAATAAACATTGATACTGCACTGCTCACAGTTGTGTGAACATAAACATAGTTAAAAAGAAACATTGATGCTGCACTGCTCACAGTTGTGTGAACAGTAACATAGTTACCAAGAAACATTGATACTGCACTTCTCACAGTTGTGTGAATAGTAACATTGTCACCAATAAACATTGATACTGCACTGCTCATAGTTGTGAAAAAATTAACATAGTTACCAATAAACATTGATACTGCACTGCTAACAATTGTCTGACCATCAACATAGTTACCAAGAAACATTGATACTGCAATGCTGACAGTCGTGTGAAAAGTAACATAGTAACCAAGAAACATTGATACAGCTCTACTCACAGTTGGTTGAACAGTAACATAGTTACCAATAAACATTGATGCTGCTATGCTCACAGTTGGGAAAATATTAACAAAGGTACAAATAAACACTGATACTGCACTGCTCACAGTTGGGTGAACATTAACATAGTTACCAATAAACCTTGACACTACACTTCTCACAGTTGTGAAAACAATAACATAGTTACTAATAAACATTGATACTGCATTGCTCACAGTTGTGTGAACATTAACATAGTTAAAAAGAAACATTGATGCTGCACTGCTTACAGTTGTGTGAACAGCAACACATTTACCAAGAAACATTGATACTGCACTGCTCACAGTTGTGTGAACATTAACAGAGTTACCAATAAGCATTGATACTACACTGCTTTCCATTGTGAAAACATTAAAACAGTTACCAAGAAACATTGATTCTGCACTGCTCACAGTTGTGAAAACATTAACATAGTTACCAATAAACATTAATACTGCACTGCAAATAGCTGTGTGAACATTAACATAGTTACCAATAAACATCGATACCGCACTGCTCACACTTGTGTGAACATTAACACAGATACCAATAAACACTGATACTGCACTGCTCACAGTAGTGAAAACATTAACATAGTTACTAATATACATTGATACTGCACTGCTCACAGTTTTGTGAACATTAACATAGTTACCAATAAACATTGATACTGCACTGCTCACAGTGGTGTGAACAATAACATAGTGACCAATAAACGTTCATACTGCACTGCTTCCAGTTGTGAAAACGTTAACATAGTTACAAATACACATTGATACTGCACTGTTCACTACTGTGTGGAAATTAACATTGTTACCAAAAAACATTGCTCTGCACCACTCACAGTTGTGTGTACATTAACATAGTTTCCAATAAACATTGATACTGCACTGCTCATAGTTGTGAAAACATTAACATAGTTACCAATAAACATTGATACTGCACTGCTCACTGCTGTGTCAACATTAAGATAGTTAACAAGTAACAATGATACTGCACTGCTCACATTTGTGTCAACAGTAACATAGTTACCAAGAAACATTGGAACTGCACTGCTCACAGTTGTGTGAACAGTAACATTGTCATCAATAAACATTGATACTGCACTGCTCATAGTTGTGAAAAGTTTAACATGGTTACCAATAAACTTTGATGCTGCACTGCTCGCAGTTGTCTGACCATCAACATAGTTACCAAGAAACATTGATACTGCACTACTCACAGTTGGTTGAACAGTAACATAGTTACCAATAAACATTGATACTGCACTGCTCACAGTTGTGAAAACAGTAAAATAGTTAACAATAAACATTGATACTACACTGCTCACAGCTGTGTGAACATTAACATAGTTACCAATAAAAAATCGATACCACACTACTTACACTTGTGTGAACATTAACATAGATACCAATAAACATTAATACTGCACTGCTCACAGTTGTGAAAACATTAACATAATTACCAATAAACACTGATACTTCACTGTTCACAGTTTTGTGAACATTAACATAGCTATTAATAAACATTGATGCTGCACTGCTCACAGTTGTGTGAACAGTAACATATTGACCAAAAATGTTGATACAGTACTGCTCCCAGTTGTGAAAACATTAACATAGTTACTAATAAACATTGATACTGCACTGCTCACAGATGTGTGGACATTAACATAGTTACCAATAAACATTGCTCTGCACTACTGCAATTTGTCTGAACGTTAACATAGTTACCAATAAACATTGATACTGAACTGCTCACAGTTGTAAAAACATTAACATAGTTACCAAGAAACATTGATACTCCACTGCTCATAGTTGTGAAAACATTAACAAAGTTACGAAGAAATATTGATTCTGCACTGCTCACAGTTGTGTGAACATTAACATAGTTACCAAGAAACTTTGATACTTTACTGCTCACAGTTGTGTGAACAGTAACATAGTTACCAATAAACATTGATACTGCACTGCTCAGAGTTGTGTGAACATTACCATAGTTAAAAAGAAACATTGATGCTGCACTGCTCACAGTTGTGTGAACAGTAATATAGTTACCAAGAAACTTTGTTACTGTACTGCTCACAGTTGTGTGAACATTATAAGAGTTACTAATAAACGTTGATACTGCGCTGCTCACAGTTACAAAAACATTAACATAGTTACCAATAAACATTGATACTGCACTGCTCACTGCTGTGTGAACATTAACATAGTTACCAAGAAACTTTGATACTTTACTGCTCACAGTTGTGTGAACAGTAACATAGTTACCAGTAAATATTGATAGTGCACTGCTCACAGTTGTGAAAACATTAAGATAGTCACCAATAAGCATTGATACTGCACTGCTCACAGTTGTGTGAACATTAAGATAGTTACCGGTAAGCATTGATACTGCACTGCTCACAGTTGTGAAAACATTAACACAGTTACCAAGAAACATTGATTCTACACTGCTCACAGTTGTGTGAACATTAACAGTAACCTAAAAACATAGAAACTGTACTGCCCACAGTATTGTAAACATTAACATAGTTACCAATAAACACTGATACTGCACTGCTCACAGTGGTGTGAACAGTAAGAAAGTTACCAATAAAAGTTAATACTGCACTGGTCACAGTTGTGTGAACATTAACACAGTTACCAATAAACATTGATACTGAACTGCTCACAGCTGTGAAAAAATGAACATACTTATCAATAAAAATTAATACTCCACTGCTCACAGTTGTGTGAACATTAAAATAGTTACCAATAAACATTGATACTGCACTGCTCACAGCTGTATGAAAATTAACATAGTTACTAATAAAGATTGATACTGCACTGCTCACATTTGTGTGAAAAGTAACATAGTTATCAATAAACATTGATACTGCACTGCTCACAGTTGTGTGAACAGGAACATAGTTAACAATAAACATTGATTCTGTACTGCTCACATTTGTGTGAACAGTAACATGATTACCAAAAAACACTGATACTGCACTGCTCAAAGTTGTGAAAACAACATAGTTGCCAATAAATATTGATACTGCAATGCTCACAGTTGTGTGGGTATTAACATAGTTACCAATAAACATTGATACTGCACTGCTCACTGCTGTGTGAACATTAAAATAATTACCAATAAACTTAGTTACTGCACAGCTCACAGATGTGAAACAGCAACATATTTACAAAAAAATGTTGATACTGCACTGCTCACAGATGTGAAACAGTAACATATTTACCAATAAACATTGATACTGCACTGCTCACAGTTGTGTGAGCATTAACATAGTTACTAATAAACTTTGATACTGCACTGCTCACAGTTGTGAAAACATTAACATAGTTCATAGGTTCATAGGTTCATACTAGGCTATCTGCCCGAGGGCATTTATAAGCCTAGCCCGTAGTTTTGTGGCTTACGCCACCCCTTTAGTTTGGATAAACTATGCCCATTATTTAGCTGTGCCTCTGTCGAGCAGTGACACTGAGGTAACCCCTGGGGTGTATCTGCGATCTCCCATCCATTGGTCAGGATTCCTCTTGAACAAGGCCAGCGAGGTGCTCTGCCTCACATAAACCGGGATTTTGTTCCACAGCATAGGGAGTCTTTGGGTGATGAATCTATCCCTCCAGCACGTCCTATTAATAACCGTGTCAAGGTTTAAGTCTCCCGCCCTTGTGGCTCTGAGGGATCTAGATTTTTTGAGATGAAGCATGTTCATCAAATCTGGGTTTGACATGGCCTTGTATGTCAGGCATAGGTCACCTCTGAGCAAGCGGTAAGCAACTGAATATAACTGGAGTTCTTTCATTCGGGCAGCATAAGACAGATTTTTGAGACCATTTATCCTTTTGGTGAGGAACTTTTGTGGCCTCTCCAGCTGCTGCAAGTGTCGGGTCAGATACATTCCGAATGGGGCATTGTACTTGATCATTGGTCTGATGAGTAATGAGTATAGGGAGACTATGACTTCCCTTGATCTAGATGTGAATCCCTTCATGATAAGGTGGGCTATGTAGAAGGTCTTCCTAACTACTTTAGCAATATGAGTGTCGAATGAAAGGCTACTGTCAACCTGGGTTCCCAGGTCCCTAATAACTTCTTCTGTGTTCAGGGGATTGCCACCTATATGGTAGCTAGGGGCTTACCTTATTTTTCCCGAAGGGTATGACTATGCATTTCTTGGCATTTAACTTAAGGCCATGGCTCTGGCACCAGTTATCCATTTCTGTGAGACCCTTCTGAAGGATATCTGTGTCGGATGTGTTTTCAACTACGGCGCCCAGTTTGCAGTCATCTTCAAACTTTATCAGCCATAACCCTCCTGTGTTTGCTTGTACTTCAGAAAAGTAGATGCCAAACAAGAGTGGGCCCAGGACTGAGCCCTGTGGGACACCACTTGTGACAGGCTTTGAGTCTGACATGGCGCCAGCAACTCTGACCCTGTGGGTTCTGTCACCCAGCCAGTTTGCAACCCATCTTGTAATGTATGGGTTTACATTTAAGTTGATGAGTTTTTCAATGATACCTGAGTGAGGTATTGTATTGAAAGCCTTCGCCAGGTCTAGGTAGGCTGTATGGACTGCCTTTCCCTCGTCAATGGCCTTGGTGACTGTTTTGAAAAAGTCAACCAAGTTTAAAAGGCATGATCGGCCTTTGACAAAGCCAAACTGGGTTGGATCTAAAGTCTGCAAATTCCCTATGTCTTTATTTATGAGATCCATTATGATCCTCTCCATGGCTTTGCAGATAAGGCTTGTCAAGCTAATGGGACGGTAATTTCCAGGGTCGGTGGAGGCACCGCCTTTGTGGAGTGGGACCACAGTTGCTGTGCGCCACTCCCTGGGTACATATCCGGAGGTGAGACTAAGATTAAACAGCTGTCCTAACTGTGGGTTTAATTCCTCATTGAGTTCATGGAGCACACAGCCGGGGACACCATCAGGTCCCATGGATGCTGTGTTCTTTGCCTTGGAGAGAGCAGTTCTCACCTGGGCGTTAGAGATGTTTGGGGGGGGGCTACAATCATTTGGTATAGATATCTCTCCTTTAGGGGGGGAGGGGGGGAGAAGTTTTCACTGAACCTGTCAGCCAGTATGTTGGCAATGTCTTTAGGATCAGTTATCTTCACAACATTTTGAACTAATTCTGAGCATATCTGGGAGTTTCCTCCTAAGTTTCTGACATAGCTGAAGAATGCCTTATGGTTGTCTTTAGAGTCCTTAGCTATTTTTTTCTCAAAATTAGCTTTGGATGATTTTATGAGAGCTCTTAGCTTTTTACTTATAGTGATCAGCGGTGTCTTACCTTTTAAGGATTTTGCTCTATCTTGTAGTAGCTTTCTCCTTTTGTTGTAGAGTTTGTTTATGGCTGGGGTCTACCAGAATGGACGCTTGCCTTTGGTACAAAGAGTCTTTGTTTTGCTTGGGATTGCCTGATCCATGCAGCCTTGCAGGTGCTGGTAGAAGGCATTTGTAAGTGATTCAGCGGTTTGAGTAATGTTTACCGCCGGCTCAGGGGCCTTAAAGGAGACCACACTAGTCTTTAGAAGTGTGAAGTCATCTTTCGAGAAGTTCTTTACTGTGGTCTTTTTCATTTAGGGTGGGGGCGGGATGAGGACCTCCAGCAAGATTAGTTTGTGATCAGATCTCACCAGTGAGGGGTATACTTCTGGCGTTGAACATCATGCTCCCATGTTCGTGATGATGAGATCAAGTATGTTCTCTCCTCTTGTGGGGATGGTGACTAGTTGTTCCATGGCATTTCAGTTTATGAATTCCAGGAACGTTTGGGCTAGAGTGTTTGGGCTTGAGTAGTGTTCCCAGTCTATATTAGGGTAGTTGAAGTCACCTAGTATGATGGTGTTCGGAGATACATTTATTCCCTCCAGTGTTTTCAGGAAGGCCATATGAGGTTCCTGAGTTTGTGAGGGTGGCCTGTAACAAGCTACAAATTGCAGAGCAGTCTTGCCTATGGTTAATTGCACCTGGATGGTTTCCGATGTATCGTGCGATGCCACCAATCTTAAGGTGTGGGTGTCCTTGATGAATATGGATACCCCTCCTCCTTTCTTGGTATTGTCTGGGTTTTGGGGCCGGAACGCATGATATGAGGTAAAACCTGATAGTGCTGAGGTGCTCTCAGGAGCCTTGAACCAGGTTTCTGTCACAGCACAGACATCGATGTTCTCCATACTGAGAATGTTGATACTGCACTGCTCACAGTTGTGTGAACATTAACATAGTTACCAATAAACATCTATACTGCACTGCTTACACTTGTGTTAACATTAACATAGATACCAATAAAGATAATACTGCACTGATCAGAGTTGCGAAAACATTATCATATTTACCAATAAAAAAATGATACTGTACTGTTCACAGTTTTTTGAACCTTAACATAGCTACCAACAAACATTGATACTGCACTGCTCACTGCTTTGAGAACATTAACATAGCTACCAAGAAGCATTGATACTGCACTGCTCACAGTTGTGTCAACAGTAACATAGTTACCATTAAACATTGATACTGCACTGCTCATAGTTGTGAAAACATTAACATAGTTACCAATAAACATTGTTACTGCACTGCTCACAGTTGTCTGACCATCAACATAGTTACCAAGAAACATTGATACTGCACTGTTCATAGTTGTGTGAACAGTAACATAGTAACCAAGAAACATCAATACTGCACTGCTCACAGTTTGTGAACAGTAAAATAGTTACCAATAAACATTGATACTGCACTGCTCAGAGTTGTGTGAACAATGCCATCGTTAAAAAGAAACATTGATGCTGCACTGCTCACAGTTGTGTGAACAGTAATATAGTTACCAAGAAACTTTGATACTGCACTGCTCAAAATTGTGAGAACATTATAAGCAATACCAATAAAAATTAATACAGCACTGCTCACAGTTATGAAAACATTAACATAGTTACCAATAAACATTGATACTGCACTGCTCACTGCTGTGTGAACATTAACATAGTTACCAACAAACTTTGATACTGCACTGCTCACAGTTGTGTGAACAGTAACATAGTTACCAATAAACATTGATACTGCACTACTCACAATTGTGAAAATATTAACATAGTCACCAATAAACATTGATACTGCACTGCTTACAATTGTGTGAACATTAAAATAGTTACCAATAAACATTGATACTGCACTGATCACAGTTGTGAAAAAAATAACATAGTTACCAATAAACATTAATACTGCACTGCTCAAAGTTTTGTGAACATTAAAATAGTTACCAATAAACATTGACACTGCACAGTTCACAGTTGTGAAAACATTAACATATTTAACAATAAAAATAGATACTGCCCTGCTCACAGCTCTGTGAACATTAACATAGTTACTAATAAACATTGATACAGCACTGCTCACAGTTGTGGAAACATTAAGATAGTTACCAATAAAGATTGATACTACACTGCTCACATTATTTGAACAGTAACATAATTACCAATAAACATTGATACTGCACTGCGCAGAGTTGTGTGAACAGTAACATAATTACCAATAAACATTGGTACTGCACTACTCACATTTGTGTGAACAGTAACACAGTTGTCAATAAACATTGGTACTGCACTGCTCACGGTTGTTAAAACATTAACATAGTCACCAATAAACATTGATACTGCACTGCTCAGAGGTGTGTGAACATTAACATACTTAAAAAGAAATATTCATGCTGCACTGCTTACAGTTGTGTGAACAGTAATATAGTTACCAAGAAACTTTGATACTGCACTGCTCACAGTTGCAAAAACATTAACAAGTTACCAATAAACATTGATACTGCTCTGCTCACTGCTGTGTGAACATTAGCATAGTAACCAAAAAACATTGATACTGCTCTGCTCACAGGTTGTGTGAACAGTAACATAGTTAGCAAGAAACATAGATACTGCACTGCTCACAGTTATCTTAACAGTAACATAGTTACCAATAAACATTGATACTGCACTGCTCACCTTTGTTAAAACATTAATATAGTCACCAATAAACATTGATACTGCACTGCTCAGAGTTGTCTGAACATTAACATAGTTAAAAAGAAATATTCATGCTGCACTGCTTACAGTTGTCTGAACAGTAACACAGTTACCAATAAACATTGATACTGCACTGCTCACAGTTGTGAAAACATTAACATAGTTACCAAAACATTGATACTGCACTGCTCACTGCTGTGTGAATATTAACATAGTTACCAAGAAACTTTAGTACTGCACTGCTGACAGTTGTGTGAACAGTAACATAGTTACCAATAAACATTGATACTGCACTGCTCACATTTGTGTGAACATTAACATAGTTACCAATAAACATTGATACTGCACTGCTCACAGTTGTGAAAGCATTAACACAGTTACCAAGAAACATTGATTCTGCCCTGCTCACAGGTGTGAACATTAACATTGTTGCCAATAAACATTGATACTGCTTGCCTCACAGTTGTGTAATTATTAACAGTTACCAAGAAACATTGAAACTGCACTGCTCACAGTACTGTGAACATTAACATAGTTACCACAAACATTGATACTGCACTGCTCACTGCTGTGTGAACATTAATGTAGTTACCAAGAAACTTTGATACTGCACTGCTGACAGATGTGTGAACAGTAACATAGTTACCAATAAACATTGATACTGCACTGCTCACAGTTGTATGAACATTGACATAGTTACCAATAAACATTGATACTGCACTGCTCACATTTGTGAAAATATTAACGTAGTTACCAAAAAAACTGATTCTGCACTGCTCACAGCTGTGTGAAAAAAAACATAGTTACTAATAGACATTGATACTGCACTGTTCACAGTTGTGAAAAAATTAACATAATTACCAATAAAGATTGATACTGCACAGCTCACATTTGTGTGAACAGCGACATAGTTATGAATAAACATTGATACTGCACTGCTCAGAGTTGTGTGAACAGTAACATAGTTAGCAATAAACATTGATACTGCACTGCTCACAGTTGTAAGAACATTAACATAGTTGCCAATAGACATTGATACTGCAATGCTCTCAGATGTGTGAACATTAATATAGTTAAAAATCAACATTGATACTGCACTGCTCACTGCTGTGTGAACATTAACATAGTTACCAATAAACTTAGATACTGCACTGCTCTCAGATGAGAAACAGCAACATATTTACCAATAAACATTGACACTGCACTGCTCACAGTTGTGTGAGCATTAACATAGTTACCAATAAACTTTGATAGTGCACTTCTCACAGTTGTGAAAACATTAACATAGTTATCAATAAACGTTGATACTACACTGCTTATAGTTGTGTGAACATTAACATAGTTACCAATAAACATTGATACTGCACTGCTTACACTTGTGTTAACATTAACATAGATACCAATAAAGATTAATACTACACTGCTCACAGTTGTGAAAACATTAACATAGTTACCAATAAACATTGATACTGCACTGTTCACAGTTTTGTGAACCTTAACATAGCTACCAACAAACATTAATACTGCACTGCTCACTGCTGTGAGAACATTAACATAGCTACCAAGAAGCATTGATACTGCACTGCTCACAGTTGTGTCAACAGTAACATAGTTACCATTAAACATTGATACTGCACTGCTCATAGTTGTGAAAACATTAACATAGTTACCAATAAACATTGATACTGCACTGCTCACAGTTGTCTCACCATCAACATAGTTACCAAGAAACATTGATACTGCACAGTTCATAGTTGTGTGAACAGTAACATAGTAACAAAGAAACATCAATACTGCACTGCTCACAGTTTGTGACAGTAACATAGTTACCAATAAACATTGATACTACACAGCTCAGAGTAGTGTGAACAATGCCATAGTTAAAAAGAAACATTGATGCTGCACTGCTCACAGTTGTGTGAACAGTAATATAGTTACCAAGAAACTTTGATACTGCACTGCTCACAGTTGTGAGAACATTATAAGCAATACCAATAAACATTAATACTGCACTGCTCACAGTTATGAAAACATTAAGATAGTTACCAATAAACATTGATACTGCACTGCTGTGTGAACATTAACATAGTTACCAACAAACTTTGATACAGCACTGCTCACAGTTGTGTGAACAGTAACATAGTTACCAATAAACATTGATACTGCACTACCCACAATTGTGAAAATATTAACATAGTCACCAATAAACATTGATACTGCACTGCTCACAGTTTTGTGAACATTAACATAGTTACCTATAAACATTGATACTCCACTGATCACAGTTGTGAAAAAAATAACATAGTTACCAATAAACATTAATCCTGCACTGCACAAAGTTGTGTGAACATTAAAATAGTTACCAATAAACATTGATACTGCACAGTTCACAGTTGTGAAAACATTAACATATTTACCAATAAAAATAGATACTGCACTGCTCACAGCTCTGTGAAGATTAACATAGTTACTAATAAACATTGATACAGCACTGCTCACAGTTGTGGAAAAATTAACATAGTTACCAATAAAGATTGATACTACACTGCTCACATTATTTGAACAGTAACATAATTACCAATAAACATTGATACTGCACTGCGCAGAGTTGTGTGAACAGTAACATAGTTACCAATAAACATTGGTACTGCACTGCTAACATTTGTGTGAACAGTAACACAGTTGCCAATAAACATTGATACTGCACTGCTCACAGTTGTTAAAACATTAACATAGTCACCAATAAACATTGATACTGCACTGCTCAGAGGTGTTTGAACATTAACATAGTTAAAAAGAAATATTCATGCTGCACTGCTTACAGTTGTGTGAACAGTAATATAGTTACCAAGAAACTTTGATACTGCACTGCTCACAGTTGTGTGAACATTATAAGAGTTACCAATAAACATTGATACTGCACTGCTCACAGTTGCGAAAACATTAACAAGTTACCAATAAACATTGATAGTGCACTGCTCACTGCTGTGTGACCATTAACATAGTAACCAAAAAACATTGATACTGCACTGCTCACAGGTTGTGTGAACAGCAACATAGTTAGAAAGAAACATTGATACTGCACTGCTCACAGTTATCTGAACAGTAACATAGTTACCAATAAATATTGATACTGCATGCTCACATTTGTTAAAACATTAACATAGTCAGCAATAAACATTGATACTGCACTGCTCAGAGTTGTCTGAACATTAACATAGTTAAAAAGAAATATTCATGCTGCACTGCTTACAGTTGTCTGAACAGTAACATAGTTACCAATAAACATTGATACTGCACTGCTCACTGCTATGTGAACATTAACATAGATACCAAGAAACTTTGATACTGCATGCTGACAGTTGTGTGAACAGTAACATAGTTACCAAAAAACATTGATACTGCACTGCTCACAGTTGTGTGAACATTAACATAGTTACCAATAAACACTGATACTGCACTGCTCACAGTTGTGAAAACATTAACACAGTTACCAAGAAACATTGATTCTGCCCTGCTCACAGGTGTGAACATTAACATTGTTACCAATAAACATTGATACTGCTCTCCTGACAGTTATGTAATTATTAACATAGTTACCAATAAACATTGAAACTGCACTGCTCACAGTATTGTGAACATTAACATAGTTACCGAAAACATTCATACTGCACTGCTCTCTGCTGTGTGAACATTAACATAGTTACCAAGAAACTTTGATACTGCACTGCTGCCAGATGTGTGAACAGTAACATAGTTACCAATAAACATTGATACTGCACTGCTCACAGTTGTATGAACATTGACATAGTTACCAATAAACATTGATACTGCACTGCTCACATTTGTGAAAATATTAACGTAGTTACCAATAAAAACTGATTCTGCCCTGCTCACAGCTGTGTGAAAATTAACATAGTTACTAATAGACATTGATACTGCACTGCTCACAGTTGCAAAAAAATTAACATAATTACCAATAAAGATTGATACTGCACTGCACACATTTGTGTATACAGTGACATAGTTACAAATAAACATTGATACTGCACTGCTCAGAGTTGTGTGAAGAGTAACATAGTTAGCAATGAACATTGATACTGCACTGCTCACAGTTGTAAGAACATTAACATAGTTGCCAATAGATATTGATACTGCAATGCTCTCATATGTGTGAACATTAATATAGTTACCAATAAACATTGACACTACACTGCTCACTGCTGTGTGAACATTAACATAGTTACCAATACACATAGATACTGCACTGCTCACAGTTGTGTGAACATTAACATAGTTACCAATAAACATTGATACTGCACTGCTCACAGTTGTGTGAACATTAACATAGTTACCAATAAACATTGATGCTGCACTGCTCACAGTTGTGAAAACATTAACACAGTTACCAAGAAACATTGATTCTGCACTGCTCACAATTGTGTGAACATTAGCATAGTTACCAATAAACATTGATACTGCACTCCTCACAGTTGTGTAAACATTTACATAGTTACCAATAAACATTGAAACTGCACTGTTCACAGTATTGTGAAGATTAACAAAGTTACCAATAAACATTGATACTGCACTGCTCACAGTTTTGTGAACATTAACATAGTTACCAATAAAAATTGATACTGCACTGCTCACAGTTGTGAAAAAATTAACATAGTTACCAATATATATTAATACTGCACTGCTCAAAGTTGTGTGAACATTAAAATAGTTACCAATAAACATTGATACTGCAATGCTCACAGCTCTGTGAAGATTAACATAGTTACTAATAAACATTGATACTGCACTGCTCACAGTTGTGAAAAAATTAACATAGTTACCAATAAAGATTGATACTGCACTGCTCACATTATTTGAACAGTGACATAGTTACCAATAATCATTGAAACTGCACTGCTCAGAGATGTGTGAACAGTAACATAGTTATCAATATACATTGATACTGCACTGCTCACAGTTGTGTGAACATTAACATAGTTACCAATAAATATCGATACTGTACTGCTCACACTTGTGTGAACATTAACATAGTTACCAATAAACATTGATACTGCACTGCTCACAGTTGTGAAAACATTAAAATAGCTACCAATAAACACTGATACTGCACTGCTCCCAGTCGTGTGAACATTAACATAGTTACCAATAAACATTGATACTGCACTGCTCACAGATGTGTGAACATTAACATAGTTACAAAGAAACATTGATACTGCATTGTCCAAGTTGTGTGAAAATTAACATAGTTACCAATAAACATTGATACTGCACTGCTCACTGTTGTGTGAACATTAACATTGTTACCAATAAACATTGATACTGCACTGCTCACAGTTGTGAAAACATTAACATAGTTACCAATAAACATTGATACTGCTCTGCTCACAGTTGTGAAAACATTAACATAGTTACCATTAAACATTGATACTGCTCTGCTCACTGCTGTGTGAACAGTAGCATAGTTACCAATAAACATTGATACTGCACTGCTCACTGCTATGTGAACATTAACATAGATACCAAGAAACTTTGATACTGCACTGCTGACAGTTGTGTGAACAGTAACATAGTTACCAAAAAACATTGATACTGCACTGCTCACATTTGTGAAAATATTAACGTAGTTACCAATAAAAATTGATTCTGCCCTGCTCACAGCTGTGTGAAAATTAACATAGTTACTAATAGACATTGATACTGCACTGCTCACAGTTGCGAAAAAATTAACATAATTACCAATACAGATTGATACTGCACTGCTCTCATTTGTGTGAACAGTGACATAGTTATGAATAAACATTGTTACTGCACTGCTCAGAGTTGTGTGAAGAGTAACATAGTTAGCAATAAACATTGATACTGCACTGCTCACAGTTGTAAGAACATTAACATAGCTGCCAATAGATATTGATACTGCAATGCTCTCATCTGTGTGAACATTAATATAGTTACCAATAAACATTGATACTACACTGCTCACTGCTTTGTGAACATTAACATAGTTACCAATAAACTTAGATACTGCACTGCTCACAGATGTGAAAAAGTAACATATTTACCAATAAACATTGATACTGCACTGCTCACAGTTCAGTGAGCATTAACATAGTTACTAATAAACTTTGATACTACACTGCTCACAGTTGTGAAAACATTAACATAGTTTTCAATAAACGTTGATACTGCACTGCTCATAGTTGTTTGAACATTAACATAGTTACCAATAAATATCGATACCGCACTGCTTACACTTGTGTGAACATTAACATAGATACCAATAAAGATTAATACTGCATTGCTCACAGTTGTGAAAACATTAAAATAGTTATTAATAAACATTGATACTGCACTGTTCACAGTTTTGTAAACATTAACATAGCTACCAACAAACATTGATACTGCACTGCTCAGTGATGTGTGGACATTAACATAGTTACCAATAAACATTGTTCTGCACTACTCAAAGTTGTCTGATGTCTGAACATTAACATAGTAACCAATAAACATTGATACTGCACTGCTCACATCTGTCTGACCATCAACATAGTTACCAAGAAACATTGATATTGCACTGTTCATAGTTGTGTGAACAGTAACACAGTAACAAAGAAACATTGATACTGCACTGCTCACAGTTTGTGAACAGTAACATAGTTACCAATAAACATTGATGCTACACTGCTCAGAGTTGTGTGAAAATTACCATAGTTAAAAAGAAACATTGATGCTGCACTGCTCACAGTTGTGTGAACAATAATATAGTTACCAAGAAACTTTGATACTGCACTGCTCACAGTTGTGTGAACATTATAAGCGTTACCAATAAACATTGATACTGCACTGCTCACTGCTGTGTGAACATTAACATAGTTACCAACAAACTTTGATACTGCACTGCTCACAGTTGTGTGAACATTAACATAGTTACCAATAAACATTGATACTGCACTGCTCACAATTGTGAAAACATTAACATAGTCACCAATAAACATTGATACTGCACTGCTCACAGTTGTGTGAACATTAACATAGTTACCAAATAAACATTGATGCTGCACTACTCACAGTTGTGAAAACATTAACACAGTTACCAAGAAACATTGATTCTGCACTGCTCACAATTGTGTGAACATTAGCATAGTTACCAATAAACATTGATACTGCACTCCTCACAGTTGTGTAAACATTTACATAGTTACCAATAAACATTGAAACTGCACTGTTCACAGTATTGTGAACATTAACAAAGTTACCAATAAACATTGATACTGCACTGCTCACAGTTTTGTGAACATTAACATAGTTACCAATAAAAATTGATACTACACTGTTCACAGTTGGGAAAAAATTAACATAGTTACCAATATACATTAATACTGCACTGCTCAAAGTTGTGTGTACATTAAAATAGTTACCAATAAACATTGATACTGCACAGTTCACAGTTGTGTGTACATTAACATAGTTACGAATAAAAATTGATACTGCACTGCTCACAGCTCTGTGAAGATTAACATAGTTACTAATAAACATTGATACTGCACTGCTCACATTATTTGAACAGTGACTTAGTTACCAATAAACTTTGAAACTGCACTGCTCAGAGTTGTGTGAACAGTAACATAGTTATCAATATACATTGATACTGCACTGCTCACAGTTGTGTGAACATTAACATAGTTACCAATAAATATCGATACTGTACTGCTCACACTTGTGTGAACATTAACATAGATACCAATAAACAGTGATACTGCACTGCTCACAGTTGCAAAAACATTAAAATAGCTACCAATAAACACTGATACTGCACTGCTCCCAGTTTTGTGAACATTAACATAGCTACCAATAAACATTGATACTGCACTGCTCACAGTTGTGTGAACAATAACATAGTGACCATTAAACGTTCATACTGCACTGCTCCCAGTTGTGAAAATGTTAACATAGTTACCAGGAAACATTGGTACTGCACTGCTCACTGCTGTGTGGACATTAATATAGTTTCCAATAAACATTGCTCGGCACTACTCACAGTTGTCTGAACATTAACATTTTTACCAATAAACATTGATACTGCACTGCTCACAGTTGTGAAAACATTAACATAGTTACCATTAAACATTGATACTGCACTGCTCACAGTTGTGTGAACATTAACATAGTTACCATGAAACATTGATACTGCACTGCTCACAGTTGTGTGAACAGTAACATAGTTACCAAGAAACATTGATACTGCACTGTTCGCAGTTGTGTTAACAGTAAAATAGTTACAATACATGTTTATACTGCACAGCTCACTCTTATGAAAACATTAACATAGTTACCAATAAATATTGATACTGCACTGCTCACAGTTGTGAAAACATTAACATAATTACCAAGAAACATTGATTCTGCACTGCTAACAGTTGTGTGTACAATAACATAGTTACCAATAAACACTGATACTGCAATCATGCTGTGAAGATTAAGTGCATGAATCTTTAGTATGCAATCATGAAGGGAACATTCACATAGATCAATAAACATTGATACTGCACTCTTATACTCATTAACATCAGGCCCATAATTGATAGTGCAATGCCACAGTTGGGATTAACACTTACCAGACATCTGCAGAAACTTGAAACTGCACTGCTCACAGTAACATTAACATAGTTACCAAAAACATTGATACTACACTGCTCATACCAAGAAACTTTGATACTGCACTGCTGCCAGATGTGTGAACAGTAACATAGTTACCAATAAACATTGATACTGCACTGCTCACAGTTGTATGAACATTAACAGTTACCAATAAACATTGATACTGCACTGCTCACATTTGTAAAAATATTAACGTGTACCACCAATAAATTCTGCCCTGCTCACAGCTGTGTGAATGAACATAGTTACTAATGGACATGCTGCACCTCAGTTGTGAAAAATCCAAATCCCATAAAGATTGATACTGCACAGCTCACTGTGAACAGCACTTAAATAAACATTGATACTGCACTGCTGTTGTGTGAACAGATAGTTATAAACATTGATACTGCACTTCACTTGTAAGAACATTAACATAGTTGCCAATAGACATTGATACTGCAATGCTCTCAGATGTGTGAACATTAATATAGTTAAAAATCAACATTGATACTGCACTGCTCACTGCTGTGTGAACATTAACATAGTTACCAATAAACTTAGATACTGCACTGCTCTCAGATGAGAAACAGTAACATATTTACCAATAAACACTGATACTGCACTGCTCACAGTTCTGTGAGCATTAACTTAGTTACTAATAAACTTTGATACTGCAGTGCTCACAGTTGTGTGAACATTAACATAGTTACCAATAAACATTGATACTGCACTGCTTACATAGATACCAATAAAGACATTAACATAGTTACCAATAAACATTGATACTGCCTGCTGTGAACATTAACATAGCTATGATACTGCAGTCCTCACAGTTGTGCAAACTTTAACATAGTTACCATTAAACATTGATACTGCACTGCTCATAGTTGTGAAAACATTAACATAGTTACCAATAAACATTGATACTGCACAGTTCATAGTTGTGTGAACAGTAATATAGTAACAAATAAACATTGATACTGCACTGCTCACAGTTTTGTGAACATTAACATAGTTACCAATAAACATTGATACTGCACTGATCACAGTTGTGAAAAAAATAACATAGTTACCAATAAACATTAATACTGCACTGCACAAAGTTGTGTGAACATTAAAAAAGTTACCAATAAACATTGATACTGCACAGTTCACAGTTGTGAAAAAAATAACATATTTACCAATAAAAATAGATACTGCACTGCTCACAGCTCTGTGAAGATTAACATAGTTACTAATAAACATTGATACAGCACTGCTCACAGTTGTGAAAATATTAACAGTCACCAATAAACATTGATACTGCACTGCTCACAGTTTTGTGAACATTAACATAGTTACCTATAAACATTGATACTGCACTAATCACAGTTGTGAAAAAAATAACATAGTTACCAATAAACATTAATACTGCACTGCACAAAGTTGTGTGAACATTAAAATAGTTACCAATAAACATTGATATTGCACAGTTCACAGTTGTGAAAACATGAACATATGTACCAATAAAAATAGATACTGCACTGCTCACAACTCTGTGAAGATTAACATAGTTACTAATAAACATTGATACAGCACTGCTCACAGTTGTAAAAAAATTAACATAGTTACCAATAAAGATTGATACTACACTGCTCACATTATTTGAACAGTAACATAATTGCCAATAAACATTGATACTGCACTGCGCAGAGTTGTGTGAACAGTAACATAGTTACCAATAAACATTGGTACTGCACTGCTCACATTTGTGTGAACAGTAACACAGTTGCCAATAAACATTGATACTGCACTGCTCACAGTTGTTAAAACATTAACATAGTCACCAATAAACATTGATACTGCACTGCTCAGAGGTGTTTGAACATTAACATAGTTAAAAAGAAATATTCATGCTGCACTGCTTACAGTTGTGTGAACAGTAATTTGGTTACCAAGAAACTTTGATACTGCACTGCTCACAGTTGTGTGAACATTATAAGAGTTACCAATAAACATTCATACCGCACTGCTCACAGTTGCGAAAACATTAACAAGTTACCAATAAACATTGATAGTGCACTGCTCACTGCTGTGTGACCATTAACATAGTAACCAAAAAACATTGATACTGCACTGCTCACAGGTTGTGTGAACAGCAACATAGTTAGAAAGAAACATTGATACAGCACTGCTCACAGTTATCTGAACAGTAACATAGTAACCAATAAATATTGATACTGCATGCTCACATTTGTTAAAACATTAACATAGTCAGCAATAAACATTGATACTGCACTGCTCAGAGTTGTCTGAACATTAACATAGTTAAAAAGAAATATTCATGCTGCACTGCTTACAGTTGTCTGAACAGTAACATAGTTACCAATAAACATTGATACTGCACTGCTCACTGCTATGTGAACATTAACATAGATACCAAGAAACTTTGATACAGCACTGCTGACAGTTGTGTGAACGGTAACATAGTTACCAAAAAACATTGATACTGCACTGCTCACATTTGTGAAAATATTAACGTAGTTACCAATAAAAATTGATTCTGCCCTGCTCACAGCTGTGTGAAAATTAACATAGTTACTAATAGACATTGATACTGCACTGCTCACAGTTGCGAAAAAAATTAACATAATTACCAATAAAGACTGATACTGCACTGCTCTCATTTGTGTGAACAGTGACATAGTTATGAATAAACATTGTTACTGCACTGCTCAGAGTTGTGTGAAGAGTAACATAGTTAGCAATAAACATTGATACTGCACTGCTCACAGTTGTAAGAACATTAACATAGTTGCCAATAGATATTGATACTGCAATGCTCTCATCTGTGTGAGCATTAATATAGTTACCAATAAACATTGATACTACACTGCTCACTGCTTTGTGAACATTAACATAGTTACCAATAAACTTAGATACTGCACTGCTCACAGATGTGAAAAAGTAACATATTTACCAATAAACATTGATACTGCACTGCTCACTGTTCAGTGAGCATTAACATAGTTACTAATAAACTTTGATACTACACTGCTCACAGTTGTGAAAACATTAACATAGTTTTCAATAAACGTTGATACTGCACTGCTCATAGTTGTTTGAACATTAACATAGTTACCAATAAATATCGATACCGCACTGCTTACACTTGTGTCAACATTAACATAGATACCAATAAA
Source organism: Protopterus annectens (assembly GCF_019279795.1). NCBI lineage: Eukaryota > Metazoa > Chordata > Ceratodontiformes > Protopteridae > Protopterus > Protopterus annectens. The sequence continues at coordinate 991,419,889 of NC_056733.1, forward strand.
GATTAAAACTGCATTGCTCACAGTTGTGAAAACATTAAAATAGTTATTAATAAACATTGATACTGCACTGTTCACAGTTTTGTGAACATTAACATAGCTACCAACAAACATTGATACTGCACTGCTCAGTGATGTGTGGACATTAACATAGTTACCAATAAACATTGTTCTGCACTACTCAAAGTTGTCTGATGTCTGAACATTAACATAGTAACCAATAAACATTGATACTGCACTGCTCACATCTGTCTGACCATCAACATAGTTACCAAGAAACATTGATATTGCACTGTTCATAGTTGTGTGAACAGTAACACAGTAACAAAGAAACATTGATACTGCACTGCTCACAGTTTGTGAACAGTAACATAGTTACCAATAAACATTGATACTACACTGCTCAGAGTTGTGTGAAAATTACCATAGTTAAAAAGAAACATTGATGCTGCACTGCTCACAGTTGTGTGAACAATAATATAGTTACCAAGAAACTTTGATACTGCACTGCTCACAGTTGTGTGAACATTATAAGCGTTACCAATAAACATTGATACTGCACTGCTCACTGCTGTGTGAACATTAACATAGTTACCAACAAACTCTGATACTGCACTGCTCACAGTTGTGTGAACATTAACATAGTTACCAATAAACATTGATACTGCACTGCTCACAATTGTGAAAACATTAACATAGTCACCAATAAACATTGATACTGCACTGCTCACAGTTGTGTGAACATTAACATAGTTACCAAATAAACATTGATGCTGCACTACTCACAGTTGTGAAAACATTAACACAGTTACCAAGAAACATTGATTCTGCACTGCTCACAATTGTGTGAACATTAGCATAGTTACCAATAAACATTGATACTGCACTGCTCACAATTGTGAAAACATTAACATAGTCACCAATACACATTGAAACTGCACTGTTCACAGTATTGTGAACATTAATAAAGTTACCAATAAACATTGATACTGCACTGCTCACAGTTTTGTGAACATTAACATAGTTACCAATAAAAATTGATACTACACTGTTCACAGTTGGGAAAAAATTAACATAGTTACCAATATACATTAATACTGCACTGCTCAAAGTTGTGTGTACATTAAAATAGTTACCAATAAACATTGATACTGCACAGTTCACAGTTGTGAAAATATTAACATAGTCACCAATAAAGATTGATACTACACTGCTCACATTATTTGAACAGTAACATAATTACCAATAAACATTGATACTGCACTGCGCAGAGTTGTGTGAACAGTAACATAGTTACCAATAAACATTGGTACTGCACTGCTCACATTTGTGTGAACAGTAACACAGTTTCCTATAAACATTGATACTGCACTGCTCACAGTTTTTAAAACGTTAACATAGTCACCAATAAACATTGATACTGCACTGCTCAGAGGTGTTTGAACATTAACATAGTTAAAAAGAAATATTCATGCTGCACTGCTTACAGTTGTGTGAACAGTAATTTGGTTACCAAGAAACTTTGATACTGCACTGCTCACAGTTGTGTGAACATTATAAGAGTTACCAATAAACATTGATACCACACTGCTCACAGTTGCGAAAACATTAACAAGTTACCAATAAACATTGATAGTGCACTGCTCACTGCTGTGTGACCATTAACATAGTAACCAAAAAACATTGATACTGCACTGCTCACAGGTTGTGTGAACAGCAACATAGTTAGAAAGAAACATTGATACAGCATTGCTCACAGTTATCTGAACAGTAACATAGTAACCAATAAATATTGATACTGCATGCTCACATTTGTTAAAACATTAACATAGTCAGCAATAAACATTGATACTGCACTGCTCAGAGTTGTCTGAACATTAACATAGTTAAAAAGAAATATTCATGCTGCACTGCTTACAGTTGTCTGAACAGTAACATAGTTACCAATAAACATTGAAACTGCACTGCTCACTGCTATGTGAACATTAACATAGATACCAAGAAACTTTGATACAGCACTGCTTTACAGTTGTGTGAACAGTAACATACTTACCAAAAAACATTGATACTGCACTGCTCACATTTGTGAAAATATTAACGTAGTTACCAATAAAAATTGATTCTGCCCTGCTCACAGCTGTGTGAAAATTAACATAGTTACTAATAGACATTGATACTGCACTGCTCACAGTTGCGAAAAAATTAACATAATTACCAATACAGATTGATACTGCACTGCTCTCATTTGTGTGAACAGTGACATAGTTATGAATAAACATTGTTACTGCACTGCTCAGAGTTGTGTGAAGAGTAACATAGTTAGCAATAAACATTGATACTGCACTGCTCACAGTTGTAAGAACATTAACATAGTTGCCAATAGATATTGATACTGCAATGCTCTCATCTGTGTGAGCATTAATATAGTTACCAATAAACATTGATACTACACTGCTCACTGCTTTGTGAACATTAACATAGTTACCAATAAACTTAGATACTGCACTGCTCACAGATGTGAAAAAGTAACATATTTACCAATAAACATTGATACTGCACTGCTCACAGTTCAGTGAGCATTAACATAGTTACTAATAAACTTTGATACTACACTGCTCACAGTTGTGAAAACATTAACATAGTTTTCAATAAACGTTGATACTGCACTGCTCATAGTTGTTTGAACATTAACATAGTTACCAATAAATATCGATACCGCACTGCTTACACTTGTGTGAACATTAACATAGATACCAATAAAGATTAATACTGCATTGCTCACAGTTGTGAAAACATTAAAATAGTTATTAATAAACATTGATACTGCACTGTTCACAGTTTTGTAAACATTAACATAGCTACCAACAAACATTGATACTGCACTGCTCAGTGATGTGTGGACATTAACATAGTTACCAATAAACATTGTTCTGCACTACTCAAAGTTGTCTGATGTCTGAACATTAACATAGTAACCAATAAACATTGATACTGCACTGCTCACATCTGTCTGACCATCAACATAGTTACCAAGAAACATTGATATTGCACTGTTCATAGTTGTGTGAACAGTAACACAGTAACAAAGAAACATTGATACTGCACTGCTCACAGTTTGTGAACAGTAACATAGTTACCAATAAACATTGATACTACACTGCTCAGAGTTGTGTGAAAATTACCATAGTTAAAAAGAAACATTGATGCTGCACTGCTTACAGTTGTGTGAACATTAACATAGTTACCAATAAACATTGATACTGCACTGCTCACAGTTGTGTGAACATTAACATAGTTACCAAATAAACATTGATGCTGCACTACTCACAGTTGTGAAAACATTAACACAGTTACCAAGAAACATTGATTCTGCACTGCTCACAATTGTGTGAACATTAGCATAGTTACCAATAAACATTGATACTGCACTGCTCACAATTGTGAAAACATTAACATAGTCACCAATAAACATTGAAACTGCACTGTTCACAGTATTGTGAACATTAACAAAGTTACCAATAAACATTGATACTGCACTGCTCACAGTTTTGTGAACATTAACATAGTTACCAATAAAAATTGATACTACACTGTTCACAGTTGGGAAAAAATTAACATAGTTACCAATATACATTAATACTGCACTGCTCAAAGTTGTGTGTACATTAAAATAGTTACCAATAAACATTGATACTGCACAGTTCACAGTTGTGAAAACATTAACATAGTTACGAATAAAAATTGATACTGCACTGCTCACAGCTCTGTGAAGATTAACATAGTTACTAATAAACATTGATACTGCACTGCTCACATTATTTGAACAGTGACTTAGTTACCAATAAACTTTGAAACTGCACTGCTCAGAGTTGTGTGAACAGTAACATAGTTATCAATATACATTGATACTGCACTGCTCACAGTTGTGTGAACATTAACATAGTTACCAATAAATATCGATACTGTACTGCTCACACTTGTGTGAACATTAACATAGATACCAATAAACAGTGATACTGCACTGCTCACAGTTGCAAAAACATTAAAATAGCTACCAATAAACACTGATACTGCACTGCTCCCAGTTTTGTGAACATTAACATGGCTACCAATAAACATTGATACCGCACTGCTCACAGTTGTGTGAACAATAACATAGTGACCATTAAACGTTCATACTGCACTGCTCCCAGTTGTGAAAATGTTAACATAGTTACCAGGAAACATTGGTACTGCACTGCTCACTGCTGTGTGGACATTAATATAGTTTCCAATAAACATTGCTCGGCACTACTCACAGTTGTCTGAACATTAACATTTTTACCAATAAACATTGATACTGCACTGCTCACAGTTGTGAAAACATTAACATAGTTACCATTAAACATTGATACTGCACTGCTCACAGTTGTGTGAACATTAACATAGTTACCATGAAACATTGATACTGCACTGCTCACAGTTGTGTGAACAGTAACATAGTTACCAAGAAACATTGATACATCACTGTTCGCATTTGTGTGAACAGTAACATAGTTACAATACATGTTCATACTGCACAGCTCACTGTTGTGAAAACATTAACATAGTTACCAATAAATATTGATACTGCACTGCTCACAGTTGTGAAAACATTAACATAATTACCAAGAAACATAGACTCTGCACTGCTAACAGTTGTGTGAACATTAACATAGTTAATAAACATTGATACTGCAATCATGCAAGATTAAGTGCATGAATCATGCAATCATGAAGGGATTCACATCTAGATCAGGGGAGGTCATCGTGCCTCTTTACTCATCCCTCATCAGGCCCATAATTGAGTGCAATGCCCCTTTTGGGATGTACCTTACCAGACATCTGCAGAAACTGGAAAGACCCCAAAAGTACCTCACCAAGAGGATCAAAGGGCTCAAACAGATGCCATATGCTGCCCGTTTAAAGAAACTCCATCTCTACTCAGTGGCATACCGCCTTTTCAGAGGCGATCTGTGCCTGACGTATAAAGCCATGTCCAACCAGGAATTAATGGACATGCTGCACCTCAGAAAATCCAAATCCCATCGAGCTATGTGCTTGAGAGACTTGAACCTCAGCACTGAAATAAATAGGACATGCTGGAGGGACAGATTTATAACCCAGAGGCTCCCTTCACTCTGGAATAAAATCCAAGTCCAGGTTAGCCAGAGTCCCTCATTGCCTCTCTTCAAGAGGAATCTTGATGAGTGGATGGGAGATCGTAGGTTTACCCTGGGTATCACTTCTGTGTCACTGTTAGATAGAGGCACAGTATACTAACCTCGAAAAAGGGCATAGCAAAATAAATTTAAAATGGGTGGCGAAAGCCACACACATTCTGGCTAGGCTTATAAATGCCCTAGGGCAGATAGCCTAGTATGAACCTATGAACCTATGAACCTAATCCTCACAGTTGTGTAAACATTAACATAGTTACCAATAAACATTGAAACTGCACTGCTCACAGTATTGTGAACATTAACCAAGTTACCAATAAACATTGATACTGCACTGCTCACAGTTTTGTGAACATTAACATAGTTACCAATAAACATTGATACTGCACTGATCACAGTTGTGAAAAAAATAACATAGTTACCAATAAACATTAATACTGCACTGCACAAAGTTGTGTGAACATTAAAAAAGTTACCAATAAACATTGATACTGCACTACTCACAATTGTGAAAATATTAACATAGTCACCAATAAACATTGATACTGCACTGCTCACAGTTCTGTGAACATTAAAAAAGTTACCTATAAACATTGATACTGCACTGATCACAGTTGTGAAAAAAATAACATAGTTACCAATAAACATTAATACTGCACTGCACAAAGTTGTGTGAACATTAAAATAGTTACCAATAAACATTGATACTGCACAGTTCACAGTTGTGAAAACATGAACATATTTACCAATAAAAATAGATACTGCACTGCTCACAACTCTGTGAAGATTAACATAGTTACTAATAAACATTGATACAGCACTGCTCACAGTTGTAAAAAAATTAACATAGTTACCAATAAAGATTGATACTACACTGCTCACATTATTTGAACAGTAACATAATTACCAATAAACATTGATACTGCACTGCGCAGAGTTGTGTGAACAGTAACATAGTTACCAATAAACATTGGTACTGCACTGCTCACATTTGTGTGAACAGTAACACAGTTGCCAATAAACATTGATAGTGCACTGCTCACAGTTGTTAAAACATTAACATAGTCACCAATAAACATTGATACTGCACTGCTCAGAGGTGTTTGAACATTAACATAGTTAAAAAGAAATATTCATGCTGCACTGATTACAGTTGTGTGAACATTATAAGAGTTACCAATAAACATTGATACTGCACTGCTCACAGTTGTGAAAACATTAACATAGTTACCATTAAACATTGATACTGCTCTGCTCATTGCTGTGTGAACATTAACATAGTAACCAAAAAACATTGATACTGCTCTGCTCACAGTTTGTGTGAACAGTAACATAGTTACAAGAAACATTGATACTGCACTGCTCACAGTTATCTGAACAGTAACATAGTTACCAATAAACATTGATACTGCACTGCTCACAGTTGTGTGAACATTAACATAGTTACCAATAAACATTGATACTGCACTGCTCACAGTTGTGTGAACATTAACATAGTTACCAAGAAACATTGATACTGCACTGCTCACAGTTGTATGAACAGTAACATAGTTATCAAGAAACATTGATACTGCACTGCTCACAGTTGTGTGAACATTAACATAGTTACCAATAAACATTGATACTGCACTGCTCACAGTTGTGTGAACATTAACATAGTTACCAATAAACATTGATACTGCACTGCTCACAGTTGTGTGAACATTAACATAGTTACCAATAAACATTGATACTGCACTGCTAACAGTTGTGTGAACAATAACATAGTTACCAATAAACATTGATACTGCAGTCCTCACAGTTGTGCAAACTTTAACATAGTTACCAATAAACATTGAAACTGCACTGCTCACAGATGTGTGAACATTAACATAGTTACCAATAAACATTGATACTGCACTGCTCACAGTTGTGTGAACATTAACATAGTTACCAATAAACATTGATACTGCACTGCTCACAGTTGTGTGAACATTAACCAAGTTACCAATAAACATTGATACTCCACTGCTCACAGTTTTGTGAACATTAACATAGTTACCAATAAACATTGATACTGCACTGCTCACAGCTGTGAACATTAACATAGTTACCAATAAACATTGATACTGCACTGCTCACAGTTGTCTGAACATTAACATTGTTACCAATAAACATTGATACTGCACTGCTCACAGTTGTGAAAACATTAACATAGTTACCATTAAACATTGATACTGCACTGCTCACAGTTGTGTGAACATTAACATAGTTACCAATAAACATTGATACTGCTCTGCTCACTGCTGTGTGAACAGTAGCATAGTTACCAATAAACATTGATACTGCACTGCTCACAGTTGTGTGAACATTAACATAGTTACCAATAAACATTGATACTGCACTGCTCACAGTTGTGAACATTAACATAGTTACCAATAAACATTGATAGT
>NC_056733.1:991428015-991515515 GCF_019279795.1 Protopterus annectens
ATAGCATACTTAATATTTAAATATGAAATCAGCTTATAGCAGAGAGAAAATAGATCTTTTAGCATTGTTTTGGAAACAGTATTGTATAACAATGTGTTTATTTTTGATGAGGACATTTACTTACAGAAGGATGGCGTGGCTATGGGCACATCATGTGCCAATAGCTACGCCAACCTTGTGATGGCAGACTGGGAGGAGGGACTCCTTTTTCCACTAGATGCCTTTCAAAGATATGTGGGTTTTTACAGGAGGTTTGTAGATGACCTCTTCCTGGTATGGAAGGGGGATGTAACTAGCCTCTTAGAGTTTGTTGATGTTATGAACAATTTAACAGGTTTTTGAGGTTCACTTTGTGTTTTTCTCTGTCTGAAATATCATTTCTGGATGTCAACATTATTAGGCTTGATAATGGCCTCTTGAACACTGCTGTCCATAGGAAAGCATGCCACAGGAACACCCTTTTACACAGACATAGTATGCACCCTAAGTATGTTTTTGACAATGTGGTGAAAGGGCAGATTATGAGGGCATCCAGACTTAATCCATCTGATGAAGGATATTCACAAGAGTTATCTAACCTCAAGGCTAGAAAGGCTCATCCAGACTCTGCTACACTTTGCTGTGAAGGAAAGGTTAGTTTGCTGTTATATTTTGTATTTCTGTATTGCCTTTCTATATTTTGAATACTGTAGTTTGTTTTCTTTACCTTGTGTTTTGCTTGCATTCTGTTTAACAGCATATTAAAACTTCAAAAGAGACCACAGCTCTCTCTGTTCTGAGTCAGGCAGAAATAAGAACTGATTAATTAAGGACTCATTCATAAGACAGAAAAGGTCACTTAAGGTTAATCACTTGTTAACAGAGGGGGTGGAGCTAGAAACTAAAATTTCTATTTAAGGAGTAAACTAAAACATTTCAGAGCTTTACCAGAAAGGCTCATCCAGACTCTGCTACACTTTGCTGTGAAGGAAAGGTTAGTTTGCTGTTATATTTTGTATTTCTGTATTGCCTTTCTATATTTTGAATACTGTAGTTTGTTTTCTTTACCTTGTGTTTTGCTTGCATTCTGTTTAACAGCATATTAAAACTTCAAAAGAGACCACAGCTCTCTCTGTTCTGAGTCAGGCAGAAATAAGAACTGATTAATTAAGGACTCATTCATAAGACAGAAAAGGTCACTTAAGGTTAATCACTTGTTAACAGAGGGGTGGAGCTAGGAACTAAAATTTCTATTTAAGGAGTAAACTAAAACATTTCAGAGCTTTACCAGAAAGGCTCATCCAGACTCTGCTACACTTTGCTGTGAAGGAAAGGTTAGTTTGCTGTTATATTTTGTATTTCTGTATTGCCTTTCTATATTTTGAATACTGTAGTTTGTTTTCTTTACCTTGTGTTTTGCTTGCATTCTGTTTAACAGCATATTAAAACTTCAAAAGAGACCACAGCTCTCTCTGTTCTGAGTCAGGCAGAAATAAGAACTGATTAATTAAGGACTCATTCATAAGACAGAAAAGGTCACTTAAGGTTAATCACTTGTTAACAGAGGGGGTGGAGCTAGGAACTAAAATTTCTATTTAAGGAGTAAACTAAAACATTTCAGAGCTTTACCAGAAAGGCTCATCCAGACTCTGCTACACTTTGCTGTGAAGGAAAGGTTAGTTTGCTGTTATATTTTGTATTTCTGTATTGCCTTTCTATATTTTGAATACTGTAGTTTGTTTTCTTTACCTTGTGTTTTGCTTGCATTCTGTTTAACAGCATATTAAAACTTCAAAAGAGACCACAGCTCTCTCTGTTCTGAGTCAGGCAGAATTTTCCCTCCCTCCCACCCATTTAAGTTGTCTTGTTAAATACCACTGTCTTTCTAGTTGCTCGCCTCTTATGTTAATCTGACCATATATCTCATTTCTCTCTACTTTCACTGGCTTATGTGAGTAATCACAAAACCATCACTTTTGAAATCCCACCCCTTCAATTATTTAAATTTATTGGCCATCCTACAGTATTTCATAGTACCAAAATACAAAAGTAACCACCCCTTTCAGTCCATCTTGCTGTTTTAAAAATAGTAACTCTCCACTAAACCTTAACTTTTTAAACAGGTAAAACTCAAGTTACCTACTTTCATATCTAACTTCTTTAGTGCACACTGCAGAGTGCATTCTTCTCAATCTTACCTTTAAGCATCCCTGTTACTAGCACTTTCTCTAATACCTAAAAAGATCATCTCTACTTGACTCCAAGTAGACTTTTCTCTATCTGTTAAACCTAGCACTTGCTCCTACAGTACTTATTACCTTGATACGGCACTCTTATAGATAGCACCCCAAAAAGGCAAACCCCCAATTCTCGGTCACTCACGTCCCCCGGAATCTCTTTTAAAGTTTTTTGTCTAGTCCTTCTAGCATGTCGAGGATCAGTTGCTAGTGTCCTCTCCTGCTCAGCTGGTGAACCTGGGAATATTGAGGCAATGTTACAATTGCCTCATGTACACAGACAACCTTCTCCTCCTCCCACAAAACACAAATACATGCGAGAGATGCAACTATACGGCCAAACTGGAGGCTGAGCTCTCTCAACATAGGACTGGCAAGACCAGTCAGGAGGAGAAGGTTACCACACACACTATAGACCCAGTCTCACATAGTACCATCACAACCTCAAATCATACACATAAACACACAAAGACATACTCAAGCGGCTCTGATCAAAAATCTACCAAAACAGCAGAGGCCACCAAAGCAGACACCCAAACAACCACCACCTCAGAACACAACACCTGCAACACATAGACCTCACAGTCAGAGTGTCAAACAGTCACAGCCCTTAAGGCCAAACACAATGCCAGACACACTAGTCATTGGTGACTCCATAGTCAGACACACTGACGTCCCGCCACCAGACTGAGTAAGGAGAAGGTCACAGTAAGCTGCCTGTCGGGCGCTAGAATCCGCCACATAACGCAAGCACTCAGGTCTCTCAACAGCAGGTACAAATATGACTCAGTCATTGTCCACGCTGGTGTAAACGACCTGAGATCGCACTCTCCTTGGACTACATGAAAAGAGACATTGAGGTGCTCTCTGATTATGTAGCCCAGGCAGGTATGACCCTGACCTTGAGCAGTATCCTACCTTCACCAAGAATGATGCCACAATACAGAGATAAGATGATCAGCTTTAACAATTGGCTTAAACTCTGGTGTCATTCAAAGGGGATCCAGTGTCTGTCTGCCTGGGATGACATGCTGGACAAGCCACGCTGCTTCAAGGGACGGCTTGCACCTGTCACCCTGGGATTCGGATATTGGCAAAGGCTCTTGCCACCCCATAGTGCCTTTTTAGGCAAGGCTCAAATTCTAAACCTACCACCCTAGAACACAAAAAGGAAAAACTAAGGGTAATGCTGCTCAATGCCAGAACTCTAAATCTCAAAATGCACGCACTCGAGGCCCTTCTCAGTATGGAGAACATCGATGTCTGTGCAGTGACAGAAACCTGGTTCAAGGCTCTTGAGAGCACCCCAGCACTATCAGGTTTTACCTCTTATCATGCGTTCCGCCCCAAAATCCGGACAATACCAAGAAAGGAGGGGGTATCCATATTATCACAAACCCCCACAACGCAACACTGGTGGCGACGCGCTATGCATCGGAGACCATCCAGGTGCAATTAACCATAGGCAAGACTGCTCTGCAAATTGTAGCATGTTACAGGCCACCCTCACAAACTCAGGAACCTCACATGGCCTTCCTGAAAACACTAGAGGGGATAAATGTATCACCAAACACCATCATACTAGGTGACTTCAATTACCCTAATATAGACTGGGAACACTACTCAAGCCCAAACACCCTAGCCCAAAAGTTCCTGGAATTCATAAACTCAAATGCCATGGAACAACTAGTCACCATCCCCACAAGAGGAGAAAACATACTTGATCTCATCATCACGAACATGGGAGCACAATGTTCAACACCGAAGTATACCCCTCACTGGTGAGATCAGATCACAACTAGTCTCGCTGGAGGTCCTCATCCCACCCCCACCTGAAATAAAAAGACCACAGTAAAGAACTTCTCGAAAGCCGACTTCACACTTCTAAAGACTAGTGTGGTCTCCTTTAAGGCCCCGAGCCGACGGAAAACAGTACTCAAGCCGCTGAATCACTTACAAATGCCTTCTACCAGCACCTGCAGGACTGCATGGATAAGGCAATCCCAAGCAAAACAAAGACTCTTTGTACCAAAGGCAAGCGTCCACTCTGGTGGACCCCAGCCATAAACAAACTCTACAACAAAAGGAGGAAGCTACTACAAGATAGAGCAAAATCCTTAAAAGGTAAGACATCCTTGATCACTATAAGTAAAAACTAAGAGCTCTCATAAAATCATCCAAAGCAAATTTTGAGAGAAAAATAGCTAAAGACTCAAAAGACAATCATAAGGCCTTCTTTAGCTATGTTAGAAACCTGGGAGGAAACTCCCAGATATGCTCAGAACTAGTTCAAAATGATGTGAAGATTACTGATCCTACAGACATTGCCAACATACTGGCTGACAGGTTCAGTGCAAACTTCTCCCCTCCCCAAAAGGAGAGATATCTATACCAAGCGATTGCAGCCCCCAAACATCTCCAACGCCCAAGTGAGAACTGCTCTCTCCAAAGCAAAAACACAGCATCCATGGGACCTGATGGTGTCCCCGGCTGTGTGCTCCACGAACTCAACGAGGAATTAAACCCACAGCTAGGACAGCTGTTTAATCATAGTCTTACCTCTGGATATGTACCCAGGAGTGGCGCACTGCAACTGTGGTCCCACTTCACAAAGGCGGTGCCTCCACCGACCCTGGAAATTACCGCCCATTAGCTTGACAAGCCTTATCTGCAAAGCCATGGAGAGGATCATAATGGACCTCATAAATAAAGACATAGGAATTTGCAGACTTTGGATCCATCCCAGTTTGGCTTTGTCAAAGGCAGATCATGCCTTCTAAACTTGGTTGACTTTTTGAAACAGTCACCAAAGCCATTGATGAGGGAAAGGCAGTCCATACAGCCTACCTCGATCTGGCGAAGGCCTTTGATACAATACCCCACTCGGGTATCATTGAAAAACTCATCAGCTTAAATGTTAACCCATACATCACAAGATGGGTTGCAAACTGGCTGAGTGACAGAACCCACAGGGTCAGAGTTGCTGGCGCCATGTCAGACTCAAAGCCTGTCACAAGTGGTGTACCACAGGGCTCAGTCCTGGGCCCACTCTTGTTTGGCATCTACTTTTCCAAGTACAAGCAAACACAGGAGGGTTATGGCTGACAAAGTTTGCAGATGACTGCAAACTGGGCCATAGTAGAAAACACATCTGACACAGATATCCTTCAGAAGGGTCTCACAGAAACGGATAACTGGTGCCAGAGCCATGGCCTAAAGTTAAATGCCAAAAATGCATAGTCATACCCTTCGGGAAAAACAAGGTTACCCCTAGCTACCAAATAGGTGGCAATCCACTGAGTACAGAAGAAGTTATCAGGACCTGGGCCCAGGTTGATAGTAGTCTGTCATTCGACACCCATGTAGCTAAAGTAGTTAGGAAGACCTTCTACATTGCCCACCTTATCATGAAGGGATTCTCATCTAGATCAAGGGAGGTCATAGTCTCCCTATACTCATCACTCATCAGACCAATGATTGAGTACAATGCCCCATTCGGAATGTATCTGACCCGACACTTGCAGCAGCTGGAGAGGCCACAAAAGTTCCTCACCAAAAGGATAAAGGGTCTCAAACATCTGTCCTATGCTGCCCGACTGAAAGAACTCCAGCTCTATTCAGTCGCACCGCTTGCTCAGAGGTGACCTTTGCCTAACATACAAGGCCATGTCAAACCCAGATTTGATGAATATGCTTCACCTCAAAAAATCTAGATCCGTCAGAACCACAAGGGCGGGAGACTTAAACCTCGACACGGCTATTAATAGGACGTGCCGGAGGGATAGATTCATCACCCAAAGACTCCCTATGCTGTGGAATAAAATCCCGGTATATGTGAGGCAGAGCACCTCGCTGGCCTTGTTCAAGAGAAATCTTGACCAATGGATGGGAGATCGCAGATATACCCCAGGGATTACCTCAGTGTCACTGCTCAACAGAGGCACAGCAAAATAATGGGTATAGTTCCCCATACTAAAGGGGTGGCGTAAGCCACAAAACTATGGGCTAGGCTTGTAAATGCCCTCGGGCAGATAGCCTAGTATGAACCTATGAACCTATGAACCTATAGAAGTTAATGACTTAAGAGAGACAAGAGCACGACCATATTTTTCAGAAAATTGTAATGGAGGTGAGTTCATTTCAACCTCTGAACCCTGTGAAATCAGGGTACCTATGTATTTTACGAAAGATGCAGAATATATTAAGGGGTCAATGATGAAACATTGGGATACACTCTTACTTGATAGTGACATTAGTGAAGTAGTGGTCCCCAGACCCAAACTCACCTTTAAAAACAAACCAAATTTGAAACGTATTTTATGTCATTCTTCTATGAAGGTGAATAGGGTTAATTTTAATTTATTTGATTACAATACTATACCCTGTAACAAATGTAATCAGTGTCAATACATGGACACTAGTATGAAGTTTCTACATCCTATTACCAAACGTGAATTCTTGTTTTATACAGGGACTAACAGTTTAAGTACGAATGTGGTATATTTAGCTAGATGCACAGCATGCACCGCGTTCTATATTGGAAAAACTAACAGGCAACTAAGAGAATGCATTAGGGAACATGTTTATCACATTTGTATAGGATCGGAACACAATGCTCTAGCAAAACATTGTAAGGCTCTAGGAATGTCCCATTCCTTTAAGTTTTGTGTCATTCAGAATATATTTCCCAGTAATAGAGGGGGTGATATTGATAACTTTACCCAGGAATGTGAGTTAAGATGGATTATTAGATGTAGGGCAGATAAACCTCCTGGGCTGAATGATAAAATCCAGCTAAGACCCATTTTACATAAGAGAAGAGTTTTCAAGCCCAAATTATGAAATGCATCAACATTGTTGTTACTGTTTTATAAGTTTATAAGTTAATGTTATGCATCTGCACTTTGAGGACAAACTAGGATTGTCATTTATTTTATAAAGTTTCACAGATTTGTTTTTAAAAGTTTTTAAGAATTTTTAATTATTTATGACGTGTTTGTAAAATGAGCCCATCAGCTGCTATTAATTGCTATTTAAATCAGTATTTAATGAATTTAATTAAAGTCTGAAGAAGCCTTCGGGTGAAAACGCTTACTACTATACTGAATTAAACTGTTTTTATACTTCATTACTTTGTATTGATTTGTGAGACTACTTGGTGCCTTTCGTTTTTGGATGTTACTGCCATTTGGTTCCTGTGCATGCGCTGGAATATAGACTTGGTTTATTTTATTTTTCGTGCAGCAGGAACTTTTTTCCACTTGTTGGGCGTACTTTTACTGGTTTGGATTATTTATATATATATATATAGCAAACACAGTGTCATCACAATAGCACAGTTTTTGCATTAGGTTAAATAACATTCAGATATACAAATATAGCACCCTTATCATTCATCCTCTTTTGGCTTTTCCCGTTAGGGGTCGCCACAGCGGATCATCTTAATGGATATTAACATCCTGTAAGCAATGTTATTGGAAATTCTTTACAGATTTAGATAAAGGGTCTTCATTCTTATTTTTTGTCATCCTGTCTGATTTATTTTGTACAACACAGGCTTTTAAACTAAGCACATTAATAATGAACTTTCATCCCATGCATTTGTGTTCTAAACCGATTTAGGTTTCAAACTAAGGGTTATCATAATTACAGACGTTCTATAGTCCTATGCACTAATGTCAGAAAATACAGTGGGATTAAATAGTGGGGATTTGCAGTAATTAAAGATGCAAATGAAAACGTTCTTATAGAAACCTTTTAATGTACTTTAACATGAATAACAGAATATCACCTGACAGTACTTAATTTCTTCACTTTTGTTTGAATGCTGTAAACAAAACCTAAATATGTAAATTAGGAACTTTACTTATCCTAGCAATGCACCTCTGGTATTGTACCTTAGAGGAGGCTAGACAAGGCAAAGCATTTTTGTAAGTAGATGTAGCCGTTTCACATTTCTACTCATTATAATTTGAAATCTAGAATTATTAAATCATATGCTACATGAGATGTATATAAATAGACAAGAAACGTAGGATTTGCAGTTGCAGCGCAGTTAAAAAAATGGATTTCAGCTTTGCAGTAAAGTTCACAGCTGCATGTGTCTTTCTTTTGACTGTTGTCTATTTTACAGGTAAGTGGTCTGTGTCCGGCATGATAAAGGAAAATTCCATTAATTTGATTCACACACACAGACAGACATGCGCGCGCACACATACACACACACACACACACACACACACACACACACACACACACACACACATATATATAAACACACACACACACACACACACACACACACACACACACACACACACACACACACACACACACACACACACACACAAGCTGTTCAAGAGAAAATATACTTGAAAGCAGAATTTCTTGACAGTAATGTTTAAGTTATTTTACTAACAGATTTGTACTTATGTTTCATAGCATTCCAGTAAGCATGTTTAATTGTTCATGTGACCTTTACAAACAATGATTCTAATGCCACAGTTAAATCTAGAACTCATCAATTTTGTCATTTTGTAACAGATGACTTTTAAATATCCCTTTTAGTTTATAACGGATTTTGTCAGATATACTTATTCTAAAGCTTTGCTTTATATATGCAAATTATTTTAGATTTCCTGCCAGCTCATTAATATCCAAATTGCCAAAAAGTGAGCTGCTCCAAAGCAAAGCAATCAGCTCTTTTTTTAACATGGATATTTTCTGTGGGGGTCAGACTTAATATAATCACTTCCAAGATTGTTGCATCTTGGAGAAAGGGGCAAACCATTACCATGGTAGACTTGCTTGATAGTAATGTGTGTTTTTGACAAATGCAATTAGTTTCTGACTTAGGTGTTACTTAACTAATGAGATACTATTGCTTTTTCAGTTTTATTGCAGTTATACAATATAAAACTATTGCATTTAAAATATATATATATGAATTGAAATGTGATAATTTAGATAGAACAAATTCAAGATTTTAACCACACTAAAGTCAGTCATATGACCAGGTGTCGGATTCATGAATCTTTTACACCATGTGCAAACCTTTGTTTCAAATGTACTGAAAGCAAAATGAAACAAAATGGTGGCTGAACACCCCCCCTCCCGCCAATGATATTCCATGGGTACTTTGACTACACTTTGACATGTGGATGATGGAGACATGAGATTTACTGACATCCTCACTACAGAGTACTCCAGGAAATCTTAGGGTACAGGTTGCACAGTATTCATCCTCCAGCAGCGATCGTCCCTTCCACTAGCCTCTCAGTTCATAGAACTATTATTCCTCGCAGATGTGCAGCAACTAATCCTACCCCAGTCTGCTGGTGATGGTGTCGTACTCACAGCATCACCTATCAGATACAGGAGTACGAGGCTCCCACAGCATGACTGTGTTATTGATTAGACTTTCCAGTCACTTTCTATCCTATGTGCACTTCTTTCACATAATGTCCTTCTTGCTGCTTCCTCTTATCTGACAGTCACTAGTATACAGTTACATACACATTTTATTTGAATGAAGAAGGGAGACACATGATATATGTTTATCAGAAGCCTTACTGTAACAACTAGCAACTGTCAGATTAAATACCATATCTCCTTTACTGGTAACTCTCTCTACAGCTAATGCATTATCTCTATGTACCCATATGATGCAGGTTCCCTCAGGACACAAGACCATCCCGTCCTTTTCACATTTGTTGTGCCTCTTGAATATGTGGAATGTGATTACATTGTTTTCCATAGTTTGCACCTCTTTAACAGTGCATTTTTTGTTTTTCTGTATTCTCAGCTGGATTTTCATGTTTTTAATCGTCTTTGCTTATTCTTCCATATGATTTATGCCTTAGTGTCTGTACTATCTGAACATGTTGACTGGTCTTATTGTTCAAATGTCTATGTGCATGTTGCAGTCTCTGATCTCTTGTACACACATGGTGATGTATTGATAATACTGTTGTAATATATTTGCATGTGGTATATTACCTTTTACAGGTATACATTGTGCCTTCCTCATACATGCCTATATTACAACCTCTATTTTTCATACATGTATAATGCTAGAACAGATCACTTCTTTAACATGAATCATTGGTCTGTGAAGAAGAGGTAAGTATCATTTCTATGCTAGGATTCAAACCTCGGATTTTGCACTTGTAGACTTTCCTAACTGTATAGAATAAGACATGATTCAAACTTGGTGGACATACTGAGGGATATGCCTCCATGCTGATGCCTGTGGTCATTATAAGACATAATATTTTCTCATCAGGATTATAATGTAGTTGGCTACATAAAACTTTAAAATCAAAGTATTAAAACAGTACATGTTATGCACAGTACTGCCATAATTACAAATACTTAACAAAATAATTATGCCAATAGCAGATCTCAGCACTAGTGCATGAATGCAGTAAGGAATACGGGGAATGAAAACCTGGGCACGCATAACAACAGATAGTTTCTGTCCTAACGTAAGAGCAGTGTGCAAGGCTTACAGACCACAGCTGCAGAATTTTCACAAGTCCCACTATCTATGCAGGAACTCATATCAAAGGCCCTCGGGATAAAAAAAATAAAAAAAAGCTCTGATGATCAAAATCAAAGAGAATGCAAAGAAGGAAGCACAGGGCTGATTCTGATTAAGTTTTGTGGGACTCAGATCATGACCTAATATGCATGACATGGAGACTGACATCTGAGCATTAACAACAGCAAATGCATCTACATCTCAATTTAAAACAATACTTTATAATGAGTTCCTGTGGTCATATAATTTTTGTAAGACACAGTCTGCATGCTAATGTGGGAGGGTTTTAAACACTATTGCTAAAATCATATGCATGCTACATGAGATACACTCTTATCTAGTGGCCAAGAATCATCTTCTTGTCTCCAGTTTCTTATTTTCCTGGGATTTGAAACACAATACATTTATAAAACTAAGATGTCTCTACTAAAATTGGCATTCTGCTACACAGACTTAATGCTCAGACCTGTTAGTAGTCTGCATCCTATAGTTCAGAGAACAGGGTTTGATTCCTTCCACCTGCAGTTGTCAATTGTGTGACTCTGAGCAAGTCATTGAACCAGGCATGGCTTCTGGGCTATCTCTGAAAAAAGACAGTAGTATCCAGTTCATAGGTTCATAGTTTAGTACTAAGCTAACTGCCCTTGCGAGCCATTTTAAGCTTAGCTAATTATCACTTGTGAGACTCAAACCCTGCACCTTATGTTTGTAAGGCAAACAACTTAGTCATTAAGCCAACCAGTGGGCTTACTATGTTAAAAATGTATAAAAAATATAATCATTTAAAAAAAAAGGCAGTGCACCTTAAAGTCAGAAGTCAAAGTCAAACCCCCGGATTCATGAACAGTCCATGCAAGAATAGTTTATTCTTGCATGGACTTTTCCATGTAGGAATACAGCAGCAGCATGCCCTACATATTAACGAAGGTGCACTGCTGTATTCCTACACCTACACGGTCCATGTACAAGTGCAGGGGACATGTATAAGTCCTGCATGGCCACTTAAACACACCCCTGCACTCAGAAAGTACAATACAGCACTTTCAAACAAGAAAGTAGCATAACATTAGAGCCTGGCTCTAATATTATGCATTATTTCAGTGTCCTCGGACACTAAAATGTAAAACTGAGCCTGTCAGTGTCCGTGGACACTAAAATAAGAAAAAAAAAGCACACAATCCCTAAGAAGTAGTCCACGCAGTACAAGACTGTCACTGGAATGGCCAGATCCCTTCCCCACATGCCTGAAACCTGCTGATAAATATATGTAATAATTAAAATATTTTTTTCTACAATAAAAAAGAAAGTTTAAGCAGAGCGCAGCAAGTTTGCGAGCCGTGGCGCTTTGCTCAGCCCAGCTTAAATGCTGTTTGAGAGTCAAATAGAATTGTGCAGGAAAAACTCTTGTTGTTGATGTAGTGTAGTGGTTAGCATTTCAGCTTAGTATCTAAGACATGCATGGTTCAAATCCCAGCTGTGACTAATATATTTTGTGTGTGCAAGTAGTTGTAAACTAATTTTTATGAATTGGAATGATATTTGTAAGTCATATGTCCCACATATGGTAGTGTAGGGCTGGGAAAATGCCATATGGAAATGTAAAAAAAATTTCTATTTTTTATTTAAATAATTGTTTGCGGCCAGCTAAGCCTGCTGCAGCTCTGCTGAAATCAGCTAAGGATTGCTTAAGCATAAAAATATAAGCAATCCTTAGCAACTGTAAGCTTTGCTTAGCTGGTTTAAGCCTTGCTGAGCAGATATGCGTGAAGCAAAGCATAGTTTAGCATATTTGAAAAATCGGCCAATCATGGAAAAGCACAGGAAAATGGCCTTATTTAAACTGCACAGGCGAGAATGTAGCCATATTTGTTTGAGTCAGATCAGGACAGCAACAATGTCAGGTATAGGAGATGGTGTTCACTTTTGGGTGCAACACTTTGGCATCCAGGAGCCCAGGGTCATGGTTGAACTCCTTATCAAAGACCATGAAGCTAGACAGCTGCAGGGCCAGTACCAGGGCTCCAAGTACAAAGTGGAGGCCTGGGACCATCTGGCACGTCAATCTCACCAGTGCCACTTGCATTCACCAAACTGGTGAGCAGGTGCGCCATCACTATGACGACCTAAAGTGTAGGAGGGGTGAGGTCTTGGCCCAATGGATCGAAGAGGCATGAGTGGAGGATGTCCCAGAAGTTTATAACTATCCAGTCTGTGTATTTGTAAATATTTATTTAAAAATTGTATATGTTACTGTACAGGTGTGCTTAATGTGTGTTTTTCCCCATACAGCTGCCAGTGAGAGGGCTGCAAACATTGATGCCCATGCACAGCACTTGGTCTGACTGCACCAAGAGTTTGGTGAGTACAGAAATATTTGTAATATCTGCTGTAATAAATCAGAAATAGTAAAGGTAGTACTGTCTGTATATATAATTGTGCTCTAACTCTACTGAATAAATGCATGTGTCAGGCTGCCAGTGTTAGAACTCAGTAGTATCAACTGCTGTGTAATAAAGAGTTTTGTAGCAAACAAGGTACAACTGAGGAGAGGAAGAGTAGGATATGTATAGGAGAGGATGAGTAGGATATGTATTAGGCTATCTGAAAGAACCTGCTAAGAAACTGCTGTGTCAGGGCTACTGTAACAGTTACAAATGAGAAGCAGTCCTCATGTGCAGATCATGCAGTAATACTAACTGTTGATCTCTGAGTTATAGAAAGTGTTGTTATGTCAAAAATAATAAAGCTGATTACCACAAACTGTTGTCTTTCATTTGTCTTGCATCTGAAAAGTACAGTTGTGTAGCTGCAGCATGCAGTAACTGAGGTGAAGTGATTTAGCACTGTTCTTCTGCATAGTTCAGAATGTGGATCTGAAATAACTGAAAAAATTCAAAAGTAAATATTTTCTTCAGTAATGTCTTGTACTGTGTTCCTGCCAGCTTTGCCTTGTATTAACCTTTGCATTTCAGCTGTACGTAGTCCTGAATGTACAGGAAAGAGTGAGACACTTACAGGTGCAGACTGCAAAAGTAGAGTGTGTTGACTTGGTTCTAAATTGATGTATGTTTTATTAAAATGTCCAAATGTCTAGTTTTAATAATCTGCTCATATTGTGTAAACAGTAACATCAACAGTTGTTTGTTCTTATTTTTGTTGTAGTTATTATGGAAAACAAATAAAAATACATTTGATAAAAAAAGTAGTGTGTATAGAAAAGTATGTACTAGTGTACTAGACAGAAATAACTCAAGTAACAGATACCAGAAGCTCAGCCTGATAAGGACTAGGTCTATAGTTCCCTTTTGCAGACATACACCACATTTCGAATCCAGGAATTGCTACTAACATGTCTTTTTAGTTCTACAGCTGTAAACTTGAATATTGGTAGAAATACTAATCTATTGTGAACAGATATTTTCCCCACAGGGCTCACAGGTAAAGAAATATTTGCAGAAGCAGTATGATGGGTTTATGTAGGAAATGTGTACAAGTGTTCTGCTGAGCAGCCCCAGTCTTACAAACAGAAGCAGGCTAGCCATCTACACTATGCAGTCTGGCCAATGCAAGCCTCTCAAGTGTCACGCTGTCACAGATAGTTTCCCCTGTTGCCAAGAAAGCTGCACACAGATAACATTGCAGTACAAGTATGCCAAAAGCAGACTTACAGAACAGCAGGACAGGGAACACATTGTTACTTGTACCAGTAAGTATGACAGGCATGAGTCCCCTATGCTTATGTACGTAGAGCTGTTATACCTTGCCCCAAAGTACTCCAGGTGCACATATGTACAAGTGTGTATGTGCTTTAGTAGCTGCATGGCCCAGGTAGAGGTTAAGGGAGGGCAGAACTGTAGAGTATTGAACAGTAGTGCATTGAAAAGGATCACTGAATGCAGTTAATGAAATTATTCTCTCTTCCCCCACCACTCATCTGCACCAATAATTGCACAAAATGTAATATGGGTATGGAATCTTTGTTCCATTTTGGTTATTATATTTGAAACTGTGTGCATACTAACATACCTTTTTGAATAACCATTGTTGGCCTGTTGCCATTAATATAACCAGCATGCTGTTGCAATCCTGACTACCATTCCATTTCTGCATTTGTTCTGTTTGCCATGCCACTATTACAATTCCACTGTTCTGGGTCAAGTGGAACACCCATGCATGCTGTGTTGACTAATGTTTAAATGTTTTGTTCATGACTAACCAATAAACCTTGTCAATTTTCACTCCATATCATGTTCGGGAAGTCCCATCCTGGTGGCTCCTCTTCTCCCACCCCACCTGGCTGAGGCACCAGATCCCAGCATATCTGGGACCCAACCCAGACCTCCCTCATTTGCTGGTCATGCTCCACCTCAGGTGGAATGGCTGTAGAGTATGGGGCTCAACCTCCCCCTGCACGCTGGTGTGGTGAGGATCTTGTCACCTGACAAGAGGTCTGTGGCATGGTGAGCAGTGTCCTCCAGTCAGAGCTGAATGAATGACTGTGCCAGGTGGATGGCAAACTGGCACAGCTTGAGGGGCAGCTGGGCCCTCCAGCTCAGCTCCCAGCACAGCCACCTTTGGGGCCATGAAGGAGTAGTGTTGGCTGCCATCAGGTGGGGACATCAGTCCCATTACTACTGTCTAGGGCACTCATGGACATCCAATTCCCAACCACCCTCTCCATCCAAGGTGTCTCCCCCCATGTGTCGCACACCGCCCCTATCTGCTGTCTTGTGTGTCTTGTCTGTCTGCAAATGCAACCTCTCCTACCAAACGTACACACTTACCTACACTCCTTCCCCAACATCCCAATCTCATCTTAAAAAAAAAAGCACATCTGTCCCCCCAAAAAATTACATCCCATACATAGCTCTGCATTTTGCCCAGAGACAGAGTCACCTTATTCAATCTACCCCATTAATTAAGAAAAGTACAAAACAGGTGATGCTGGTAAACTGCACTTCCAAAATCCAAATGCATAAAAAGTAAAGGAAGCAACAGACCACGGCTGTAGAAAATGCAAAACAGTTTAATGCGCAATGAACATAGAATGGTGAGTGCTTTTGTGTCTGATGAAGTGGCTTGGCCCATGAAAGTGCTCACCATTCTATGTTCGTTGTGGATTAAACTATTTTACATTTTCTTCAGCCATGGTCTGTTGCTTCCTTTACTTTCTATGCTATCCCACTAATTATCATCATTGTATGTTGCCCACACCCCTCCCTGTCAGATGTGAGGCTCTAAATTCCAAATTGCCCACAGTCATATCAGCTGTTGCTGTCGAAGAAATGCAGAGCTATGGTCCTTTCCTACACCCATTGTGCACATCCCTAGCTGCCTCTCATCTTGTTTTAACCCTGCTTGCCCCCATTTCACCACTTTCCTGTATTTATTTTTTCTTTTCTTTATTTAAAATTAGTGTGGGTTTAAGTGGAGCTAAGCAAAGCTAAGCTGACGTAAGTGGACATAAGTGGCACTTAGCTTCCCTTAGCTCCACTCAAACCCACTTACAACTGCTTAAAAGAGCCTTAATCTGTATCTAGCAGCCCTTTTCTGGACAGTACAATTGTGTCAGATATTATACTTAAGAACTGGGAATTAATAAGTAATTATGGATATCTCACTGATAAGCTGGGGATAAGCTCAAAAATAGTGTTCAGAAGAGGTTGCAATCTCAAAAAACATTTGAAAAGTAGAAATATAGGGTTAGTTAAGCAACCAGGTATGCAGAGAGGTGGGATGTGTACATTTTGCAAGCATATGGATATAGGCAGTAATTCTGAGGTGAAAGGAAAGAGTTTCAAATTAAAATAAAAATTTACATATAATTCTAGATCAGTAGTTTATCTTGCCAAGTGCCAGCTTTGTTCAGCTTTTTATATAGGGAAGACAGAGCGTAGACTCCATGAAAGAGTATATGAACATCTATATGCAATAGAAAAGTGCAAAGTTGAAAATGCACTAGCGAAACATTCCCAGATGACAGGGGGAATTTTTTTCACATTTAGAGCGATTGATCAGGTACAGATAGATGGGAGATGTGAACCAGCATCACTATTATTAGAGGAGCTAGAACTGTATTGGCAGCTGTTGTTAAATGCCTTTACCTTTCCAGTGATAAATGAAGTATGTACAATTACTTGTTTACTTAAATTGAAAAGTTTAAAAAAGATAACGTGTTATTTTATAGTAGAAATACTGTAAATGTATAATAGGATATATTTATATGTATGTATTGTTTTCTTATAAGTATTTATTTTTTAAAGGAAAATTATATACTTTTATTTTTATGGATGCATAGTAGGTAAATGTTCATTTTAGATCTTTTTGAGTTATTTCCTAGGTTGGTTAAGGGGAATATAGATTGATTGTTGTAAGTCATGTGACAGTCAATTATGACTTCTAAATGTCTTGTTTTTATCATTCTTTGATATCTGAAGAAGTTTATGTATTACAAAATGAAAAGCGCTTCATTAAACTGTTTTTTTTAACTCTCAGTTCAGTCCCCATGTTTTTTCAGTTTTCAGTTTGTTTTTTGTTTTTTCTACTAGCCCTTCTTCTGGCCAGCAACAAGATAATCAGCTATGCTCGGTCTTGAACTTGGGATGCTATGCACCATAGTTGCAGCAATTTACCACTAGGCGATCTTAGCTGTAAGATGTTAGGATGTTTTTTACAACATATCATGCAGTACAGTCAGTTTACAATTGGAAAGACACATTGTGCAATCAGGAATGGTCATTATGTACAAATATATGCATGAAAAAAAGTATTTACATATATAGAGAGATAGATAGATATGTGTGGAGATACATATATATATGTATAACCATATACAGATATCTTCTTCTTCTTTTGGCTTTTCCCAGTTAGGGGTCACCAAATCGGATCACTTGTCTGCTCATGATTAGCAGTAGAGGTTTATGGTGTCAAGTTGCCAGCTCGGTGTTCAACCTTCCACAGAATGCACGCACGTACACACTCATGCCTAGGGCCAATTTAGAGTGTCCAATCCACCTACAGCATGCCTTTGGGATGTGGGAGGAAATCGGAGCACCTGGAGAAATCCCACACGACCACACGGAGGACATGCAGACTCCACACAGAAGGCACCACAGCCGAGGATCGAACTGGAGAACCTCTTGCTGTAAGGCAACAACATAACCATATACAGATATGTTACCAATAAATACTGACATATATATATATATATATATATATATATATATATATATATATATATATACCTGTCTCTAAATGGACATATAAACATATGCTGCTGATAGACCGCCCATAACTGGGGCAGCATGCACAGTCAGATACGAAAGGACCCATGACACTCACATCTGCCTCTCAGTCCAAATAATAAGCGAACAGTATGCTGCTACAAAACAATGATAGGCCATACACAATGGCCAGACATATACAATGACCTCTTAGCGAAATAACTACAATGATTGAAGAAAGTAAATAAAAATACAAACAGCCAGTAATTCACAAAAGTTCATTTTACTCTGATGTCTTTGCCAAAGCCTTAAAGGAGTAACACATTACAAGAAATGCTTGCCTTAATTAGAAGAAGCAATTAACATGCAAGTACATTTAAATACACAGCCTCCAATTACACTCCTCAGTCAACCCCTAGGAGATAAAGTATCACATTTAAAAACATACATTGATTCTGTACATGACAATTGTTCTTTTATGACTGTTTGACCAAACTGAGAAACAGACTTTTTCCAAAGCAGTACCTTGTAACCAACTACACTTAATTACATGTATATACACAGCCTCCAATTACACTACACATTCAACCCCCTTGGGGATAAAGTATCACATCTAAGAATTTAAACCGATTCTCTCCATAGCAATTCTTCTTTCATGACTACTACCCCCAAGGTGGGAATTATTGAAATGTACAGTTATAGAACTGTCTTCTTCCTCATTAGTAATATCTCTCACATGTTCTAACAGCTTAGTCTAAAAACACTTGTTACTCTCCCCCACATAAAATATGTTACAAGGGCATCTAAGAGCATTCTCCATACACCAACATCTTGAACGTACAGAGTCCCACATGTTGTCTACCCTTTCCCCTCACCAGGAACGACAGAACATAATAATGGTATACCCTATCAACCTCCTTCTGTATGGCATCTGTACCAAGCCTGACATAATTTGGGACAGAGGCCCAAAAAACATGGCCATACTTCAGATATTGCTGTTATACACAGAGAAAATTGCTGGTGTTACAGGACATGTTGTAACATATCTTTTCTGAGGGATATAAAGTCTGAAACACAAATGGATGTTGGCATGTACTGATTGCAATCATCAGAGTATGCTACTGATTTGCCAAGGATAGCAACTGTCTGGGGAACAGACCAAACATAGCAGGCAAACCTCTGGCCATTATGTGGATAGACTTACAGTTGAGAGCTATGCAGACACAGAACTCTGTCAGACTGAAACCCATGAAGAAGTAGCATGTTCAGACAAACCCTGTTAAACAAGCAGTATTCAAAACTATAACAGCAATACTCACATTCTGCCCCTAAGTCTTGAATCTTCTCCTCCATTTAGTTGACTTGTCTCCACATGTCTTGTTCTAAGAGGTATTATCTCACACACCTCCCAGATGTCTTCTTAACAAGTAAGGGAAAGGGCCAACACCCACATGGAGTACTCAGTTATAGGAGTGTATTGCCATGACATTGGCTATTGGAAGAACTACACAGCTGCTCTGCATGCAATCAGCAACTGGGGAACACTAACTGGTGCTCAGGCCATCACATGGTCATGAGCATTACTTACAAAAGATAAACTGCCATCTATTTAAACTGACTCTGTCACAGACAGCCCATCAGTGCAAAGCTAAAGTAGTGGGAGAAAAAAGGATACATCTGTGAAAAATCCAGAAAAAAAGAAAAAAGATATGTGAAATAAGTAAACATGTAATTGAATGCAGTAGGTGGTCTGTAATAATGGGAAATAGGGGGTTGAAAGCATATGTCTCAACAAGGCTTGCTATACTGATGTACTGCTGACCAGCACTGATGGCCATAGCATGTGGCTCTGTCTGTAGTGACTAGGCCAGCTACTGGGATGTTGTACATACCCATATGTTACCTGTGCATATAACTATGATACACATTTTGTCTTGTAAATATAAGACAACTATACAGAGCATGTGCAGAGTAAAGTACTGCTGCAGATGTGTGTGTTGAACTGCGTGTTATATACTGAGCTCATACCATTCAACTGTCCAGTTTTCTGCACACTAACCATATGTGTGCCTCATATTTGTAGTTCTTTACACCATGGAGTTGTATTATGTCAGTCAAATCTTTTCCTAATCTGTGAAGACTGACATTACAACATCCCCCTTAATTTTCCACTGGCTTTTCCCATTTGGGATTGCCACAGTGGGTCATCTGTTGCCATTTCTGCCTAGCCTATGAATCTTGCTCTCTCACACCAACCACCTGCATGTCCTCTCTCACCACATCCAGAAACTTTACCTGAGACCTTCCTCTCTTTCTCTTACCTGGCAGCTACATCCTTACCATCCTTTTCACAATATACTCAGCACCCCTCCTCAGCACATGTCCAAATTGATGTAATGCTGCTCTCTAATACTGTCTCATATCAGTCCAGCATGGCCTGAGCCTGTCATATACACATTGCTAAACCTGTGCACCTCTGTCACACCCAGTGCAAAACATAGCATCTGTAACTCTGCCATGTGCAGCTCTGACCTCTGCCTTTTGGTCAATGCCACTGTCTCCAACCCATATAACATAGCTGGTCTCACTACTCTTGTAGACTTTCCCTTTCACTCTTACTGGTACTCATCTGTCACAAATCACTCCTGACACTCTACTCCATCCTCTCCATCCTGCCTGTACTCTCTTCTTCACCTGTCCTCCATAGCCCACATTACTCTGAAATGTTGATCCCAATCATTTGAACACATCCACCTTTGCCAACTGTACTCCATGCATCCTCAACATTCTGCTAGCCTCCCTCTCATTCACACACAGATATTCTGTCCTAGTGCTGCTGACCTCAATTCCTCTCCTCCCTAGAGCATATGTCCACCTTTCCAGGGTCTACAAAAGCTGTTCCATACTCTCAGTACAGATCACAATGTCATCTGCAAACAACATAATCAACAGGGACTCCTGTTTGATCTTGTCTGTCAACCTGTCCATTACCACTGCAGATCAGAAAGGGCTCACAGCTGATCCCTGATGTCATCCCTCCTCCATCTTAAACACATCCATCAATCCCAATGCAGACCTCAATGCTGTCACACTACCCTTATACATATCCTGTACCACTCTTACATACATCTCTTTCACTCATGACTTCATCATACAATACTACAACTCCTGTCTAGGCACCCTGTCATATGCTTTCTGTACATCCAGAGAGACACAGAGCACTTCCTGACCTTCTCTGTATTCCACCAGTAACAGTCTCAGAGCAAACATTACATCGGTAATGCCCTTTCCACGCATAGTACCATACTGCTGACCAGTACTCCTCACTTCCCTGTGTAACCTAGCTTGCACTACTCTTACCCATAACTTCATGCTGTGACTGGTCAATGTTATCCCTCTGTAGTTATCACAACTCGGCACATCAACCTCATTCTTAACACTGTACTGTAGCACTTTGTCTCCACTCCTCATGCAACCTCACACTTCCCAAGATATCAGTAAACAGTCTGACTAACACAGCACTGCCATTTCCCCTAAGCCACCTCATGCTTCCACAGGTGTGTAATGTAGACCAACAGACTTGCCAGTATTCATCCTCTTCAAAGCTATCCTCACATCCTCCTTGTTACAACCATTGCACTTCCTGATTCACCATACCCACATCATCCAACCTTCTCTGTCTCATTCTCTTCATTCATCAGCCTCTCAAAGTACACTGTCCATGTGCTCGACACACTCTCTTCACTTGTGAGTACATACCTCATCATCCTTTATCACTGTCCATGTGCTTCACACTCTCCTGACTTGTGAGTACATATACCTCATCATCCCTTATCACTCTCCATGTGCTTCACACTCTCCTCACTTGTGAGTACATATACCTCATCATCCCTTATCACTGTCCATGTGCTCGACACACTCTCTTCACTTGTGAGTACATATACTTCATCATCCCTTATCACTGTCCATATGCTCAACACACTCTCTTCACTTGTGAGTACATATAACTCATCATCCCTTATCACTGTCCATGTACTCAACACACTCTCCTCACTTGTGAGTACATATACCTCATCATCCTTTATCACTGTCCATGTGCTTCACACTCTCCTCACTTGTCAGTACATATACCTCATCATCCCTTATCACTGTTCATATGCTCAACACACTCTCTTCACTTGTGAGTACACATACCTCATCATCTTTTATCACTGTCCATGTGCTCAACACACTCTCCTCACTTGTGAGTACATATAACTCATCATCCTTTATCACTGTCCATGTGCTCAACGCACTCTCCTCACTTGTGAGTACATATACCTCATCATCCTTTATCACTGTCCATGTGCTCAACACACTCTCCTCACCTGTGAGTACATATACCTCTTCATCCTTTATCACTGTCGATGTGCTCAACACATGCTCCTTGCTTGTGAGTACATTTACCTCATCATCCTTTATCACTGTCCATGTGCTCAACACACTCTCCTCACTTGTGAGTACATATACCTCATCATCCTTTATCACTGTCCTTGTGCTCAACACACTCTTGTCACTTGTGAGTACATATACCACATCATCCTTTATCATTGTCCATGTGCTCAACACACTCTCCTCACTTGTGAGTACATATACCTCATCATCCTTTATCACTGTCCATGTACTCAACACACTATCCTCACTTGTAAGTACATATACCTCATCATCCTTTATCACTTTCCATGTACTCAACACACTCTCCTCATCTGTGAGTACATATACTTCATCATCCTTTATCACTGTTGATGTGCTCAACACATGCTCCTTGCTTGTGAATACATATACCTCATCATCCTTTATCACTGACCATGTGCTCAACACACTCTCCTCACTTGTGAGTCCATATACCTCATCATCCTTTATCACTGTCCATGTGCTCCACACACTCTACTCGCTTGTGAGTACACATACCTCATCATCCTTTATCACTGTCTATGTGCAAAACACTCCCCTTGCTTGTGAGTGCATATACCTCATCATCCTTTATCACTGTCCATGTGCTCAACACACTCTCCTCACTTGAGTACATATACATCATCATCCTTTATCACTGTCCATGTGCTCAACACACTCTCCTCGCTTGAGTACATATACCTCATCATCCTTTATCACTGTCCATGTGCTCAACACACTCTCCTAGCTTGTGAGTACATATACCTCATCATCCTTTATCACCCTTACCTGCTGCCCATCTTTCCTAGCTCAGTGCATCTGCCCAGCCAATTGGTACACTTCCTTTCATCCCTCCTTAGTGTCCAACCTGTCATACAACTCTTCATATGCCCATCCTCTAATTTGCCACCTCTCTCTTTGCAATGCTCATCATCTCCTCATACTCCTGCCTACTTTCCTAATCTCTCTGACAACCGCACTCCTTCTTTCCCAACCTCTGTCTGTGTATACTGTCCTGTACTTCCTCAGCCCACCAACAGGGGTCCTTGTACTGCTTCCTCCAGCCACGTTGCCCCAAGCACCCATCTAGCTGTCTCCCTTACCAGCTTTGCTGTACTTAACCAGATATTTGTTAGATTGTCACTGCCACTCAATGCCTGTCTCAACTCTTCCCTGAACTCCACCTCACAAGCACACTTTTCCAATTCACATAATTTGATCCTTGGTGCTGCCCTACACTCCTCCTCATTTAGATCACCAACATCATCTCACGTACCGACATTCTCTGCTGCCTAAATACACTTTCCCCTGTCACCACTTTACAGTCTCCAATCTCCTTCAAACTGGCCTTCCTACATTGGATATATTCCTCCTGTGTGTATCTTACTCCACTCTTGTTTTTTACCCTATGCTCCTCCCTCTTGTTATAGTGCATATTCACCACAGCCATGTCCATCTTTTTTGGAAAATCCACTACCATCTCACCGTCTCCACTCCTTTAAACACCATACATACCCATAAATTCCCCATTCCCTCTGTTCCCTTCACCAACATGCCCATTGACATCTGCTGCAATGACCAATCTGTCACACTTGGGTACAGTCATCACCACCTCTTTCTACTGACATCACATTTATGTTTTTCATCCATTGCACAACCAACTTGCACAGCATATGCACTAACAACAGTCATCATTACACCATCAGCTTACAGCTTCAGAAATATCACTCTATCAGACACTTATGCCGTCCTCCAAAATCACTCTTGGCATAATGTTCCTTTAGCAGAAGCCCTACCCCCTTCCTCCTTTCATCTCCAGTCCACACCTTGATAGCACAATTGTGACCTGCCTACCATACACTAGGCCATAATCCCCTTTCATGTGGTCTCTTGTGCACACACAATATGTCAACCATCCTCTGACCATCATATCAGCTAGCCTGGTCCCTATACCACTCACACTGCCAACATTAACAATTCTTACCCACAATACCACCCTCCTAGCCTTTCCCCTCTCTTTCTGCTATATGAATGTTGGACATCCTCCAGGGGATGCCTGTCAGTGCAAAGGCTACTGTGCTATTGAATGACTCAAGTATGTTGCAGCAATATTGAGACACTGTCACTGATTTGGTCCCATTGCACCAATGTATGCATGGCATCCCACAGATGTCCTGCTGTAACTGGTTGAGAGGGATGACTGCACAGCAGGAGTGTGAATTTTCCCACAGATGTCCTGCTGTAACTGGTTGAGAGGGATGACTGCACAGCAGGAGTGTGAATTTAGTGTGCCATACTGACATAGAACTGACATGTGTGTGAGGTATTAGCTATGCAGATGTTAGTATGAGTAGGTGTATGTGTCCACCTCATCTAAACAGACATGGGATGCAAAATGTCAGTTAAAACAGATGTACATGATGTACACATGTGTAATCTTAGTTACTGTGCACCCAAAAGAGTGACATTTCTACAGCTACTGGTTGTTGCATTGCCCTGACAGAGCCATGTGTAGTACAGTAAGCATGATTATCATTATTAAATTGGGGAAGTGTCCAACTGTGTTATGACTTTGTGGCCATACCCACAACAAGCAACAGATTGAACACATACATGGCTGTATGGTCTCAGAAATACCTTAATTGTCATACCTGCCTCCACCAGCGTACAGTAATCCTGTTTGCTGGACAGCAGCATTACACAAACCACAGACTTGGCCCCTATAGTGGCTTACAGGGCAAAGTAGGTGCAGGATCCAACCTGGCATCGAGTTAGCCAGCCATTGTCTGAAGAAACATATAAGGTCACAGGTGGACTACTGTAAGGCCAACTATAATTACACATTGGAGACATCCACCAGGGACAATCACAAGGCCATCTTCCCATATGTCTGCAATCTCAGAGGCAACATACCAGCCCAACCTGTAATGGTAGCCAATCAGATCACATGCACACACAACATAGCTACAGGCAACCTGATGCAGATAGAGTTAAGGAAAACATCCCCTTGGCTCAGCATCACTATAGGTGGTTATGTACTGCACCCACACCCCTCCCCTCATCAACAGTGAGTAGGTTGCCTACTGAAAGTATCAATGGGATGTCATATCATCCATGTCTGCTTCCTACATGAACTCAGGCATGTGCTCCCAGCTGCATTACACACTATAGTCACACCAAGCCACAGCCCCATCCATACACCATCCACATGAAAAATAGATAATGTCTTCCATTTACACAGACCTGAATGAGGAATGATGGATTATGCAAACAACTTGCCCTCACTGTGGGCAATATGACTCATCAGGACCAGGAGTGCAATGCAAGCTGATACTGTGTTGATAGAGTACAGGGGTATGGTGTGGTTGTGTATGATGGCTACTGGTATGGTTGTATGTGTTGGCTACTCATATTCAAAGTACATGTGCAGGTATTAGACATACTGTTGCCAAATGTATGGGTTCCTGAGATGTGTTTTCCTATTAGTGTCTACCAGGTGCAATGTCACATCACAGGTGGGACACCTTTTCACCAGCGGAATGCAACCTGGTAATGGAAGCCATAATACTGAACCACACAGTACTGTTGGGCCAAAGCCAGCAATGTCTGCAGGAGAGGACTACACTGTGGGATGACCCTGTCCACAGGGTAAATAAGGTGGGCCTGCACACACGTACATATGAGCAAGTGTGGCATCATGCCACCAACCTCATACCATGCCTGGCAAAGGCTGCTTCCATGGCCAGGGATCCTGCAACTACAGGTGGGGGAACAACCATGCAGCCCCCAATGACACTAAATGAGGATCTCCTTGCCAAGCTTGGGCCACCCATCACAGTACAACACCAGGGTACAAAGCCCCACTTGTTGGAGGGGGGTGGCACCTACACAATGGACAAGGAGCATGCAGATAAGGTCCCGGTGAGTATTAGTAGAGTACTGTATGAGACATACTTGTATCTGTACAGTATCTACATGCATATGCCAGGTACGATTGCAGTTGTAGATGAGGATTTCTAATGCACAGAAGTGCAAATCTATGGTAAAGGACAGCAGATTGTGTAGTATTGGGTGCTGTACTGTAAATGTGCAGACATGCTGCATCCATCCTTTTTCAAGGGCACATGTGAGTCTGATGACAATACCTCTCTCCCACAACCACATAGGTCACTCTGGTCTGCATATTGGATAGCAGCCTGAAGCTGGTGAGTCTAGAATTGTGCAGTTGTGCTTTGGCGATACCACAGGCATGTGGAGGGCATACAAATTACCATGCATGCAACTATGACTAATAGCCATATTGCTTTATGTGCATGTTCACTTGTGGTGGGGTTATTTGTATTTCATCACAGTTGTCACCACAGGGGCATATCTGAAGAGAATGTAACATTCCTGTAGCATACCTCACAATCTGTCAGTGCAAGACATCTGGACAGACACCAGCAAAATGTATTGGACGTATTGGCTAAGGTAGGGACATGTGTGAAACATTACTGCTGTGCAGTGGATATAAAATGTATACACACACCTGTTAAGATGCCATTTGTTTCTGATATAAACTGATTGACAACACAATATGTCCGTCCACACCTTTTCCAACCTTTAATGTGATCCATGACATGAAAGTTCATTTATAAACTCAAGCATCTGGGCTCATGCATTTCACCTACAAGCCTGGACAAGTGTGAGGGTAGCAGACGTTGTATCAGTATGCTGTTTCAATTAGGCATGATACCTGATGTTGTCATATGTGTCAGTACACTCACTGTGGCCTATTTGGCAACTATATCACATACATGGGCATTGGTGACGACAGAGGACTAATAGGTTCCAAACATCTGGATGTTCCAGACACATATGTACAGAGGACTGGTATGGCCTGTACAATGGTTTCACATGCTCCATATGAGGAAGATGCCATTACCATACTATATAAAGTAATGGCATCAGAAGGTGGTCACCTGCCATGTATGGTACACACATCAAAATGGCATCAGTCACACAAAATATCACACACGCAAACACACACACACACACACACACACACACACACACACACACACACACACACACACACACACACACACACACACAAACACACCAGTATTGAGATTAGAACTCCTACCTATTTATGTGTACTATAGTGTCATGCAGTTATCAGACATGCCACAGAGCATACACAATTTTACTGCATCCAAAGGTACTTGTAAGGTGAATTACATCAACAGGACTACTAAATTAGGATGGGTATGGTAGTACACAACTCAAAATGGTGTAATCTTCACAGCACATGATTCTCACACAAACAGTTGCCAGTATTGAGATTAGAACTCCTACCTATCTATGTCTACTGTAGTGTTACTCCATTATCAGATGCGCCATGGAGCTTACACAATTTCACCTTATCCAAAGGTACTTGTAAAGTGAATGACATCAACAGGACTAGTAGATTAGGATGAGTATGGTGTTACACAACTCAAAATGATGTAACCTTCACAGCACATGATTCTCACACAAACAGTTACCAGCATTGAGATTAGAACTCTTGCCTATCTAGTTATTTGTATTATGGTATTACACAGTTAGCAGATGCGCCATACAGCTTCCACAATTTCATCTTATCCAAAGGTACTTGTAAGGTGAATAACATCAACAGGACTACTAAATTAGGATGGGTATGGTGATACACAACTCAAAATGGTATACCATTCACAGCACGTGAGTCCCCCACAAACAGTTACCAGCATTGAGTTTAGAACTCTTGCCTAGTCCACAGATACTTATAAGGTGAATGACATCAACAGGACTTCTAAATTGGAGTGAGGGGAAGCGTAAAGGGTGGTACACAAGTCACAAATGGTATAACCCACACAGTACATGATTCTCTCACACACACACACACACACACACACACACACACACACACACACACACACACACACACACATATCCAGTTATTTGTACCATAGTATTACACAGTTTCTGCATGTGCTACAGAGCTTACTGCAATTACAACTGGCCAAAGGTGCTGATAACTGCACAGCTGAAGTAAAGTATTACAGGTGGCAGGAAGTCTGCCATCAGTTTTTCCAGTACATCTTGGAAGTTCTTTCTGTCTTGCACTTCAAATAGCATTATTGCTTTGAACTTCAACAGGTTATTGTATCAATAAGCGTATCACACCTGGGCACCATTAGCAATACTCGTTCATCACAGAATTAGCCTTAGTACCTACTACTTATGACCACCCTCCTGGCATGATTGAAGTGCGTTTTTCTGTGCTTTCACCCATTAATCTGGTGCACTTGTCCATTCTGAGGCACTGTTGCATCTCCCTCTCCTCTAAATTCCAAACACTCAGACCAGTGAAAGTTACCCCTATGTCACCAAATGTGGAAATATGCACTCTCCAGCAAAGACTGGACTAACTGGTCAAGAGGATGAGATCAACACCTGTACCACACCATGCGGACCACATAGCTTGCCACAACACCCACTATGGCAGCCCAGACAATCACTGAAAAGCCATACACCCACCTTCACAGAGGCATTCAATGGACATTTACACAAATAACACAGACCAACAAGACAGACACCCACTCAGACACCACAAAACAGCACATGCCAAAGGGCACATGTTACCTACACAGTGTGCCCCTCAACCTAAGCTCCTAAGGCTGACCACCTTGCACAATACAGTGATCATGGGTGACTCAGTACTGCGGCACACAGATGTCTCACTCACTATGTTGATTATGGAGGAGGGAACAGCCAACTGTATATCACGTGCCAGCATCTAACATATGACACACCCAGTCAGACCACTCCACAACAGCTACAAGTATCACTCTGTCATCATCCATGTGAGTCTGAATGACCTGAGACACACCTCTCTGGGTTACATGACAAGACACATGGTTGAACACTCTGATTATGTGGTCCAGGCAGGTGTGACAGTAGCCCTGAACAGTATACTGTCATCCCCCAGAATGATGATGCAGTACTTTCAACAGACATACATAGAGACCTGGCAACATTGGCTTATATGTTGTGTGTCATTCTCATGGGATCCAGTAACTCTCTGCTTGGGATAACATGATTGACAGACCTCAATGCCTTGCCAGAAATGTTCCTAAATCTGTCAGTCCTGGGTTTCCAGGTACAGGGTAAGTGTCTTGCCACCCCGATAGTGCCTTATTAGGCAGTGTTCCAAATCAAATTACCACCATAACAGCTAGACCTGTATGCAATCTGAGGGTCAAGCTGCTCAACATAGACATCTGTCAAAATGCAGTCATTCAAAGCACTCCTTAGAGTGGAGGACATTGACATTTGTGCTGTAACGGAGATGTCGTTCACAGCAGCAGACAACAGCCCTGTTCTAACAGGCTATGATGCATTCCACAGCTATCAGCCCCAAAACATGGACCACACCTCCACAGGTGGTGTCTCCATATCCATAATGGATATGAACACCTCCAGACTAGTATTCCAGCATAATGCATCAGAGGTACGTCCGGTAAAACTGACTTTGGGGAATAGTGTAATCCACACCATAGCCACAGACCATTGTCATGTGGCCTGATGCCAAGGTATACCCATCGCCTACCCTTGTATAGCCTGCTGGCATGGATGACCACCACACACCCGTTCAGACATGCACCCATGCATGTCAGAACTGGCACCCTGTGTGTTTGTGTGTGTGTATTGTATGGTGCGTATGTCCACATCCACACTCACTACAACCCCCCAGGGTATACTGAAGCATGCTGTCTGACATCTGACACCTCCTCATACTCCTTGCCCATATGACCTCTGTATGGCTCGTAGGGTGCATGTGATACCTGCACATTGATGTGGTGTGGCAATCCCACTAGTAATGAGTTGCACTCCTGGCCCTGCCAAGTGTTTCAGTGTGTGCGTCCCTGTGTGAGTGTGCCTGTGTTGATGCTGGCACCTGTTCATGCAGACAGGCAAGTGTACATCACGTACCATATATCTACCATATCCCTGTTACAGATGTCACTCACCAGCACAAATATGTTCTGAGTGCTCCACAGCAGGTAATCTATGTGGTGCATCCAATAACTGCATCACACTGTGATAGCACTACATAGTTGTTGGGGTTTGATACCCTGTGCT
Source organism: Protopterus annectens (assembly GCF_019279795.1). Classification (NCBI taxonomy): domain Eukaryota; kingdom Metazoa; phylum Chordata; order Ceratodontiformes; family Protopteridae; genus Protopterus; species Protopterus annectens. The sequence goes on from NC_056733.1 coordinate 991,458,570, forward strand.
GGTAGGTGTGTGACACAAACATTCTTCTGTTTTATTCACCCACCCCTCCCTGGCATAGGTTCCTAGGTTCATACTAGGCTATCTGCCCAAGGGCATTTATAAGCCTAGCCCAGAGTTTTGTGGCTTTCGCCACCCCTTTAGTTTGAAGGATACTATGCCCATTTTTTTGCTGTGCCTCTGTCAAGCAGTGACACTGATGTAATCCCTGGGGTATATCTGCGATCTCCCATCCATTGGTCAAGATTTCTCTTGAACAAGGCCAGCGAGGTGCTCTGCCTCACATGTACCGGGATTTTGTTCCACAGCATAGGGAGTCTCTGGGTGATGAATCTGTCCCTCCAGCACATCCTATTAATAACCGTGTCAAGGTTTAAGTCTCCCGCCCTTGTAGTTCTGAGGGATCTAGATTTTTTGAGGTGAAGCATGTTCATCAATTCCGGGTTGGACATGGCCTTGTATGTCAGGCAGAGGTCACCTCTGAGCAGACGGTAAGCGACTGAATAGAGCTGGAGTTCCTTCAGTTGGGCAGCATAAGACATATTTTTGAGACCCTTTATCCTTTTGGTGAGGAACTTTTGGGGCCTTTCCAGTTGCTGCAGGTGTTGGGTGAGATACATTCCAAATGGGGCATTGTACTCAATCATTGGTCTGATGAGTGATGAGTACAGGGGGATGATGACCTCCCTTGATCTAGATGTAAATCCCTTCATGATCAGGTGGGCAATGTAGAAGGTCTTCCTAACTACTTTGGCAACGTGAGTGTCAAACGAAAGGTTACTGTCAACCTGGGTCCCCAGATCCCTGATAACCTCCTCCGTGCTTAGTGGGTTGCCACCTATATGGTAGCTGGGGGTAACCTTGTTTTTCCTGAAGGGTATGACTATGCATTTTTTGGTGCTTAACTTTAGGCCATGACTCTGGCACCAGTTATCCGTCTCTATGAGACCCTTCTGAAGGATATCTGTGTCAGATGTGTTCTCGACTATGGTGCCCAGTTTGCAGTCATCTGCAAACTTTGTCAGCCATAACCCTCCTGTGTTTGCTTCTACTTCTGAAAAGTATATGCCAAACAAGAGTGGGCCCAGGACTGAGCCCTGTGGGACACCACTTGTGACAGGCTTTGAGTCTGACATGGCGCCAGCAACTCTGACCATGTGGGTTCTGTCACTTAGCCAGTTTGCAACCCATCTTGTGACGTATGGGTTTACATTTAAGCTGATGAGTTTTTCAATGATACCTGAGTGGGGTATTGTGTCAAAAGCCTTTGCCAGGTCGAGGTAGGCTGTGTGGACTGCCTTTCCCTCATCAATAGCCTTGGTGACTGTTTTGAAAAAGTCAACCAAGTTTAAAAGGCATGATCTGCCTTTGACAAATCCAAACTGGGTTGGATCCAAAGTCTGCAAGTCCCCTATGTCATTATTTATGAGTTCCATTATGATCCTCTCCATAGCTTTGCAGATCAGGCTTGTCAAGCTGATGGGATGGTAATTTCCAGGGTCAGTGGAGGCACCGCCTTTGTGAAGTGGGTCCACAGTTGCCGTACGCCACTCCTTGGGTACGTATCCTGAGGTGAGGCTAAGATTAAACAGCTGCCCTAACTGCGGGTTTAATTCCTCATTGAGTTCGTGGAGCACACAACCGGGGACACCATCTGGTCCCATGGATGCTGTGTTTTTCACCTTGGAGAGAGCAGTTCTCACCTGAGCGTTAGAGAAGTTTGGGGGGCTACAATCCTTTGGTATAGATATCTCTCCTTTTGGGGGGTAGGGGGGGAGAAGTTTGCACTGAACCTGTCAGCCAGTATGGTGGCAATGTCTGTAGGTTCAGTGATTTTTACATCATTTTGAACTAATTCTGAGCATATCTGGGAGTTTCCTCCCAGGTTTCTAACATAGCTAAAGAAGGCCTTATGATTGTCTTTTGAGTCCTTAGCGACTTTTCTCTCAAAATTTGCCTTGGATGATTTTATGAGAGATCTTAGTTTTTTACTTATAATGATCAGAGGTGTCTTCCCTTTTAAGGATTTTGCTCTATCGTGTAGTAGCTTCCTCTTTTTATTGTAGAGCTTGTTTATGGCTGGGGTCCACCAGACTGGACACTTGCCTTTGGTACAAAGAGTTTTTGTTTTGTTTGGGATTGCCTGATCCATGCAGTCCTGTAGGTGCTGGTAGAAGGCATTTGTAAGTGATTCAGCGGCTTGAGTAATGGTTTCTGCAGGCTCAGGGGCCTTAAAAGAGACCACACTAGTCTTTAGAAGTGTGAAGTTGGCTTTTGAGAAGTTCTTCCCTGTGGTCTTCTTTATCTCAGGTGGGGGCGGGATGTGGACTTCCAGCGAGATTAGTTTATGATCTGATCTCACCAGTGAGGGGTATACTTCCTGTGTTGAACATTGTGACCCCATGTTCGTGATGATGAGATCTAGTATGTTTTCTCCTCTTGTGGGGATGGTGACTAATTGTTCCATGGCATTTGAGTTTATGAACTCTAGGAACCTTTGGGCTAGAGTGTTGGAGCTTGAGTAGTGATCCCAGTCCATATTTGGGTAGTTGAAGTCACCTAGTATGATGGTGTTTGGAGATACATTTATCCCCTCCAGTGTTTTCAGGAAAGCTATGTGAGGTTCCTGAGTTTGAGAGGGTGGCCTGTAACATGGTCTCCGATGCATCGTGCGTTGCCACCAGCCTTGAGGTGTGGGTGTCCTTGATGAATATGGACACCCCCCTACTTTCTTGGTGGTGTCCGGATTTTGGATCCGGAACGCATGATATGAGGTAAAACCTGATAGTGCCAGGGTGCTCTCAGGAGCCTTGAACCAGGTTTCAGTCACAGCACAGACATCGATGTTCTCCATACTGAGAAGGGCCTCGAGTGCGTGCATCTTGAGGTTGAGACTTCTGGCACTGAGCAGCATTACCCTTAGTTTTTTTCCTTTTTTGTGTTCTAGGGTGGTAGGTTTAGAATTTGAGCCTTGCCTAAAAAAGGCACTATGGGGTGGCAAGAGCCTTTGCCAATATCCGGAAGCCCAGGGTGACAGGTGCAAGCTGTCCCTTGCAAAGCAGCGTGGCTTGTCCAGCATGTCATCCCAGGCAGACAGACATTGGATCCCCTTTGAATGACACCAGAGTTTAAGCCAATTATTAAAGCTGATCATCTTGTCTCTGTATTGTGGCATCATTCTTGGTGAAGGTAGGATACTGCTCAAGGTCAGGGTCATACCTGTCTGGGCTACATAATCAGAGAGCTCCTCTATGTCTCTTTTCATGTAGTCCAAGGAAGTATGTCTCAGGTCGTTCACACCAGCGTGGACAATGACTGAGTCATACTTGTACCTGCTGTTGAGAGACCAGAGTGCTTGTGTTATGTGATGGATTCTAGCGCCCGACAGGCAGCTTACTGTGACCTTCTCCTTACTCAATCTGGTGAGCGGGACGTCAGTGTGTCTGACTATGGAGTCACCAATGATGAGTGTGTCTGGCATTGTGATTGGCCTTGAGGGCTGTGACTGTTTGGCACACTGACTATGTGGTCTATGTGTTGCATGTGTTGTGTCCTGAGGTGGCAGTCGTTTGGGTGTCTGCTTTGGTGGCCTCTGCTGTTTTGGTAGATTTTTGATCAGAGCCTCCAAGTATGTCTTTGTGTGTTTATGTGTATGAGTTGAAGTTGTGATGGTACTATGTGAGACTGGGTTTGTGGTGTGTGTGGTTACCTTCTCCTCCTGTCTGGTCTTGCCAGTCCTATGTTGAGAGAGCTCAGCCTCCAGTTTGGCTATATAGTTGCATCTCTCGCATGTATTTGTGTTTTGTGGGAGAAGGAGAGGGTTGTCTGTGTACATGAGGCAATTGTAACATTGCCTCAATATTCCCAGATTCACCAGCTGAGCAGGAGAGGACACTAGCAACTGATCCCTTGACATGCTAGAAGGAATGGACAAAAACTTTAAAAAGACTCCGGGTATGTGAGTGATCGAAAAAGGGGTTTTAGGCTGGTGGGGTACTATGTATAATAAAAGTGTCATATCAAAGTAAAAAGATACTTTAGGAGCAAGTGCTAGGCTTTACAGATAGAGAATAGTCTACTTGGGAATCAAGTAGAGCTGAACTTTCTAGATATAGAATATGCTAGTTTGATCAGCAGTACAGTTAAAGGAAGGCTATTTTAAGGGAAAATTTGAAGAGTGGACTTTAGGTAGCCCAAATAGTTTAACCTTGATTAACCGCCGCTGCTCTTGTGTGCTCCTGTAGCAACTCCGTGCTAAATCGTGCATGTATTTGATTCTGTCTGCTTCCTCCACTCCCTCTCTGGTGGATGTGGAGACCCACACCTGCTATGCTTAAGCAGCAGCATGTGTATTTCAAGTGATGCTCATGATCAGCTGATGGCCTCTGCATGAATTGCAGCCCTTCCCTAGCTGATTGCATGTGGAACAGCTGTGGTAACATTCCCATAGCCAATTGCTTGAAAACACACTCCAATACCTAGGAACATCATGGTGGTGTTGGCCAATTTCACTCACTGTGAGCAGGAACTAGATCTGTTGTTTGACAAACAGCATCTCAGACGGATTGGGGATTTACCTTTAACAACATACACTGTGGAAAGATGCCAACAAACAGGAGGGGGATGTGCCTGACCTGACTGCAGACTGTAAGTGCTGCCATACTGCATTTGGAGTAATGTTGGTTTAACAGTGTTTGTCTGGATACGCATGTTGTACATGTCGCAATACCTGCCATATCAGTTCCATGTATATGAGGAATCCCCATCTGCAGGGTCATCTGCATACTGGGCAGTGTTGTGCCTTTGGTTTCATGTGTTAGCCATGGTGCATCTATCTGTGTAATGCAGAAGGTAGTGTGATGATTGCAGTTTGTAGAAGGTGAAGGCCATGACAGTTACTGACTCCATATCCCTCATAAGACATATGTTGCAACAAACCCCGTTATAATGGTAAATATATGAGGTTATCATAGCAACATGTCTATACTGGCCCTGTGTATGTGCTGTCAGACACATCTCTGTCAACCATTGTACAGATGATGTACATGTAGTGGTGCATATGTGCTTTACACCATAAATAGTGTCATCATCTCTGCTGACAAGGCAGTGATATATCAGACTGCTACACATCATGTACAGTAGGGGTCATATTACATGACATAACCTAGACGATATGTGGGTGTTTGTACAGTACGGAGGTCTGTGTAGTGATGGTGAATGTCAGCAGTGTGTCTATTGCTAATATGTACTTTAGCCTGTATACAGACTGTGGTGGATGTAATTGTTCTAGCTCCCGTTCCATGTGATGTCCCACTGCATGGTACCTTTTTGATGTACATGTTTGTATGGCCATACACACACATGTCAAATAACACAGACAGCCATCAGACCAAACTGTGTAGCAGCCCACTATATGTAGGGCATTCTTTGAGTAGCACATATGAGGATGGTGTCAAACAGATAGTCCATATACTGTAATGTTATGCTAGCTTACCATGTGTGGCTGTGTTCACATTGGTTGTGGTTATGCACTGTCATGCAGGTGTAGCTTAACCTGTGGCTGTGACATGGCTGTTGAGCCTATATATGCAGGCACATGTGCATTCCCCCATAGGAGATGTAGGCCAGTGTTGAGCCAGTCTGCATGTAGCCTGCACAGTGCATTGTGACATGCCTAGCAGCATAGTGTACTTACCCAGTGAGATGTCATGTGAAAATACATGCCAGATGTACTGCGGCCTGGCCTCCCTTAAAGGTCATGTATGTTAGACAGAGCAGTGGGATTCTGTACAGATGTATGTCAATATCTAGTGGGTAGTATGTATCCAAGGCACTCCTGTACCAGCATTCATTATCGGTCAGGCCACACAGGAGTGTGTGAATCCAAAACTTATGGTGGCAAATGTATGCATGTCATTATGTGTTCTACCCATCTACATGGTTGCCTGCATCCATAACGTCAGGCCTGGTACACATGTTGTACAATAAGGGATTACATGTAAACCTCTGGACTGTACAGGGTGTGTCCAAAGTTCCACATATTACATGCTAGCGGTGGTACTTTACAATGAGTTCCTTAGGATGTCTGTCACTAGCCAATGGCACACATGTTATGAGCAGATGTCACCTTCCACACACACCATGTCTGTGAAGACAATCCCAATGACAGTAGCAATAGTCTAGTAATGTACCTGCTATACATACCTGACATCCCCTTGCACTACGACTTTGGGACTATAGGGGCTGGGGTTGGGCTGCACACCAAGTCCAGGACTGTGGTGAAAATTATGTACACAGGCTTATTCAGATAGCTATATATATATATATATATATATATATATATATATATATATATATATATATATATATATATATATATATATATATATATATATATATATATATATATGTTTACACGTGTACTATTTCCAATTAACAGTGCCATGGCAAGCACCCACTATAAATCCCTACAGCATGTGGGTGTGGTTCCTTTACATTTCCTGTGTGATGAACATCCTTCCTGTTCATGGGCATCAGTGTTACAGACAGCAGGTAGCAATATCTCTTACAGGAGAACCTGCGCACTCAGAGTGGCCACATGTTTGTAGGAGGAGCAGGAACTACACACAGACTGTGAGTAAAGTTGTATTATGCTTTGCAGGGTGTGGGTGTGTACATACTAGTGTACCTTGAAATGCAGTCTGTCTGCACAGCTCACTACTGTGGGCCTATCCTCTTGATGGACAGAGGTATGCCTATCATATGTTGTTTGTCCACCACACAGGTCCTGTGTCAGATATTACACTGGGAGTGTGTGCGTTGCATGCTATCAGTACATGGCTACATTCATGTCTGTGTCTAACCTCAATTCCCTGACTATTTATTTATTTTATTTATTTTACATTTGTTTACCGGGCTAGTCCAACTGGATACATGTCCATTTTCAGTGGAGGCCCGGGGAGAAAAGCTCCGCTACAATACTACTTAGGTAAAAATAAACAAAATGTACCAAATAACATACAAATTAATAATAGAAAAAACAATGTACTTTAAGCCTATGGCAGGATGTAATAGTATTCGAGTACAGTAAGAGATTTAGCAAAGAAAGATAAAATAAAGAACTTAATTACCCTATTACAACTACATTGGAAGTTGAAAAATATTTATGTATGCCTTTATTACATATGGAATAACAGAAACAGTTATATAGAGGATAATTTAGAGTGTTAGATATAAGAAGAAAAAGAATGGGTGTAAAGAATCAAAAAGAAGGAGGTAAGAATGCTTAGTCAGGGTTATTGCAAGAGCAAAGCCAGTGGTTGGATAAGAAGAGTTTTAGTTTAGTTTTAAATATTGGGAGTGATGTTTGAGTTGTGAGGTCTTGAGGTAGTTGATTCCATATTTTACCAACCGAGTTGGAAAATGTGGAATCACCTGCTGTGTTATTAGATAGAGAAGTTTGAATCAATATTTTGTTAGAGGAGCGAAGGTTTTTTAGATTGTTATAGGGTTTTATGAGGATGGAGAGCATTGGAGTGTTGTCAGGGTGGTAAAGGGCTTTATGGGCAATTGTAAGTTGACTAAATTGTATTTGGTGGAGTAATTCTAGCCACCCTAATTTTTTTAGATTGAAGCAATGATGAGTCCTGTATGGAGAGGCTGTAGCAAATCTGGCAATGTTGTTATATGATGTAGCTAGTTTGTTAAGATTATGTTTAGAAAGATTAGTATAAATAGGGGAGGCGGGCGGCCACGGTGGTGCAGTGGTTAGCATTGCCGCCTCACAGCAAGAGGTTCTCCGGTTCGATCCTCGGCTGGGGTGCCTTCTGTGCAGTCTGCATGTCCTCCTGTGGTCGTGGGTTTCCTCTGGGTGCTCCGGTTTCCTCCCACATCCCAAAGACATGCTGCAGGTGGATTGGACACTCTAAATTGGCCCTAGGTGTGCGTGTGAGTGTGCCTTCTGTGGAAGGTTGGGCGCCGGGCTGGCAACTCGACACCATAAAACTCCACTGCCATTCAATGTGTGGACAGGTGATCCGCTGTGGCGACCCCTAACCGGGATAAAGCCGAAAGAAGAAGAAGAAGTATAAATAGGGGAGGCATATAATAGGGTAGATATTAAGTGGGTTCTAGCTATTGTAGTTTTAGCTTCTGGAGTAAGGAAAGATTTGATTCTATAGAGAGAACCTAGTTTTCTGTTAGTCAATTTTATTGTAGAGTTAATGTGAGTGTCAAATTTTAGTTGATTGTCAATTGTAATACCCAGGAGTTTGGTGGTTTGGTCTGGAGAGATAAGGGTGCCATTGTTGGATGTGAGTGTGAAATTAATGGAGGGAGACAAGTGAGTGGGAGTAAAATCAGGAGTTTGGTTTTCTTTGGGTTAAGGAGGAGACAATGATTAGAGAACCATTGCTCTATAGTAGTGAAGGTGTTTTGTGTGAGAGAATAAAGTTCCGACTGTGTTGGGGCTGAGGAAATGATGGTTGTATCATCTGCATATTGAATGCAAGTTGATAGGGAGTGGCTAGGTGAAGGTCATTTATAAAAATAGAGAATAGTAGAGGGCCTAAGATAGAACCCTGAGGGACTCCTATAGAGGTGGGGAGGAGATCAGAGAGATGGTTATGCCAGAGTACTGCCTGTTTTCGGTTGTCCAGATAAGATGTGAACCAATTTAAGGCTAGATTGTCAAGAGAGAGGGACTTGAGACGATGGAGAAGAAGTTGGTGGTTGACCATGTCAAAGGCTTTAGACAGGTCAACGAAGAAGGCTGAGGAAGGAGTATTATTGTTGGTTTTGTTAATAGAGTCGATAAAGGATAGTAAGGCTGTAGTAGTACTATGGAATGGGCGAAAACCATGTTGGCACTTAGCTAGGAGGTTGTGGCTTAGTAGGTGATTTAGTAACTGTTTGTGGATGCATTTCTCCATTATTTTGCAAGTGGAGATAGTAATGCTATGGGGGAAGTTGGAGTATTCAGTAAAATCACCTCCTTTGAACAGTGGGATGATATATGAGATTTTCCATATAGATGGAATTGTACTTTCTTTTAAGGTCCTGTTAATCAGTATAGAGATGGGGTAAGCTATAGCTTTTGCACCAATTTGGAGGAATTCTGCTGGTAATTTGTCAGCAGAGGGGTCGTAGGTTTTAATTTTGAAGTAAGGATGATATATAAGTGGTGGGTATGGGTTTGAGGTGAAATGGAGGGAGTGGGGCTTTGAGTTAATAGTTTGGAAGTATCAGGGCTTTGTTGGTTAGCTAGCTTTAGGATGGCAGAGGTAAAGAAATTATTAAAGGCATTAGCTGTTTGTAATGGGCAGTCGGGGTTAGAATTAATTGGATTTGGAGTGGCAACTTTGCCAGGGGATAACAGCATGTTAATAGCGGTCCAAAATTTATGTGGTTGGTGCAGGGATGACTGTTGTAGCTGATTATAAAAGTTCTTTTATCTTGTAGGATGGCTTTTTTGTTAAATTTCTTTGTTGTCTGAAAGTGAGGTGGTCAGTTGTGTTTTTGTGGTACGCCATTTAGCCCAGGCTTTGTTCCTGTTAAGGATTAGCTTCCTAGTATTGTTTGAGAGCCATTGGGCTGTTTTGATTTTATGCATAGAACGCATTGGAGCATGATGTTCAAGGATTGTCAGAAAGGTATGATTGAAGTAGCTAACAGCTTCGTCTATTGGGAGAGATTTAAGAGCTGACCAATTAACTTGCATAAGTTCATTTTGAAACAGAATGGGGTCAAAACATCTTTTGCTACGGGATGATTTAACTTGGGTAGGGATAGTTAAACTTGTTTTATGCCTTATGATATATGTTAGGGAGTGGTCGCTGAGGTCATCTGGGAGAGTTCCTGTTGTATACTCTTGCGCTGGACGATTTATTAGTATCCAGTCAAGTATACTTTCTTTATTATTCAGTTTGTTTATTCTTGTTGGGGAGTTAATGATTTGAGAGAAGCCATGCAGGTTAATAAGGGTGGATGGATAATTATGTTTACATAAATTCCAGTCAATATTAAAGTCTCCTAAAAGTATTGTTTCTTGAAGAAGATTTAGAGAAAGCCAGTTTAATAGGTCTTCTAAAATAGTGGGATTTTTCCTGGGGGAAGATAGGTACAGATAATGTTAACTGTTTTGTGAGGGTTGAGCTGAAGTTTGGAAATAATTATTTCAACATTAATGTCAGATGGAAGGGTATGATTTGTTTTACTTATTTGCAGTCCGGTTTTATAGAGAATTGCAACCCCACCACCTTTTTTGTTTAAGCGGTCTTGCCTGAGGATGTTATACCCTGGGATGATTTCATTATCTTTTATTGTGGGTTTGAGCCAAGTTTCAGTTAGACAGAGAATATCAAACTGTTGGATATCTAGAAGGGCATGAATTTGTGGTATTTTATTGCAAATGCTACGTATATTTAATTGGGCAATTGAAAGTGATTTGGGGGGTTTGGTGGATGGTGTTGGTTTTATTGTGAATTGGTGGCAGTTAGAGGATGGTGGGGGTGAGTTAGGGCCAGGGTTGGGGTGGATGTCGCCATCTATTAATGAGGAGATTAATATAGGGTTGTAAAATTGAGGAGTTTTGCAGTAGTAGTTAAAATGTTTTTTTAGGCTATAACTAGAGTATTTAATATGAGAAAGTCGGTGATATTTAGCTTGAAGGTAGAAAGTTTTGTGGATGGTATTGAGATAGCCCATTGTTAGAGCTAGAGGAGATGTTAGGGTTTGTTTGTGTGGAGTTGTTAGAGTGAAAGGAAGGGGTTGTTCATAGGAGGTTGAGAGATAGGTGGAGATGAGAGTAGTTAGGAGAGTTAGGAGCAAAGGTTGATGTTCATTAGACACGTTGAGAGAATGTGTAATTGTACTTGAGTGGGACGGTCGAGGGCAAAGTGGTGAGGAGAGTGGGTAGGTGGAGGAGGGAGGGATAGTTCTAGAAGGGGTAGAGGTAATTACAGGATTTAATTGGTTGTAGGAAGAAAGGGGTGGGACTATTGGGTATGAATGTAGAGGTGCTAGGGGTGGGTGGGATTTGGGGGCAGGGAGGGGAGCGGAGTGAGCCCGTAGGGCGAACGGAGCGGGAAAGAACAGAGGCAAGAGTCAGCAGCAGAAAAAGTATCAGCCACTGCTGCCGAGAGAGCTGTGTAAGCAGGTAAATTGTGAGAATGAGGAGGTAATTTAACTAAAGTATCGGAAATGTAGTAGAGGGGCAAGTTATCAATGGTATTCTACTCAGGGGTGAAGGAACCAGGGTATGTTGCAGACTATCCTGTAACACCAACACCTTGCTTAGTGTATGGCAACAGTGTTCCACATATGTGCCTGTGTTCCAGCCTCTGTCCTCCATCTGCATACCAAGCTTTGCACATATGTGATGCTGCTGGGGGTTGTTCTGTAGTGGGCTGTGAGTATATCACCCTGCCATTGCTGCCATTAGTCCACTGCTGTTGTATCCCCCACACATACAGTGGGCCTGGGGCCATATACACAATATATGTGTGCCTGTATGCACTCCAGAAGCCAGTATATGTAACAGTGGTATATGAGCCTGTATTATTGTGTGTAGGTGGGGAGCACCATAAATGACCTAGGCTGTTGCTAAATGTAGGGATAACAGGGGCGGGCTGCCACAAGGTAACTGGATGTACAGTACCGTATACTTCACCTATAGTAACATTACTTACATGAACTGGGGTACTGCAAGCCTACTGCCCCCTGCCATACAGACTGTCCTGTCTGTCAATGTGCTCATGATGGTGTCAGTTATGCCTTGTTAAGTACCTGTTGCAATCCATTAGACCACAAAACATCTTTACCTCCCTCCTAGTGAGTTTGTACAGAGTGTAGATAGAGGCTGCTGAACTACACAATTGCAGTAAATACTGTTGATTGTTTGGTATCCTGTGGGCCAGTCTGTCTTCACTATTGTACAATTTGAAGGGATTGGCCTGGACAGCAATAGTTGTGGACCTTTCCAGACTACTGTAGTAGTTGAACAGTTTCACAGTTGCAGTACTCTGTTTATATGGTTGTAAGTATCTGAGCAGCTATATGACATGCATATAGGACTGTTATAGTACACAATTAAAGGATTCCCATGTCTGCAAACCAGTGTGTGGTGTCTTTCCTATGGTCTTTCTATGGGTATATGTTGCAGGCAACGATTGACAATTGTATGGGTGGCCCATACAGTGTCCAGTTGTTCAGGTGTTAACAGTAGGCATAGTGGCCATTCCATATTGTGTGCATCTTCTACATATGTATCTTCCTGTACACATAGCTGCGTGTGTATGTGTAATCACATGTAGATATATATATATATATATATATATATATATATATATATATATATATATATATATATATATATATATATATATATATATATATATATATATATATATATATATATATATATATATATATATATATATATATATATATATATATATATATATATATATATATATATATATATATATATATATATATACACACATATATGTGTATATCTGTATCTGCATATCTGTGTTTGTGTATCTGTATCCTGGGGATGTTGATGGCTTCCACATAGTACATGGCCTATGGGAGGCAGACTGTACTTGGTAGTATATTGCAGGGCGCACGTGTTTGGCTGTGGGGGGATGCCTATCTGTACAAGACGTATAGTGTGAGGGGCATCTCAACCCCAATAATGGTGCATGTGGACATATGTGTATTTGTTAATCTGCCATTGCTATGCACAGATGTATGGCCATATATACCTATATAGATATATATATCTGCTAACATATATATGATTATGTCCGTATATACCTACATTGATACATATCTGCGTACACATATGTAACGTGCTGTGTATATGTAGACATATAGGTGTAGACACATATAGGTGTCGATTTAGGCATATGCATGTATATATCTGCATATATATTGATATAGATGCATATAGCTTTAGAAATTACTACATATATATATATATATATATATATATATATATATATATATATATATATATATATAGCTAGATATGTTGTATCTGTTTAGATATTAATATATTTACACACCCAGATGTTGGTATACATTCTCTGTACTGTTGCATGACTGGACTGGATGATATGCTTCTGAAAACATAACATATCTTTGTATCTGTCATGGCTTAGTGATAAATCATTTTTAAAGTGCAGGGTCCTGGGTTTGAGCCTAGCAGAGGCTGTTTATTTTGTTGCTAGGCAGAACAAAGACCATTGGATACAGAGTGATTAAGGCACTTTTAAGCAGTTGTGAGCCGGTGTGTGCGGGTTTGCATGATGGTAAGCAGTGGTAACTTTTGGTTACAGTTCCTTACACTGCGTTACCTTCTTGATTGCTTAACCTGTGTAGGCAGTGCTTACCCTCGCACAAACAGGCAGAAACCCGCTCACTGCTGCCTACAAGTGCTTACTCCCGCTTACCCCCACACTAATTTCTTTAAAAGAAATGAAAAAAGGGGTAATAGGAAAATGGTGAAAAAGGGGCACAAAGAGGGAAGGACAGTAGACAAGGTAGCTAGGGATGTGCAGCAAGTGTGTAGGGAAGGTCCATAGCTGTTCATTTCTTCTACATCAACGGCTGTGCATATGCAATGAATTTGGAAGTACATTTGGACACTCAAACCCCTGAGAGAGGAGTGAGGACAACAATAGTATGTCATGATGCCAATTAGAAATGTTTACATGTGTCCAGTGGATACATGTACGAATTGGACAGCTATGTATGGGACGTGCTTTTTTTTTTGTGGGAACAGATTGCCCTTTTCTTCTTTTATTTTTAGGTGAGAGTGGGATGTTGGGTAAGGAGACTAGGTATGCTCAGGGAGGATAGGTTGGGTAGGATGACAGACAGGACATACAAGATGTGTTCAGGGGCAGTATATGACACATGTGTGGGGGAACACCTTTGACAGGGAGGGGTGTTTGTAAGTCGGAAGCCCATGTGCCCACAAATGGATACAGTGGAACTGAGGTCCCCACCCATGGGCAGTCACCACTGCACCTTCACAGCCCAGAAGGTGGCTGTGCTAGGGGCTATGTTGGAGGGGCAGGTTCACCCTCTAGTTGCACCACTTGGCCCTCAAGCTGGTGTAGGCAGTCTCAAATCTCCCTGTCGAGCTCTCTACACACCACGGCCCGGACCATACCACGAGTGACAGGTTCCTGCTCGCTCCCGCTTCCAGGGGAGGGGTGAGCCCCATCCTCTGCAGTGGTTCCTCCAAAAGGTGGTGCATTGCCAATGGATAAGGAGGTCCCAGGCTGGGACCCATATGTGCTGCTGCCCAGTGCCATGGCCAGCTGAGGTGGGACAGGTGGGTCCGCTGTGACCGGCCTTCCCATACGAGCTATGTTGTAGCATGTTTAAGGCAGATATGGGTTAGTAATAGTCAACAGCATTCAGGATGAGTTATGACAGCTTGCATAGGTATTCCTATTACCCAGGGCAACAGATATAAAATAGTTGCAGAGCAGGCAGAACACATGCATATATGGGACAACAGTGGCCATTACAACAACATGCAGGTTTCATTGATAGCAACAGACCACCAATATGGGAGTATTTTAACATGGCACATGCATAGAAACAGATGTGAATTTTTATAAACCAATAGAGCATATGCCCCAACAAAGGTTAGGAGTGTAGTAGACATACTGAATGAGTTGTATAAATTGGTTATTTTTGCACATATGGTAGGGGTGTGAGAGAGAGAGAGAGAGAGTTCAATTAACAACTAATAAATCCTTGTAGTTTTCACAACATTCATTGTCACTGCAGTGGTCTGTCCCTTACATGTATTATTACACTACCCAATGGCCTTATATTGTACAATGGTATGTTTGTAGATTAGTATGTACGGGAACTGTGTCTTACATACAGGCTTGACAAGATGCAGGTGTTAATGTAACATGTTTTGAGATTGCTCTCATACACTTTGGATGAGATACTGGGATGGCAGGTTTGTTTGCATGTACAGTCTCTGACTATGTACAAGTCTGATTATCAGTTATATGTCATTAATAGCGGCCTACATTTCTTGGATCATCACACTAATTTGTTAGGGGAGCAGGGCAAAAGGCAGGTGATGTGGGCCATTTATCTGGACATATTGGGCAGATTGGAACAGCTGAGGGGTATGAATAAGCATATTACTCTCTATTTGAGCATTCTAAAAAATCTGTACAGTTGTTAAATGTTAATATGCATACAGCTTTAGCTCTGAACATTCTAACACACTCTGTACAGTTGTGTGGAATGAGTATGCATACAACTTACTAGCACTCCTGGGATTCAAAGCCCTGCTGTGTATGACAAAAGCATTACAGTTAAGATCACTGTAACACTATGCTATCAGGCAATTGTTGTGAAGCTTTGCAATGTTTTCTGTCTAATATGGCTGACCTGGTTGCACTTCCAGCATTGTTGTACAGAACTTCATACACATTTTATCTGCATACCATAGTGTGGGTAACACTACTTACTGCAACGGTACTATTTAATAACTGCAACAATACAACAACATATGACTGCAGAGTAAACAGAACCAATGCAGGGGTTATACCTTTATTCGCAGCGTTTTACACAATTCTGTATACTGGTACACACTTTCTGATGCTCTTACATTTGTTATGACAGTACATGCAGGCTATTTACTAACCTGCCTCGCGACACATCCTTTGTAGCCTATCATCATAGGCTTGCTGGTTCTCAGCACATTCATCTGCAGCTGTCAGAGAAATACAGTGATATTTAGCAATACCTATCCATAGTATACACAAGCTAGGCAATTATTAACTACTTAGTGGACGGAGTACTTACTCAGTTCTGGGGCATTCTGCATCTGCCTTGCTTCCTGGATCCACTGTTCCGGGACATCCCCCCTCCACCGCTTCAGGTTTGTATGGTGGTGCCTGACCTGCTCATCAGTCCAGGGGATACCTGTGGCACTAGTGAGGTCACAGGCGAGACTGTCCCAGGCCTCCATTTTGTACTGCAAGACCTGGTACTGGCCCTGCAGTAGTCTGCTGTCATGGTGCTTTACCAGGAGCCATACCATGAATTTGGACTCCTGGATGCCTCAGCACTGCGCTCTAAAGTGAGTGCCTTCTTCCACTCCAGCCATTCTGCCTGCAGGGGGATGCTACAACAAGTTATGAGCTGTATTCTCGCCTCTTCGGTTTAAGTAGGTCCAGATTCCCGCACTTTTCCATAATTGCCCGGTTTCGAAAAGCCTAAGCTATGGGCACACCTGCTTACTTCAGGTTGGCACTGCTTAAAGAGGTATGCCTGTGGGCAGATTGTATTGGCTTCCCTACACATTGCTTACACTTATTAAGCTGGGCTGTGATGAGGTTAGCATTGCTTATTAGTTATTTAGCATTATATTTGCCTTTTGGCACCGATTTATTATTCATTACAGTTTATATATGTGTCTGGTATCTGTGATTCATGGGTTCATACACTGTATGGGGTCCTAGGGACTTCAAACCTTTATTATGATGACACCTCAACTCTATGTTTACTGCAGTACTTCAATTCACATATTTATGGTCTCTGGCGGGTTATTGAACATCACACTGTACATAGATTCAGTTCACATTTGATTTGATTTTCCTGTGGTGAGGATTAGTTTGCTGATACCTCCGTTTTATGTATTACTATGATGGCTTAGTGGTTAACTACTGTGATGTACAGGGTCCTGAGTTCTAGCCTTGCAGAGGCTGTTTATTTTGTTGCTGGGCAGAACACGGGACGTTGGGTACAGAGTGATTAAGGCACTTTAAAGCAGTTGTGAGCGGGTGTGTGTGGGTTTTCGTGGAGCTAAGCAATGCTAAACTCCAGTTACAGTTTCTTACACTCAGCTTCTACTTTGCTTAATCTGTGTAGGCAATGCATACCCCCATGCAAATGCACTTAAACACGCTTACTGGTGCTTATGTATGCTTACTACTGCTTATTTATGCTTAAACATGCTTACTAGTGCCTTATTCATTATGACACTAACACTTTAATTAATTAAATTAAGTAAACATTTAATGCAGTACTCCAGTTCACATTTACATGTTATTATGTAGGTTATACAGCAAAAGGATGTTAAAATATGTTCATATACACATTCCACATGGAAAATGATATGTGCTGCAGTAGGACTCAAACTGGGAATGCCTGTTCACGATGTGGATGCTCTGATCACTACACTATTGACGTTAATGTTGATTCCACATTTGTTTTTCTATTTGGATGATTTTGACGTGTAAGCTACGCTAAGCAAAGGGCAGCGATGCATAAACATGCTGCACTTTTCTTACACTTTAAATAGCAAAGAGATACAACAGTAACAAATCGGACATGGGGAATTTAAATGTAACAGTTCTAGTGACAGGGGCTCAACATTCAACTATGTGCTACTGACATGTTGCTTACTATTGGAGGCAGGCTCTAATAGTAAGCAATGTAGGTTGTGC
Organism: Protopterus annectens; assembly: GCF_019279795.1. Lineage (NCBI taxonomy): Eukaryota > Metazoa > Chordata > Ceratodontiformes > Protopteridae > Protopterus > Protopterus annectens. Next base: position 991,476,065 of record NC_056733.1, read on the forward strand.
AACTGTGGGGGCATGTTTAAGCCTCTGTAAAGCACTTAAACATGCCCCCTGCACTCACAAATGTTTCCTGTGCACATCAGGGGTGCGGCAGCTTGCCCTCATAAATATTCATATGGTGCTGCTGCACCATCTCTGAGGAGGACGCTCGATGCAAGGCTAAAACCGTCCTTGTGCCGAGCTTCATGAATCCTGGGGAGAGACTTATAGATGAGAAAATAAGAGTCTTTGTTACAATAGAATCTATTTCACTTGTTTTTTACTGTGTGGTGTTTTATTTCCGTGCCTCTCTGTGAAGAGAGACTCTTCATTGATACTGTTGCCATAATGTTGCTTTAATAATTATGTTTCCTATCCCTTGCTCTGCTGCTGGAATGTGGTGCTATTTGTGGTAATAGACATATGAAAAGTTCATGTTTTCTCCCTTTCAGTGACCTGATATGTTTTGAAGTAATTTGTTTGATATTTATTTTAAAAATGTAAATATTTATTGAGAGGCTTTAATTTATTTCTTTTGTTTTTCTTTCTATTTTCCTCTTTGCTGTTGGTTGTGAAGGAGTGGAGGATTGTGTATAAAATGATATGTTCGTGGTGGTCTAGTGGTTTACTGGGTTTGGGAGATGGAGTTTGTTGTTTTTTCTAACTTTTATATTGCTAATGCTTCTCTTCCTTACTTATGTCTCTTTTATTGCTCGTTTTTCTGTTTTCCAGTTTTGCAACTAGCTAATCAACTGCTTTCTCAGTGAAAAGCTGTAAATGTTTTCTCTCCTCAAGATCTTGCAGCTGATCTGTTAAATAACCTCAGTTTGTCCTCGCATTACAGCTTCTACAATGGAGAGCAAGAAAAAAGTGTTGTTTCCATGGAAACTTTTAGTCTGAACTCTGTGCTGAGAAGCTTCACAAAAGCTGAGTAATTTTATTCATTTATTTATTTTACATTTGTTAACCGGGAGAGTCCAACTGGATATATATCTATTTTTAGTGGCCTGGGGAGAAAAACTCCAGAGCAGTAAAATCATTAACAAGAGAAAGACATGTTAACCAAAAGGCTCAATAAACAATATATAGAGTAAACAGTCTTTATACTAACGATATATATAGTACACAAACTTTATACTAACGATATATATAGTACAGTCTTTATACTAACAGTATATAGAGTACAGTCTTTATACTAACAATATATAGAGTACACAATCTTTATACTAACAATATACAGTACATAATCTTTATACTAACAACATATAGAGTACACAATCTTTATACTAACAATATATAGAGTACACAATCTTTATACTAACAATATATAGAGTACACAGTCTTTATACTAACAATATATAGAGTACACAATCTTTATACTAACAATATACAGAGTACACAATCTTTATACTAACAACATATAGAGTACACAATCTTTATACTAACAATATAAGAGTACACAATCTTTATAGTAACAATATATAGAGGACACAATTTTTATACTAGCAATATAAGAGTACACAATCTTTATACTAACATAATATAGAGTACACAATCTTTATGCTAACAATATATAGAGTACACAATCTTTATACTAACAATATACAGAGGACACAATCTTTATACTAACAATATATAGAATACACAACCTTTATACTAACAATATAAGAGTACACAATCTTTATACTAACAATATGTAGAGTACACAATCTTTATACTAACAATATATAGAGTACACAATTTTTATACTAACAATACATACAGTACACAATCTTTATACTAACAATATATAGAATACACAATCTTTATATTAACAATATGTAGAGTACACAGTCTTTATACTAACAATATATAGCGTACACAATGTTTACACTAACAATATATAAAGGACACAATCTATATACTAACAATATATAGAGTACACATACTTTATACTAACAATATATAGAGTACACAATCTTTCTACTAACAATATAGAATACACAATCTTTATACTAACAATATATAGAGCACACAATCTTTATACTAACAATATGTAGAGCACACCGTCTTTATACTAACAATATACAGAGTACACAATCTTTATACTAACAATATATAGAGTACACAATCTTTATACTAACAATATATAGAGGACACAATCTTTATACTAACAATATATAGAGCACACAATCTTTATACTAACAATATATAGAGCACACAGTCTTTATACTAACAATATATAGAGTACACAATCTTTATACTAACTATAGAGGACACAATCTTTATACTAACAATATATAGAGGACACAATCATTATACTAACAATATATAGAGTACACACTCTTTATACTAACAATATATAGAGTACACACTCTTTATACTAACAATATATAGAAGACGCAATCATTATACTAACAATATACAGAGTACACAATCTTTAAACTAACAATATATAGAGGACACAATCTTTATACTAACAATATATAGAGTACACAATCTTTATACTAACAATATAAGAGTACACAATCTTTATACTAACAATATACAGAGTGCACAATCTTTATACTAACAATATATAGAGAACACAATCGTTATAGTAACAATATATAGAGTACACAATCTTCATACTAACAACATATAGAGGGCGCAATCAGTATACTAACAATATATAGAGTACACAATCTTCATACTAACAACATATAGAGGACGCAATCAGTATAATAACATTATATAGAGTACACAATCTTTATACTAACAATATATAGCATGCACAATCTTTATACTAACAATATATAGAGGACACAGTCTTTATACTAACAATATATAGAGTACACAATGTTTATACTAAAAATATAAGAGTGCAGTCTTTATACTAACAATATATAGAGTACACAATCTTTATACTAACAATATATATATATAGAGTACACAATCTTTATACTTCTTATAGAAGTATAGTAAATATAAATTAGTGATTTAACCAAAGAGTGTATTTGCCAACATTCACAGGCTGCATTAGTATATACATGTTATAGAAGTGTTTAACAGCAAGTATAGAGGGAAAATAGAGTAGATAATTTCCATAACTCATTTCTACACATGAGAGATATACTCTATATATTGGTCATTTAGGTGTCTTTATAGTGTTCAGTGATACTATTGCCCCATGCAGGCATTACAAATGCAGTAGATAAGCTGTTATTCTAGTTGTTGAAACAGATATATATTAGTTACTATCCAGGGGTAGTACAGGTACATAATCTATGATCCAGGAAGTGTGTTTTGAATAGTTTTTTGAATTGGGTGGTGGAGTTGTTATTTATTATGTGGGATGGAAGGGAGTTCCAGATTTTAGAGATGAAGTGGCTATAAACAGATCTACCCACCTAATTTCTAAAGTTTGTTACCTTAAGGAGGTGTTGGGTGCTTGATCTCAGGGATCTGGTAGTGGTGTAGGGCTGGAGTAGTTGCTGCAGGGCTGGGTTCTTGCCTGGATGATGTAGTACTTTGTGAGCAAGTGCTAGCTGGTTGACGAAGGGTCGGGGGAGTTCTAGCCAGTTTAGTTTTTTAGGCTTTCACAATGGTGGGTTCTAGAAGGTGATCCCGTGGCAAATCTGGCTATTTTATTGTAGCAGCTACCTAGTTTGTTGAGCTCAGTTTTTTAGAGATTGGTAAGCATGGGGGAGGCGTAAAGTAGGTGAATAAGAGGTGTGTCCTGGCTATGATAACCTTAGAGTGACTGGTGAGAAACTGGTTGTTGCGATAGAGTAGGCCCATTTTTCTGTGGACTCTTTTTATGGTCTAGGATATATGAATGTCAAATTTTAGGTTATTGTCAATTTTGAGGCCTAGCAGTTTGGCGTGACTGCTGGGTGTGATGGTGTTATGAAAAGAGATTGAAAAGTTAGATGAGGAGGGTGGAGATCTGTGAGGGCTGAAGAAGAGTAATTTAGTTTTGGCTGGGTTTAGAATGAGGTTTTGGTTAGTGATCCATGTTTCTGCCAGGGAAAAGCATTCTTGTGTTAGGGAGAGGAGGTGGTCAAGGGAGTTGGCTGCACAGATAATGGTGGTATCATCTGCATATTGGACTATTGAGGCTTTGGGTATGGTGGATGGCAGATGATTAGTAAATAGGGTGAAGAGTAGAGGACCCAGGATAGAGCCTTGGGGTACCCCTAGGGAGACATGCAGTAAGGGAGAGAACTGATTTGGCCATTTTACAGCTTGTTGCCTACCATCTAGTTAGCTCTTAAACCAAGAAATAGTAGAGATGCTGAGATTTAGGGTGGTTAGTGTATAAAGCAGTTTTTCATGGTTGACCATGTCAAAGGCTTTAGATAAGTCTAAGAGAGTTGCAGATACTAGCAGTCCATTGCTTCTGTGGTTATTGACGATATTAGTGAATGATGTAAGTGCAGTGGTGGTGCTATGGAAGGATCTGAAACCATGTTGCTGAGTGGATAGTAATTTGTTTTCTAAGAGGTACTTCATCAATTGCATGTGGACAACCTTCTCTAGACATTTTGATAGGAGGGATAGTATGGCTATGGGTCAGTAGTTTCTAAGTTCTACAGAGGTACCTCCTTTGTGCAGTGGTGTAATATGTGATATTTTCCAAAGATGGGATACTTTGCACTCTGAGATAGATCTGTTTATTAATATGGAGACAGGGTAGGCTATTGCTTCAGCTGCTAGTTGCAGATATTCAGAAGGTAGATTATTGGTGGCTGTAGAGGCTGGCCTAAGTTTTAGGAGTAATTTTTGTATGATTTTGGTTGGCACTGGGTTGAAGGTGAAGATGGGGTAACTGTGATTTTTTTGGGGTAAAGAGGGTGTTTTAGTTGTGGATGGGTTGTTGGGGCTTAGTTGGTTGTTGGCTAGGTTTTAGATAGTTTCTGTGAAGAATTTGTTGAGCTGAGTGGGGACGTTGTCATGGTTGTTCACTATTTTGGGGGTGGGGGGTTGCTTTTCCTGGTTGTAGTACAGTGTTGACAGCAGCCCAGAACTTTTTTGGGTTGTTAATATATTTATTCTGCATATTTTGGTAGTAGGAGATTACGTCTATTTTAATAAGTTGTTTGACTTTGTTCCTTAACTGATGGTATGTTTGTTTGTCTATTTGGATTTGCTTTTATGACAGTTTGTCCATGCTTTGTTCCTGTCTCAGAGTAATGTTTTAGCATTTAAAGTTAGCCAGGATGCATGTTTACTTCTGATTTTTGTAGTTATAGGAGGGGCATGGTGGTTAAGTATGTTAATGATGGTAGTATTGAAGTATAGTACTGCTTCATCGAGGTCCAAAGTTTTTTTGGGGGGGGTCCAGTTACATAGTTTTAGGTCATTACTGAAGTTGAGTTGGTTGAAGTTTTTTCTATTCCTGCATTCCCTGACAGTTTCTTCGGTCAGTTGGGGAGTTTTGCTTCTTATTAGAAATGTAGGTAGGTGGTCGCTGAGGGCATCTGGCAGGCAGCCAGCGTGAGATATGTGGAAGGATGAGATACTAGTATCCAGTCTAGTGTAGATTGATGTTTGGTTCTTTTGTCTGCTTTAGTGGGGGAAGTTATTAGTTGGGTTAGTCCATGTAGGTTATATAGGAGACAGGGTTTAGACTGGAGCAGTTGAACCAGTCAATATTAAGGTCGCCTAATAGGATGTTTTCTTGGGGAAGGGTGTTGGGTCCATTCTAATAGTCTTTCTGTGATGGTAATATTGTTCCCTGGGGGGATGTAGCATCCTATAATGTTGATGTGTTTATGTAGGTTAAGTTTCAGTTTAGTGAGGATGAGTTCAGTGTTATCTTTCCTGGATTTTTAAGTATTTTTTTCTGGCTTTCGCTTTAATTACTGCATCTTGACTGCATTTCACCTAAAAAACAGCTCTGCATATTGTTTTTACTGTACCTGTGTAGATTTTAAACTGTTAGCACTTTAAAAAGTTATTTTTGTTTAATTTAACTGTTAGGCTAACATACTCAAGTGCGCTAGCCGTTTTATAGCATTTACTGTTTGCTACTGTATCTTTTACTTCTGTCTTTGTAAAAAAAAGAAAAAAAAACAAAAAAAAATATCCTTGTTTTCCCGCTTTTCTGAACTGGAATAGTCCAGTCTTCAGATTTTGCTGATCTCTGGGCTTTGTCTTAGTTCCTGTGCTATCCATATCCTTATTTGGATAAGAGGAAGCTTCTTTGTTCAGCAGTGGGAGTGGGGAGCACTGAGCAACCTATTTGTCCCTAGACGAGTGGTTCCAGCCCAGCAACTTGTAGTTTATTGGCCATTTTGGTTCAATTCCTGGATCTTTTCAACCCCTTGCTATAAAGCCCGTTTCTGCGCGCTTTAGCGGGCTTTTGGGTGAATTAGCACAAAGTTGCTCATAGAGCAGCATCGGGCAGCGCTGGTCAATCAAGTTTAAACTATTTCTGGCTCTGTGAAGTCTGTTCTTCATTTTTTCCCTTAGAACTGCTCTACTTGCAATCTAAACAGCCTATAGTCTATCTGAAAAGCTCAGCACTTGCTCCTAAAGCATTTTTTATACAGGTAAAGCACTCTTAAACAAAAAAAAGTACTTCATTCACCTAAATTCCCTTGAGTACCCTTTTCCCTATAGGTCCTTTCTGACTCAGGTAAACAGCAATCTTTTTCACTATTTCTAGCATGTCGAAGGGTCAGTTGCTGGCATCCTCTCCTGTTCAGCTGGTGAATCTGGGAATCTTGAGGCAATGTTACAATTGCCTCATGTACACAGACAACCCTCTCCTCCTCCCAACAAATACAAATATATGCGAGAGATGCAACTATATAGCCAAACTAGAGGCTGAGCTCTCTCAATTCAGTACTGGCAAGACCAGTCAGGAGGAGAAGGTAACCACGCACACCACAAACCCAGTCTCACATAGAACTATCACAACTGCAAACCAAACACATAAACACACAAAAACATACTCGGAGGCGCTGATTAAAAATCTACCAAAACAACAGAGGCCTCCAAAGCAGACACCCAAGCAACCGCCACCTCAAGACATAGCACATGCAACACATAGTTCACAAAGTCAGTGTGCTAAACAGTCACAGCCCTTAAGGCCAAACAACATGCCAGACACACTTTTAATAGGTGACTCCATAGTCAGACACACTGATGTCCCGCTCACCAGACTGAACAAGGAAAAGGTCACAGTAAGCTGCCTGTCGGGAGCTAGAATCCACCACATAATACAAGCACTCAGGTCACTCCACAGCAAGTACAAATATGACTCAGTCATTGTACATGCCGGTGTGAACGACCTGAGATGTACCTTCCTGGACTACATGAAAAGAGACATAGAGGAGCTCTCTGATTATGTAGCCCAGGCCGGTATGACCCTGACCCTGAGCAGCATCTTACCCTCACCAAGAATGATGCCACAGTACAAAGACAAAATGATCAGTTTTAACAATTGGCTTAATTACTGGTGTCATTCTAAGGGGATCCAATGTCTGTCTGCTTGGGATGACATGCTTGACAAGCCACGCTGCTTCCGAAGGCATGGCTTGCACCTGTCACCCTGGGCTTCGGATATTGGCCAAGGCTTTGCCACCCCATAGTGCCTTTTTAGGCAAGGCTCAAATGACAAACCTACCTCCCTAGAAAACACAAGTGGAAAAAAACTAAGGGTAATGCTGCTCAATGCCAGAAGTCTAAACCTCAAGATGCATGCCCTCGAAGCCCTCCTCAGTATGGAGAACATCGATGTCTATGCAGTGACTGAAACCTGGTTCAAGGCTCCTGAGAGCACCCCAGCACTATCAGGTTTTACCTCATATCATGCTTTCCAGCCCCAAAACTTGGACCGAACCACAAAAGGAGGGAGTATCCATATTCATCAAAGATACCCACACCTCCAGGTTAGTGGCAATGCACGAAGCATCAGAGACCATCCAGATGCAATTAACCATAGGCAAAACTGCCTTACAGTTTGTAGCATGCTACAGACCACCCTCTCAAACTCAGGAACCCCACACAGCCTTCCTGAAGACACTGGAGAGTATGAATGTCTCTCCAAATACCATCATATTGGGAGACTTCAACTACCCAAACATAGACTAGGAACATTACTCAAGCCCTAACACCCTAGCCCAAAGATTCCTAGAATTCATAAACTCAAATGCAATGGAAAAACTAGTCACCATTCCCACAAGAGGAGACAATATACTAGACCTGATCATCACAAACATGGGGACAAAATGCTCCACACTGGAAGTATATCCCTCTTTGGTAAGATCAGACCATAAATTAATCTCACTGGAAATCCACATCCCGCCCCCACCCCCTGCACAAAAGACCACAGTAAAGAACTTCTCAAAAGCCAACTTCACACTTCTTAAGACTGAAGTGGTATCCTTCAAGGCCCCTGGGCCAGTGGAAACCACAACACACACTGCTGAATCCTTTGCAAATGCCTTCTACGGGCACCTTCAAGAATGCATGGATCATGCAATCCCAAATAAAACCAAGACCCATTCCCCCAAAGGCAGGCACCCGGTCTGGTGGACCTCAGCCATAAACAAACTTTACAACAGGAGGAGGAAGCTACTACATAACAGAGCAAAATCCCTAAAAGGGAAGGCATCTCTGATCAGTACTAGCAAAAAACTACGATCACTCATAAAATCATCCAAGGCCAACTTTGAGAGAAAAATCGCAAAAGACAATCACAAGGCCTTCTTTAGCTATGTTAGAAACCTGGGTGGAAACTCCCAGATATGCTCAGAGTTAGTCCAAAATGACACAAAATACACTGAACACACTGACATTGCCAACATTCTGGCAGACAGGTTCAGTGCAAATTTCTCCTCCCCCTCCCACCCAAAAGGAGAAATAACTATTGCAGCAGATGCCCAGGTGAGTGCTGCCCTCTCTAAAGCTAAAAACACAGCATCAATGGGACCGGATGGTGTCCCGGGCTGTGTGCTACATGAACTCCAAGAGGAACTGAACCCACACATAAGGCTGCTGTTTAATCTTAGCCTTACTGCAGGATACGTACCCAAAGAGTGGCATACGGCAACAGTAGTCCCACTTCACAAAGGCGGTGCTTCTACGGACCCTGGAAATTACCGCCCCATAAGCTTGACGAGCCTGGTCTGCAAAGCTATGGAGAGGATCATTATGGAACTCATAAACAAAGACAGTGGGGACCTACAGACATTGGATCCTACCCAATTTGGCTTTGTCAAGGGCAGATCCTGCCTTTTGAACTTGGTTGACTTTTTTGAAACAGTCACTAAGGCCATTGATGAGGGTAAGGCAGTTCACAAAGCCTACCTTGACCTTGCAAAAACTTTTGACACAATACCCCACTCGGGCATCATAGACAAACTCACCAGCTTAAATATAAACCCATATCTCACAAGATGGGTTGCAAACTGGCTCAAGGACAGAACCCACAGGGTCAGAGTTGCTGGAGCTATGTCAGACTCTAAGCCAGTCACAAGCGGTGTCCCACAGGGCTCAGTCCTAGGACCCCTCTTGTTCAGCATTTATTTTTCCGAGGTACAGGCAAACATAGGAGGATTGTGGCTGACAAAGTTCGCAGATGACTGCAAACTGGGCACCATAATTGATACTCCAGTGGACACAAACATCCTTCAGAGAGGCCTCATAGAAACGGATAATTGGTGCCAGAGCCATGGCCTTAAGCTGAACGCCAAAAAATGTATAGTCATACCCTTTGGGAAAAACAAGGTACCCACAAATTACCACATAGGTGGTAATCCATTAAGTACGGAAGAGGTAATCAGGGACCTAGGGACCCAGGTTGACAGTAACCTCTCATTTGACACTCACATTGCCAAAGCGGTTAGGAAGACCTTCTATATTGCCCACCTTATCATGAAGGGTTTCACATCTAGATCAAGAGAGGTCATTGTGCCCCTGTACTCTTCTCTTATCAGGCCAGTGATTGAGTACAATGCCCCATTTGGGATGTATCTTACCAGACACCTGCAGCAGTTGGAAAGACCCCAAAAGTTCCTCACCAAAAGGATAAAGGGTCTTAAACATATGTCATATGCTGCCTGACTGAAAAAACTCCAGCTCTATTCAGTCGCATACCGCCTACTCAGAGGTGATGTGTGCCTGACGTACAAGGCCATGTCCAATCCGGAATTAATGGACATGCTCCACCTCAGAAAATCCAAATCCATCAGTCACGAGAGCAAGAGACTTAAACCTCAACACAGAAAAAAATAGGACGTGCTGGAGGGACAGATTCATAACCCAGTGGCTCCCTACCACTCTGGAACAGAATCCCAATCCATGTTAGGCAGAGCCCCTCACTAACTCTATTTAAGAAAAATCTTGACGAGTGGATGGGAGATCATAGGTTTACCCTGGGGGTCATCTCTGTGTCGCTACTAGACAGAGGCACAGTAAACTAAACCCTAAAAAGGCATAGTATTCTCATCCTAAGGGGTGGTGAAAGCCACACACACTCTGGCTAGGCTTATAAATGCCCTAGGGCAGATAGCCTAGTACGAACCTATGAACCTATCTACATCTGGGGTTGTTATGTCTAGTTTTTCCTAAGATAAGGTGAGTTTTATACAGTATTGCTACTCCTCCATCCCTTTTTCCTACTCTGTCATTTCTGATTATATTGTAGCCTGGTGCTGTGATTTCATTATCTTGAATTAGGGGCTTAAGCCAGGTCTCTGTCAGGATGACAATATCTGGATGGTAAAAGGAGATTAAGGCATGGAGGTCATGGACCTTATTTAAGATGCTTCTAATATTTAGATTTATGATGAGGAGTGAGTTTGTGGGCCTTTGGAGTAGGGTTGTATTTAGGTCTGGGATTGTTCTATCAGGACTGAGTGGGCCTGGGTTGGGGTGTATGTCACCGCAGCATACTAGTGCCATTTTCAGGTGTACATAAAGTTTGACTAGTTTGTTGATGAGTTTTGTGTAATTAAGAGTGGTGTGGGATTGGCTATTTGATGGGCATATCTTGTGTCTAAGGTGGTGGATTATGGTGGTGTGATAGTTATATGGGGTTAGTTGTAAATAATGTGTGGTGTTTGGAATACTGGGGTATGATCCTTTGTAAGGAATGAATAGTGTGTAGGTAAGTGGTGTTTGGTAACTGATAATGGTGGTTAGCAGAGTGAGGGAAGTGATGCAATTAATATATAGTAGGAATTGAGTGTGTGAGGGTTGAAATGGTGATATCATGGTGCAGGGGTGAAATACCTAGTGTCAACCAATAACCCCAAAACTCACAGCTATTATTCAACAATATGATCCCACCAAAAATATGATAAATAAAAATCAGCTAGGATAACACCAAAGACTAGTCACTGTAGTTATAAATGATCAAGTGTTAAAAAGCATACAGTAAATAAGATTCTTATATCAATTAAAGCAAGACTCTACATGCTTTAAGCATTTAGATAAGGTTACTAAAATATTGTTATATAAGTACCTTTGGCTTCACATAAACATGGCTAGGTAATAGTTCTGGATATCACAGCAGATAACGTATGGTTTTACTTATGGAACTTGGAAGAGTCTTAAGAAAGTTAATAAAATGAGTGTTGAGAGTATGACGCCTGGCAGTTAATGCAGTGGATTGAAACCATGAACTACTGGCCACCTGTTTCTTGTAGTCCCGGGCTTGATTTCCATAGTCTTCCTCTTCCTGCTGTGTGACTCACAATTGTGATTGAAGTCAACGGTGATGAATACTGTCTTTTTGGAGAAGGTGCTATATGTGACAGCAATTTACTAATGCCATCTACAGCTCATTTGAAAAACAGCACCTAAATAACCTATATAATACGTCTGCTATATTTAAACATTTACGAATGTTCATAAACAAAGCACTCTTGACACATTCAAACCCTAACATTTTATACACTTGTCTTCATAATCATATTATACTTATGCAAATGTTATATGAATTGGTATAACAAGCATATAGCATACATAGCAATGTCATTAAAATGGAGGGCTTAATGTGGATTAATGTGTTCGTGGCGATCTAGTGATTTGCTGGGTTTGAGAGATGGAGTTTCTAGGCTTTGTGCTGTTTTGTATTGGCGTTCTCCCTCCTATTGCCTTTTTGTTTTATCTGGTTTTGTGAAGAAGAAAATAGCTGCAAAAGTTTTCCCTCCTTAATCTCGTGCATCTGAGCTGCTGAACAATTCTGGCACCTTTTCATAGTGCGACTGCACTCAACAGAAAGCAAGAAAAAAGTGTCATTTCCATGGAGATGTTTACAGATTGAACTCTGTGCTGAGAACTTTCGCAGAGATGGATAATAGCTTGAAGAGATGCTCTCAGATGCCATCTACAGGTCTAATTAATGAACTGCAGCTAAGCAGCCTGTTTTCATTGCATTGGTTCTGATGCGTCATTTTTGAGATTTGTGCATGTTCGCATTGAGGTGAGTGTTCCTTTTTTAGATGTGGCTATTGCCAAGGACTGTAGAGGGGGGTGTTTTGTATCTAGTTTTTTTTGAGAGAGCACTTTTTCTGGTAATTGTTTGCATTTTGAGAGCCACCGTCCATATTGTCAGTGATCGGTGGTGAAGGGTCAACTGGTTGGACTTGCCGGGATGGTTTCTGGAGGTGTGTCTTTTGGTGGCGAGTGTCAGATTCTTTTGGAAATGTTTGTTGGGCGGGGGTGCCCCATGGAGTTTTTGAGACTGACGTTTGATGGGGTGGCTGGTGGGAGAAGGAATGGTGTTTGTCTCCCTTTGCTGTATTGTGGTAATAGCGGGGTTACAAGATAGGGTGGCCACAGTGGTGCAGTGGTTAGCATTGCCGCCTCACAGCAAGAGGTTCTGCAGTTCAGTCTTCGGCTGGGATGCCTTCTGTGTAGAGCCTGCATGTCCTCCCTGTGGTCGTGTGGGTTTCCTCCGGGTGCTCTGGTTTCATTCCAAAGACATGGTGTAGGTGGATTGGACACTCTAAATTGGCCTTAGGTGTGAGTATGTGCATGTGTGTGCCTCCTGTGGAAGGTTGGGTGCCGGACTGGCAACTTGACACCATAAAACCCCACTGCCAATCATTAGCAGACAGGTGATCCGCTGTGGTGACCCCTAACAGGGAAAAGCCAAAAGAAGAAGATTAGACGTATTTATGAGCATTTATAAACAGAGCACTTTTGATTTATACCCCTATGTTTCTACACTTGTATTTATAATTCTATTTAATTTAAGTTAAGCCTCTTTTGATTGGTACAACAAAGATATGGCATATGTAACATCATTAAAGTATTTATAAAATAAATAAATACATAAGTAAATAAATAAATAATAAATACATATAAATCTTTACATGAGACCTAAGCAGAAGTTAATATTCCATTACATGACATAAAAATCAGAATTGAGAATAATTCTAGTACAGATAGCAAATAAATAAATAATGATTGAAACATAATATATTCTATATGAATATAGCTTGCTACATAATGTATAGTTTCAGATGCAGATGTTTACCATATAAACTAGTATTTTGATATATTCTGACAAATCTAGAAGTTCTTCCAGATTACTAAAGGTCTTAAAGGTAAGAAAGGGAACACATCCCTTCCTATAAAATACTGAGCACTTTTATTGGAGTCTCATACTACATCGGGAAACTAAAATGTCATATCTTCTATGCTCTTGTTTTCAGATACATGGAGATGGGGAAATAGTGTTATTAGATACTGGCACAAGAGACAGGGGGTTAGTCTACTTATTGACTACTATAGCAGTTCATTACATATAAATTGGTTATGACTTTTGTATTATTATACAATATATGACTGGTATTTATGATATGTTGAATTCATTTGACAAAAGTTAAAATGAAGCAGTTACATTTGATTTACTTTAATTTGTTTCTTGAACTGGTACATATAATTCTAATGGATGTTTGTTAAATTATGCAACAACATATATATTTAGACAGGGAAGAGATGAGTGTTGTTGCTAGCTTGATGGTCAATTTGGGTGACAGATGTCACTCAAATTAGGAGTTTTTAACTCCGGGGGGGGGGGGTTGAAAGAGTCTATGTTATTAGTAAATGTTATAAGTTTCTGTTAATAGTTATTATGATGGTCACCAAGTCTTACAAAACTGAATTTGATATAAACATATTTCATTGGATAAAAGTTTTATATGTTTTATATGTAAATTATTATTGTATTCCTAATAGTCAATTTCTATTGACTTATAAAATATGTTAAAAAGGAGAATTATTCAACAACAGATATTCAGAACATTAACGTTTCATGACATCATTAAACTGTATATCATTAAATATCAATGGATTCAATAATCCTAGTAAGAGAAAATCTTTGAATACATATCTTAAATTGCATAATTCTCAATTAATATTTCTCCAAGAAACTCATTTACTAACCGAAGATGTCACAAAATTGGAATCCAAATCTTACAAACTTTTGATTAGCTCAGAACATCAAAAAAATGGGGTGGCCATACTATGGATAATACATTACCTATGCCTAAAATAATAGATACCTACAAAGACAACAAGGGGATGTTATCTTCAGTTATTATAGAATTTAATAAGAAAATTTTGACATTAATAAATATGTATTGGATTCCTGGCATTGGATCTACAACAGTGAAACAACATATAGAGCATATAGTTCAGTTTTCTAAGGGTAATATTATAGCAATAACCCATGCCTGGGTGTGGGTAATGCTGGATTTACCCATGGTTGGCGTGGTTTGGTCCCGAGGATCAAACAAAGCCAACCGTGAGTAAATACAGCATTACCCACACCCAGAAGTGGGTTATTGCTATTATACCATGACATTATTTAAGAAAAGAAACTATTACTTTTCTTAAATAATGGCATAGTATAATGCCTGTTTACTGCCCTTCCGCAGATGTCTGGCATCCGCAGTTCTGATGTACTACGCGCCTGCGGTACATCAGAGTTGGCGGAGAAAGCAAAATCTCCGTTTTTTTGACTTTTCACTATTAAATGGGTTTAACATAGCGAGACAGTTTTAAAATAAACGGAGATGTCCGTTTATTTTAACTGTCTCGCTATGTTAAACCCATTTAACATAGCGAACAGTAAAAAGCAATGGAGATCTTGCTTTCTCCGTTGCTTTTTTTTGCTATGTTAAATGGGTTTAGCATAGCGAGACAGCTTTAAAAAGCAACGGAGATCTCCGTTGCTTATTTTAAAATGTCTCGCCATGTTAAACCCATTTAACATAGCGAGACAGTGTTTAAGTAGAGTTATACTAATGGAAAAAAGTCCGGGCGACCGGACCTTTTTCCATTAGTATAACTCGATTTACAATGTGCACGCTGGCCAATCAGCGTGCACGTTTTGGGGGGGTCATGGTATAATATTCTTGTTGGGGATTTTAATTGTATTTCTGACATAAAAGACTCTCCCCCAGATTTATGAAGCCCTTTATAGCATGCAGGATTAGTCTAAGAGCTATTTTCAGCAATATGGCAGACGCACAATCCAGGAATTAGCTCCCGGGATGTGCACATGAGCTCTTAGGCTAATCCTGCACAGACTGAGCTCCTGTATGCAAATTACCCTCATTTGCAGGTGAAAACCATGCAAATGATGATAATCTGCAATCCAGGAAGCTGGCACTGTCAGTGCAGGACGAGTGCAATCTCCGGAAATGTACTTGGTTAGTAACCAAGTACATTTCTGCAAACTGCAAAACTGAGCTATGACAGCTCCAAATAAAGGCTGCATATTATTGAGGAAGCATGCCAATGGTCAAGTAGAAGGCCATTGACATTGCAAACTGTTTAAAAAAAAAAAAAAAAAAACTTTAATTTTTTTTTTTTTGCTGATCTTGGCTGTTTAAGCATAGGGCAGTGGCGCGCAAATGGGATCGGGGGAAAATAATAAAATAAACCTAAAATAAGCATTCTAACTAAAGTCAGTATTCTTCCATGCAAAACAATGGCAGGCATAAGACAACCTGGCCAGTGAGTAATGGTTGCTAAGAGGGAGGCTCAGTGTGGGACATGTAACTATGCATTAGCAGGCAATCCTATGCAAATGAGGGAAAGGTTAGTGAATCCCAGTTTTCCCCAGAGTGTGAGGCAGGTCCCAAGAGTGTAAGAGTATAAATAGCTGGGAGCAAGACTAGGATATAGGTGACATAATGGGGGAGTGTCAGGCATACTGTAAGCAGACTGGAGCCCTGTGTTACGGGATTGCTCCTAGCTTAGCACAGCTAAGCTACGGGTGTGTTTAAACCTGCCTAGCACTCTTTAAAAAGTGTAAGTGGGTGTGCGCACCACGCACCAGGTTTTACAGGAAGAAAAGGGAAGTTAAACCAGGAAATAGCAGCTTTGTGCACATTTGAGCACTCTGTTTGCACGGCGGGCATACGGGCTTAAACAGGGAGGCAATGGGAAGGGAAAACAGCAGTAGGAAGGTAATCAAGGAGAACTAGCTGTGCTGCCAGGTAAAATGTATCAGAACCAGCCAATTACACAGACAGCAGACCAACACAACTGAGAACACTACTATAAACTAAGTAAACACCTTCACCTCTAGTTTTTCCACACTCTACACCACTGGTGTATACATGCGGGGAAATTTTAACAAACAAACCTACAAAATGAGAAGGGCTGCAGCAGGCAACATAGAACATGATGTGCAAATGGCTGAGGGTGGTGTGGATGTGAATGCTGCTGAACAACTCACAGTGAGGAGACAGAGAAGAGTGTACAGACCAAGAGTAACCTACCAGGGACTACATGAGCTGGAGACAGTGGAGCACTATAGTGTGGACAGAGACCTCCTACACAAAATTGTTGAGCTGTGCTGGCCACACCTGATACACCAAACTGGCCAAGGGGAACCCATCCCAGTGGATACCAAGGTATGTGTAGGCCTAGGTATACTAGCCACAGATACCTCCCAAAGAACAAATGGAGATATCATGGGGATCTCACAGGCATCAGCATCCAGAGTATTCCACCAGTTCCTGGATTCCATGGCAGCACATGCCAGTGAGCACTTATATTTCCTTAACACACATGAGGTGTTGACCAGCAATATGTGTCTCTTCCACCAAATAGCAGAATACCCTGGGGTAATGGGTGCTATAGATTGCACACACATATGCATCAAAGTACCACCTGTTGAGCAGGGTAGGGCCTACATCAACTACAGGGGCATCCCCTCTATCAACTGCCAGGTCGTATGTGATGCCCAGGGCATTATAATGAATATGTGTGCTGGCTGCCCTGGAAACTATGACGATTCATACATATGGCATCTGATACAGCTGTACCACAGATTTGCTAATGTGGACATCCCCTCCGTTCACCTAGTGGGGGATGTTGGGTACCCACTGGAGCCGTGGCTGATGGCACCCATCAGAAATGCACACACACCTGAACAACAATGTCATAATGAGGCACACGCACAGGCCAGACATATAATAGAACGTGTTTGGGATGCTCAGGTCATGGTTCCAGTGTCTGGACACATCCGGTGGAGCCTTGCAGTATTCACCAGCTACATGTATCCAAATTGTTATGATATGTGCTATGCTACACAATATGGTCCTGCAGAAACAGCTGCAACAGGAACAGCATGGGGCAGGGCCACACAGCCCCCCACCAATGCCAAGGCCTGTACAGGCACAGAGTGACTCGGAGGAGGAACAACCTGAGCCAGCCCCACTAGGCAGAAGGAGGCATGCCCAGTATGCCCTGGCCTTGGCAAAGAGGTAATGCATAGAATATGCACTGACACAGTAGGGACCCAGAGAATGACACCTCTCTCTGACTCGCACAGACAGAAAAAGGGATGCCAAACATGACACTACCTGTGCTCAACCATGTATAGGGAGTGTACTATGCACATCCAACATAGGCAGCCCTCAAGCACCATCCTCAAGTCTGGCACACCCTCAAGGTAAGTCATTCAACCTACCAATTGTCAAATGGAGTAGAATGTGTTGTTACCTGTAGCTATGGTATGGATGTGAACATGCAAGGGAATTGGGTGGCTGAATGATATGGCAGCAGACAATATACACCCACAGTGGCACAATGACATTTGTAACACATACTGGAGTCACCATAGTAGCCAGTACTACATAGGGTGACAAAACCCACTGCAGGAAATGGGTTGAGTGACATGTGTGTCCATAAGACCCACACATGCCAGTCAGGAAGGTTCACATACCCAACAACAGTCTCAGCCAGCAGGACAGGTGTAGACAAACACAAACAACTGCTGTACTATGGCCTCTGAAGGACTCCTATGGGTAACCCCTCCCTCAGGCCTACACAGACAGACTACAGCAGGCCAGGCAGTGGGATGTAAGTTGTGAAGGCTAGTAAGTCAGAAACTAATATGTAGGTAATTGAAGCTAAGATCTGTAGTACATTGGTATGCCTCTAGCCAGCACGATAGGTAAGACTACAGACCGAAATGGAGTACCTGACATACCAGTACAGTCCTAACAAATGTGTACAAGTGTCAGGTGTGCCCCCCATCCTACATACACTAATAGTAACAGTCAGGCGTGCCCCCCCCCACTCCTGTGTAGAAATGTAGAAACAGTCAGGTGCCCCCCCCGCTATGCAGAAATGTAGCAACAGTCAATGCCAAATGACCAATGGATATCCTGCAGACACAGCATGCCACCTGTCGGTGTACAACACAAAGGTCAGCACCACAGTACAAACTAGCTGGACTTGATCCACACATGTAATACAGATGGCCATACTGGGCATACTCACCCACTTAGAGGAATGAAGGCAATGTCAGTCATACTGGGCATGCTCACACACTTAAAAACATGAAGGTCATGTCCGCAAACACCAGTGGGCCAGAGATATCTGGCAGTCACGGTTCTTAGTGCAGACACATGTCAGCATGCACCACTCCTGCCTTTCACACACAGTGGATAGGAATACAGACACATATGTAAGGATAGCACACTATAATATGCCAAAGGTAGATGGACATAGATGTGTGGAAGAGGGTGACTGTGACTAGGAGCCATCCGGCCCTGTCCCACCCAGTACACAGTGAAAGGGCCCTAAACACATGAGGTGCAGATGTCACTCACTGCAGATACTAGCCACCAGTATCTGTCAGCATGACAGACTATGTAGTGCACATGCCAGCTGTGCAACATGACTGTACAAGGAAGTAGTCATCTAGTAGCTGTATACATGTACATGTGACATATGACACCATGTGTACCCGCATGTGGCATGTCAACCCCTACATGAATGTATTATGGCCCATGCACACACTGCCATCCCCATAGCAGTATTATGACAAGCCTGCAGAGGTCATCCAATGTGAAATACACCTTTGTGAGAGGTGTAGCTCAGTAATCTCCATGGTGCACCCCATACCTGTGTACTGCTGTAGTGATAAACTAGCTAGGTAGTAGTCCTAATGCCAGACTTGGCAATTGTGTGAGTGTTTGTGTGTGTGTGTCTGACTGTGTAGAGAGAAATGCTTTTTAGGCTACTCACACTTCGTACAATACATATACTCAACCTTGGCAAGGCTACTGATGTCACTCACCTAGAAATACACCTCTGGGAAGGTTAGAGCCCAATAATCTCTGTAGTGTATCCTGTAACTGCATACTGCTGTAGTGTGATAAAGTAGTTAGATAGATGTTCTAACTCCAGACCTGGCAACTGTGTGTGTAAATCTTTGTGTGTGTGTGTCTGACTGAGTAAAGATCAATGTTTTTAGGCTACTCACACTCCGTACTATTCATATACTCAACTTTTGCAAGGCTGCTGATGTCACTCACCTAGAAATACACCTCTGGGAAGGTTAGAGCCCAGTAATTTCTGTAGTGTATCCTGTAACTGATGTAGTGTGATAAAGTAGTTAGATAGATGTTCTAACTCCAGACCTGGCAACTGTGTGTGTAAATCTTTGTGTGTATGTGTCTGACTGAGTAAAGATCAATGTTTTTAGGCTACTCACACTCCGTACTATTCATATACTCAACTTTTGCAAGGCTGCTGATGTCACTCACCTAGAAATACACCGCTGGGGAAATCACAACCCAGTAATCTCTGTAGCATGTCCTGTAACTGCATACTGCTGTAGTATAATAAAGTAGTTAGGTGTTCTAACCCCAGACCTAAATGCTGTGTGTGTGTGTGTGTCTGACTGCATAGAGAGAAATGCTTTTTAGGCTACTCACACTCTGTACAATTCATATACTCTACTATGGCAAGGCTGCTGATGTCATCCAGCTAGAAATACACCTATAGGAAAGCTGTAGTGCAGTAATCTCTGTAACGTGTCCTGTAACTGCATACTGCTGTAGTGTGAATTAGAACTGTGGTAGAGTTTCCTCTCCACCCATGGCAGTTCTGGATGTTTTGTGTGTGTTCCAATGTCTGTGTATGGAGCAATGCATTATGGGCTACATACTCGCAGTACATTTCAAACGCCCTACTTTGGCAATCCTGATGATGTCTTTCATTGTGAAATACAACATTGTGGAAAACGTTCTTTAGTAACCCCTGTGGTGTGACCTATAACTGTTCCATGCTGTAGTGTGATATAGCCCTTGGTCAGGGGTTCAATACCCACACATGTTGGTTGTAGATATTTTGTGTGTGTCTCACTGTCTGTGTAGGGAGCGATGCATTTTAGGCTGGTCACTGGCAGTACAGTTGAAATGCCCTTCTTTGATAAGCCTGCTGATGTCATTCATTGTGAAATACACCTTTGGGGAAGGACATCTCTAGTAACCCCTGTGATTTGGTCAGGGGTTCTATACCCACACGTGTCAGTTGTGGATGTTTTTTGTGTGTCCCACTGTGTAGGGAGCGATGCATTTTAGGTTGGTCACTCGCAGTACAGTTGAAATGCCCTTCTTTGATAATCCTGCTGATGTCATTCATTGTGAAATACACCTTTGGGGAAGGGCATCTCTAGTAACCCCTGTGATGCGTCTTATAACAGCTCTATGCTGTAGCCTAATATAGGCTTTGGTCAGGGGTTCTATACCCACACATGTCAGTTGTGGATGTTTTGTGTGTGTCCCACTGACTGTGTAGGGAGCAATGCATTTTAGGCTGGTCACTCGCAGTACAGTTGAAATGCCCTTCTTTGATAAGCCTGCTGGTGTCATTCATTGTGAAATACACCTTTGGGGAAGAAAAACTTCATTAATAACCGTGGTGCATAATATAACTGTGTAGTGCTGTAGTATAATAAACTAGTTAGGTAGGGGTTCAACTCTCAGACATGACATGTGTTTGTAACTCGTATTCTGTGTAGAGGTGGCTGTGAGTGTGGGCAATGTGGAGGAGGTTTTGCTGATTTAATTTATGGTGGCCCTACTATATATCACAATGTCAACCATACAGGAATAACAGATGTACATTAGCTGAGAGGGTGGGGTGCAAAGCCATACCCATACATGTGACATCAAGGCCAGCCAATCACAGTTAGCAACCCCACTATGACCCAGAGCACACACTCAACCCATATGTCATACACACACAAATGCCTAGGCAACACCCAATATGTGGCAGTACACTGCATATTGGCCACTGATAGTAACTATGCAGTGATAGCAGTGGGCTACAGAGGGCATGTCACCCCATCTGTCTAATATGCACATACATGCAGAGAGTGCACCTCCACCATGTTCCCCAATGGACACCTGCACCACCTATGGTGCCTTCACATGTGACTCACAATGGACATAATATGCCCTGTATGGACAGATGACACTGACATCAGGGAATGCAGTTAGCTTGCTATCAATGTAGGTGCAGGGTAAACCTGCTGCCCATTACCAGTTCCTGCCACAGGTGGGCAAGACTGGCACATCTGATGATAATCTGTGTTCACAACATGGGTCAGACACCCCAGGTACAGTAGCACATGTCACTGTACATGCATGTGGGAGGTGTGCACATCCCAGACACCATCCATGTCATGGACTAAGGAACACATACATGGGAAGTGATGCACAGCATTGGCCACACACAATAGTAACCCAGATGACTGGATGGGGATGCAATACCCACCTGTGTGGACAAATGCAGAAACTCCAGGCCTGAGCCACAATGCAGACCATCATCATGTGGCCTGATGCCAAGGTATACCCATTACCTACCCTTGTACAGCCTGCTGGCACAGTTGACCACCACACACCAGTGCAGACATGCACCCATGCATGTCAGAACTGGCACCCTGTGTGTTTGTGTGTGTGTTGTATGGTGTGTATGTCCACATCCACACTCATTAAAACCCCCCAGGGCATACTGAAGCATGCTATCTGATGTCTGACACCTCCTCATACTCTTTGCCCATATGACCTCAGTATGACCCATGTGGTGCATGTGATACCTGCACATCGATGTGTTGTGGCAATCCCACTAGTGATGAGTTGCACTCCTGGCCCTGCCAAGTGTGTCAATGTGTGTGCGTCCCGGTGTGAGTGTGCCTGTATTGATGCTGGCACCTGTTCATGCAGACAGGCACATGTGTGTCACCTAACATATATCTACTGTATCTCTGTTGCAGATGTCACTCACCATCACATATATGTTCTGAGTGCTCCACAGCAGGTACCCCATGTGGTGCATCCAATAACTGCATCGAACTGTAATAGCACTACATAGTTGTCGGGGGTTTGATACTGTGTGGTGGTAGGTGTGTGACACAAACATGCTTCAGTTTTACTCTCCCAACCCTCTCTGACATGTATTTGCCTCTGTCTGTCTCCCCCACCCCCTCTCTGGTGGATGTGGAGAACCGCACCTGCTTTGCTTAGGCAGCAGCATGTGTAATTTAAGTGATGATCATGATCAGCTGATGGCCTGTGCATGATTTGAAGCCCTCCTCTAGCTAAATGAATGTGGAACAGCTGTGGTAACATTCCCATAGCCAAAAGCATGGAAACACACTCCAATACCTAGGAACATCATGGTGGTGTTGGCCCTGTTCAGTCACTGTGAGGAGGAACTGGATCTGCTGTTTGGCAAACAGCATCTCAGATGGACTGGGGATTTACCTTTAACAACATACACTGTGGAAAGAGGGCAATGAACAGGAGGGGGATGTGCCTGACCTGACTACAGACTGTAAGTGCTGCTATACTGCATTTGGAGTAATGTTGGTTTAACAGTGTTTGTCTGGATATGCCTGTCGTACATGTCACAATACCTGCCATGTCAGTTCCATTTATATGAGGAATCCCAATCTGCAGGGTCATCTGCAGACTGGGCAGTGTTGTGCCTTTGGTTTCATGTGTTAGCCACGGTGCATCAATCTGTGGAATGCAGAAGGTACTGTGAGGATTGCAGTCTGTAGATGGTGAAGGCCGTGACAGTTACTGACTTCATATCCCTCATGAGACATATGTTGCAACAAACCCTGTTACAATGGTAAATGTATGAGGTTATCACAGCAGCATGTCTATACTGGCCCTGTGTATGTGCATTCAGCCACACCTCTGTCAACCTTTGTACATATGTCATGCATGAAATGGTGCATATGTGCTGTACACCATAAATAGTGTCATCATATCTGATAACAGACCAGTGATATATCAGATTGCTACACATGTCATGTACAGTAGGGGTTATATATTATGACATAACCTGGACATTCTGTGGATGTTTGTACAGTACTGAGGTCTGTGTAGTAATGGTGAATGTCGGCAGTGTGTGTATTGTTAATATGTACATTAACCTGTGTACAGACTGTGGCAGATGTCATTGTTCTAGCTCCCCTTCTATCTGCTGTTACATACTGCCCCACTGTATGGTACCATTTTGCCATATATGTTTGTAGGGCCATACACACACATGTCCCATGCCACAGACAGCCATCAGACCAAACTGTGTAGCAGCCAGTATACGTAGGGTCATTCTGTGAGTGGCACATATGAGGATGGTGTAGAACAGATAGTCCAGATACTGTAATAATATGCTAGCTTACCATATGTGGCTGTGGTTGTGTTCACATTGGTTGTGGTTATGCACTTTCACACAGGTGTATCTTACCCTGTGCTGTGACATGGCTATTGAGCCTGCTATATATGCAGGTACATGTGCATTCCCACATAGGAGATGTAGACCAGTGTTCAGCCAGTCTGCCTGTAGCTTGCACAGTGCTTTGTTGCATGCCTAGTAGCTTAGTGCACTTACCCAGTGAGATGTCATGTGCAGATACTTGCTAGATGTACTGCTACCGGGCCTCCCTTAAAAGTCATGTATGTCAGACAGAGCAGTGGGATGCTGTACAGATGTATGTCAATATCTAGTGGGTAGTATGTGTACATGGAACCCCTGTATCAGCAGTCATTCTGTGTCGGGCCAGACAGGAGTGTGTGAATCCAATACCTATGGTGGCAAATGTATACCAGTCATTATGTGTTATACCCATCTACATGGCTGTCTACATCCATATTGTCAGGCCTGGTGCACATGTTGTGCAGTAAGGGATTATGTGTATACCTCTGGACTGTACAGGGTGTGTCCAAAGTTCCACATATATTGGCCAATATCTCTGCTGCACTCCACAGGGGCATTACATGCTAGCGGCGGTACTTTACAATGATTCCCTTAGGATGTCTGTCAGTAGCCCATTAGCCCATGGCATACATGTTATAAGCAGATGTCAACTTCCACACACACCATGCCCGTGAAGACAATCCCAATGACCGTAGCAATAGTCTAGTAATATACCTGCTATACATACCTGACATCCCCTTGCACTACGACTTTGGGACTGTAGGTGCTGGGGTAGGGCTACACACCATATCCAAGACATATGGTGGAAATATATGTACATATACTTATCCAGATAGCCATATATATAATTACACATGTACTACTTACAATTACCACTGTCATGGCAACCACCACTATAAATCCCTACAGTATCTGGGTGTGGTCCCTTTACATTTCCTGTGTGATGGACATCCATCCTGTGTGTGGGCATCAGTGTTACAGACAGCAGGTAGCAATACCTCTTACAGGAAAACCTGCACACTCAGAGTGGTCACATATCCGTAGAAGGATCAGGAACTACAGAGAGACTGTGACTAGAGTTGTGTTATACTTTGCATAGTACTGGTGTTACAGGGTGTGCATGTGTGTGTGTGTGTGTGTGTGTGTGTGTGTGTGTGTGTGTGTGTGTGTGTGTGTGTGTGTGTGTGTGTGTGTGTGTGTGTGTGTGTGTGTGTGTGTGTGTGTGTGTGTGTGTGTGTGTGTGTGTGTGTGTGTGTGTGTGTGTGTGTGTGTGTGTGTGTGTGTGTGTGTGTGTGTGC
Source organism: Protopterus annectens (assembly GCF_019279795.1). Taxonomy (NCBI): domain Eukaryota; kingdom Metazoa; phylum Chordata; order Ceratodontiformes; family Protopteridae; genus Protopterus; species Protopterus annectens. The sequence continues at coordinate 991,501,309 of NC_056733.1, forward strand.
ATACTAGTGTACCTTGGAATGCAGTCTCTCTGCATAGCTCACTACTGTGGGCCTATCCTCTTGCTGGACAGAGGTATGCCTATCATGTGTTGTTCATCCACCACACAGGTCCTGTGTCAGATATTACACTGGGAGTGTGTGTGTTGCATGCTATCAGTACATGGCTACATTCATGTCTGTGTCTAACCTCAATTCCCTGACTAAGGGTATGTTGCAGACTATCCTGTAACACCAACACCTTGCTTAGTGTATGGCAACAGTGTTCCACATATGTGCCTGTGTTCCAGCCTCTGTCCTCCATCTACATACCAAGCTTTGCAAATATGTCATGCTGTTGGGGGTTGTTCTGTAGTGGGCTGTGAGTATATCACACTGCCATTGCTGCCACTACTCCGATGCTGTTGTATCCCCCACACATACAGTGGGGCTGGGGTCATATATGTGTGGGCGTCACCTACACAATACATGTGTGCCCTTATGCACTCCAGAGGCCAGTATGTAACAGTGGTATATGGGCCTGTATTACTGAGTGTAGGTGGGGAGCACCATAAATGACCTAGGCTGTTACAAAATGTGGGGGTGTCAGGGGTGAGCTGCCACAAGGTATCTGGATGTGCAGTACCGTATACTTCACCTATAGTGACATTACTTACATGGATTGGGGAATTGCAAGCCTACTTCCTCCTGCCATACAGACTGTTCTGTTTGTTGGTGTGCTCGTGATGGCGTCAGTTATGCCTTGTTATGTACCAGTTACAACCCATTTGATCACAAAACGTCTTTACCTCCTACTGAGTTTGTACAGAGTGTAGATAGAGGCTGCTGAAGTACACACCTGCAGTACATACTGTTGATTGGTATCCTGTGGCCCAGTCTGTCTTCACTATTGTACAATTTGAAGGACTTGGCCTGGACAGCAACAGCTGTGAATCTTTCCAGACTACTGTATTACTGTAACTGTTCCCTAGTTGCAGTACTCTGTTTATATGGTTGCCGGTATCTGAACAGCTATATGACATGGCATATAGAACATTTATAGTACACAATTAAAGACTCCCATTTCTGCAAACCTGTGTGTGTTGTCTTTACTATGACCTTTCTATGGGTATATGTTGCAGGCAACGATTGACATTTGTATGGGTGCCCCATACAGTGTCCAGTTATTCAGGTGTTAACTGTAGGCATACTGGCTGTCCCATATTGTGTGCACCTTCTACATATGTATCTTACTGTATATATATATCTGCATGTGTATGTGTAGTCACATGTATATATATATATATATATATATATATATATATATATATATATATATATATATATATATATATATATAGATATATATAGGTATATCTGCATCTGCATATCTGTGTCTGTGCTTCTATATCCTGGGGATGTTTATGGCTTTCACATATTACATGTCCTATGGGAGGCAGACTGTACTTGGTAGTGTATTGCAGGGCACATGTGTGTGGATGTGGGGGGATGCCTATTCGTACCAGACGTATAGTGTGTGTGTCCTCTCAACCCCATTAACAGTGCATGTAGACATATGTGTATTTGTTAAACTGCCATTGCTATCTACAGATGTATGGCCATATATACCTATATAGATATATGTATCTGCTAACATGTATATAACTATGTCCGTATATACCTACATAGATATATATATATCTGTGTACACATATATAATGTGCTGTGTATTTGTAGATATTTAGGTATAGACACATATATATGTCAATGTAGGCATATGCATGTATATATGTACATATATGTTGATATATATGTATATAGTTTTAGAAATCAGTATATATATATATATATATATATATATATATATATATATATATATATATATATATATATATATATATATATGTGTTGTATCTGTTTAGATATTAATATATTTGCACACACATTCAATTAGATGTTCATATACATTCTCTGTACTGTTGCATGACTGGAATGGATGATATGTTTCTAAAAACATCAAATCTCTTTGTATCTGTCATGGCTTAGGGGTAAATCACTTTGTCTAAGGTGTGCAGGATCCTTGCAAGAGCCGTTTATTTTGTTTCTGGCAGAACACGGCCCTTTGGATAGACAGTGATTTAGGCATTTTAAAGCAGTGGTAAGAAGGTTTGCGCGGAGCTAAGCAATGACTACACAGGTTAAGCAATTCAGTGGCTGAGTATAAGAAACTGTATCCAGACTTTAGCAGTGCTTACCTCCATGCAAATCTGTGCAGACCAGCTTACAACTGCTTTAAAGTGCCTTAATCACTCTGTATCCATTGGCCCTTGTTTTGCCTCGCAACAAAATAAACAACCTCTGCTAGGCTCAAACCCAGGACCACGCATACCATAGCCAAAGTGATTTATCTGTAAGCCATCTCAGATATATAGAACCTTGCTGTATTCACAAACATATCATCCTATATATATATATATATATATATATATATATATATATATATATATATATATATATATAAAAACTATATCTTTAGTTATGTTAGGAACCTGCGTGGTAATTCCCACATATGCTCAGAATTAGTCCAAAATGACAAAAAATACACCGAACCCACAGACATTGCCAACATCCTAGCTGACAGGTTCAGCGCAAACTTCTCCCCTCCCCACCAAAGGGCAAATATCTATCCCAGCAGAGTGCTGCCCCCCTGACATCTCAGATGCTCAGGTAAGAGCCGCCCTCTCCAAAGCAAAAAACACAGCATCAATGGGACCAGATGGTGTCCCGGGCTGTGTCCTACATGAACTCCAAGAAGACCTAAACCAAACATAAAACTACTGTTCATTCTCAGCCTTACTACAGGACATGTGCCCAAAGAGTGGCATACAGCAACAGTGGTCCCTCTCCATAAAGGTGGTGCCTCAACGGATCCTGGAAACTTTCACCCCATAAGCCTGACTAGCTTGGTCTGCAAAGCTATGGAAAGGATCATCATGGACCTCATAAATAAAGATATTGGGGACCTACAAAAACTGGATCCTACCCAGTTCGGCTTTGTTAAGGGCAGATCCTGCCTCTTAAACCTGGTTGATTTCTTTGAAACAGTCACCAAGGCCATTGACGAGGGGAAGGTGGTCCACACAGCCTACCTGGACCTCGCAAAAGCCTCCGATACAATACCCCACTCGGGCATTATAGATAAGCTCACCAGCTTAAATATAAACCCCTATGTCACTAGATGGATTGCAAACTGGCTCAAGGACAGAACCCACATGGTTAGAATTGCTGGAGCCATGTCAGACTCAAACCAGTTGCAAGTGGTGTCCCACAAGGCTCAGTCCTGGGACCTCTCTTGTTCGGGTATATATTTCTCGGAGGTACAGGCCAACACAGAAGGACTGTGACTGACCAAGTTAGCAGATGACTGCAAACTGGGCCATAATCGACTCTCCAGCCGACACAAGCATCCTCCAAAGGGCCTCATAGAAACAGACAACTGGTGCCAGAGCCATGGCCTCAAGCTAAATGCCAAAAGTGTATAGTTATCCCTTTGGCAAAAACAAAGTGCCCACAAATTACCACATAGGTGGTAATCCATTAAGTACAGAAGAAGTAATTAGGGACCTGGGGACCCAAGTTGATAGCAATCTCTCATTTGACAACCATGTGGCCAAAGTGGTTAGAAAAACATTTTATATAGCCCACCTAATCATGAAGGGATTCACATCTAGATCAGGGGAGGTCATGTGCCTCTTTACTCATCCCCATCAGGCCTATAACTGAGTACAATGCCCCCTTTGGGATGTACCTTACCAGACACCTTCAGCAACTGGAAAGACCCCAAAAGTACCTCACCAAGAGGATCAAAGGGCTCGAACAGATGCCATATGCTGCCGGTTAAAGAAACTCCAGCTCTACTCAGTGGCATACCACCTGTTCAGAGGCGATCTGTGCCTGACGATAAAGCCATGTCCAACCCGAATTAATGGACATGCTGCACCTCAGAAAATCCTTGAACCTCAGCACTGAAATAAATAGGACATGCTGGAGGGACAGATTCATAATCCAGAGGCTCCCTTCACTCTGGAATAAAATTCCAGTCCAGGTTAGGCAGAGTCCCTCATTGACTCTCTTCAAGAGGAATCTTGATGAGTGGATGGGAGATCATAGGTTTACCCTGGGTATCACTTCTGTGTCACTGTTAGACAGAGGCACAGTATACTAACCTCGAAAAAGGGCATAGCAAAATAAATTTAAAATGGGTGGCGAAAGCCAAACACATTCTGGCTAGGCTTATAAATGCCCTAGGGCAGATAGCCTAGTATGAACCTATGAACCTATGAACCTATGAACCTATATATATATATATATATATATATATATATATATATATATATATATATATATATATATATATATATATATATATATATATATATATATATATACACACACACACGCACACACACACACACACATATATGTAAAGCAGATATTTATATCTATTTAAGTATATATGGACATACATCTGTAGATAAGGTGGGAACATAACAGGAACATATATGTCCACATGCACCATTAATGGGGTTGGCAGGCGCAAACAACATACGTCATGCACGAATAAGTATTCCCCCACCACAGCCAAACACGTCTGCCCTGCAATACACTACCAACTGTTGCAGATCCCATAACCAGGACCTTACACGACTAGGGTACTAAATGTTAGCAGTACTCCATCCCTCCTGTATGATGTCAGGCTGGTATCAGTAACATATCATGTAGTACAGTCAGGCTTATAATGGCTCCCTTTTTGAAGTCATCTATTACCTTTGTTAGCCAGAGTGCCATACTGTTGGCCTGTATTTCAGAGATGTAGATGCCAAACAACAGTGGTTCCAGGACTGAACCCTGAGATACTCCACTTGTCACTTGTCTAGGGATGGATTTGCAGTCAGTTACACTTACAGCTTGGGTTCTGTCAGTAAGGCCATGATGCAAACCATTGAGTGGCATAGGGATGTATGGCCGGATTATTATGTTAATCTATGTTTCCAGACTGGGTGATGGTGTTGAAGGGCTTGGAGAGGTCCACATTGGCTTTGTGGACTGCCTTACCCTATTCAACAGCTATGCAGACTGAGTCAAAGCAGTCAATCAGTTTCAGGAGACGAGATTGTCCCTCCATGAGCCCAATCTGTGTGGGGTCCAGTGTCTGAGGGTTGACAATGTCTGCATTCAGAACTTCCCTGATAATGCATTCCATGGTCATGCAGGTCAGGCTTGTCAGACTGATGTGACGGTAGTTCCAGGGATCCAAGGTGGATCCTGCCATGTAGAGTGGGATAACTGCAGCTGTGCACCACTCAGTGGGCACCAGGCCTGATGCGAGGCTATGATTACACATGACAGGTGAGTTGCCATCTCATTGTGTAGTTCATGCAGTGCACAGCCGCAATGTCATCTGGTCCCATGGATGCTGTATTTTTAGCTGTGGATAGTGCAGTTTCTGCCTGTGTGGCTGTGACTACTGGACAATGGAACTCTTTCCGTATTGACATGGCCCTTTTGGGGGTGAAAGGGGGTGAATGTGGCACTAAATCAATCTGCCAGGATATTGGCACAATCTGTGGGAGCAGTCTATGTAATGCCATTATGTTGCAGCTCAGAGAACTTCTGAGTATTGCCAGTTAGATTCTGGACATAACTATTGAATGCTGTGTGGTTGTCTGTTGAATCTGTGATGATATTAGTTACATAACCAGCTTTGGAGGATACCATGAGGGATCTCAACATCTTACTGGGGCTGGTAAGGGAGTTGTTTGCATCCTTGGATCATCCTTTTCTCTTCTGTTGTATACTCTGTTAATAGCAAGAGACCACCAGACTGGCTTGCTTATTTGGGAGGTGAGCATCGTGGTTCTATGTGGGATGTCAGGAATCATGCATAAGTGGATGTGCTCATACAGTGCCTTAGTGCAGGATTCCTCAGTAGAACTGTCAGCTCCTGTCTCCATGGGTGTCACAAACATTGTCACATCTGCCTCGAGTAGCATGAAGCTGGCTTTGGAAAGTTCTTTTACGGCCAATTGTATATACATTCCTTCCACATGTTCAGTTTGATTAGCCTATGGTGGGATTACTTTGGTAATACCTCAGTCTCATGTACTCTTGTGATGGCTTAGTGTACTGTGACTATAGTGTACAGGGTCCTGGGTTCATGACCTGCAAAGACAGGTCATTTTGGTCTGCCCAGAACAGCGGTTAATGCATACAGACTAATTATGACAATTTAGGTTAGTCACGCTCAATACAATTCAAATGCCCTACTTTGGCAATCCTGCTGATGTCAAACACTGTGAAGTACACCTTTGGGGAAAGAGTACTCCAGTAATCTCTGTGGTGCTTTCTATAATTGTGCAGTGCTATAGTGTAATAACAGGTTAGATAGGAGTTCTAATCCCAGATGTGACAGGTGTGTGTGTTGATGTTTGTCGATTGTGTCATTTGCGGAGGTGGTTGTGAGTGTGCAAAAACTAGACTCAATGTTGAGTGGGCTTTTATAATATCTTATATGGTGCCCCTAGCAGAAATCACAATATCCACCGTGCAGGGATAACAGATGTGATATCAGTACATAGTCGGTCAGGAGTTTGACACCCTGGACTGGTAGGTGTGTGACACAAACATGCTTACCTTTTACTCTCCCAACCCACCCTGACTTATCTTTGCCTCTGTTTGCCTCTCTCACTCCCTCTCTAGTGGATGTGGAGACTTACACCTGCTTTGCTTAGGCAGCGGCATGTGTATTGTCAATGATGCTCATGATCAGCTGATGGGCTCTGCATGGATTACAGCCTTCCTCTAGCTGATTGCATGTGGATCAGCTGTGGTAACATTCCCACAGCCAATTGCATGGAAACACACTCCAATATCTAGTTACATCATGTTGGTATTTGGCCTTTTCATTCACTATGAGCAGGAACTAAATCTGTTGCTTGGCAAACAGCATCACAGATGGATTGGGGACTTACCTCTGACAACATACACTAAGGAAACAGGCCAACACACAGGAGGGGGATGTGCCTATCTTGACTATAGACTGTAAATGCTGCTATACTGCAGTTGGGGTTATATTGGTTTAACAGGGTGTGCGTGGATATGGCTTTCCTACATGTTTTAATACTTGTCATGTCAGTGCTATGTTTATTAGGAATCCCCATCTGTAGGGTTATTGGCAGACTAGGCAGTGTGTGGTGCCTTGTGTTCCTTGTGTTACCCACAGAGCACCTATCTCTTGACTACAGAAGGTAGTGTGAGGACTGCAGTCAGGAGATGACTGCTGGGAGAGTTACTGATGTCAAATCCCTCATAGGACATACGTTGCATCAAACCCTGTTACAAAGGGTAAAGTATGAGTTTATCACAGCAACATGTCAATATTGGCCCTGTGTTTGTGCCTCCAGCCACAACTCTGTCGACCTTTGTACATATATCATGCAGTAGGGGGTGCATATGTTCTGTACACCATATTCATTGACAGTATATCTGATAACAAGCCAGTGAGATATCAGACTGTTACACATGTTATATATATATAGTAGGGTTATATTTGAGGACATAGCCTGTGCATTCTGTGGTTGTGTGTACAGTACTGAGGTATGTGTAAGCCTGGTAATTGTTGACAATGTGTGTGTATAGTGCATATGTACCTTGGCCTGTGTAGAGACTGTGGTAGATATCATTGTTCTTGGTCTTGCTCTATCTGATGTTACATGATGCTCCACTGCATGTCAGCTTACATGTTTGTAGGGGCGGACATACACATGTCCCAAACCACAGACAGCCACCAGACCACACTGTGTTGCAGCCCAGTATATGTAGGGTTGTTGTGTGAGTGGCTCATATGAGGATGGTGTACATCAGATAGTCCATATACTGTAATAGTACGCTAGCTTACCATATGCGACTGTGGCTGTGTTCACATTGGTTGTGGTTATGCACTTTCACACAGGTGTCTATTACTCTGTGATGTGACATGCCTGTAGAGCCTGCTATCTATGCAGGTACATGTGTATTCCCACATAGGAGATGTAGTCCAGTGTTGGGTCAATCTGCCTGCAGCCTGCACTGTGCTTTGTTACATGCCTAGCAGCTTACTGTATTTATCCAGTGAGATGTCATGTCCAGATACTTGTCAGATGTACTGCTGCCTGGCCACCATAACAGTCATGTATGTCAGACAAAGCAGTGGGATGCTGTTCAGATGTATGTCACTAACTAGTGAATAGTACGTGGCCATGGCACCTCTGTACCAGCGGTTATGTGTCAGGACAGACAGGGGTGTATGAATGCATAACCTATGGGGGCAAATGTATACCAGTATGTACATGTTATGCCCATCTACATGGCTGTTAACATCCACACTGACAGGCCTGGTCCACATGTCTTGCATGAAAGGGTTCTGTGTATACCCCTGGACTGACCCAAGTGTGTCAGACTGTCCACATATATTGGCCATATCACAGCTGTAGTCCACAGGGGCATTACTGTGCTAGCAGTGGTACTGTACTATGCTGACCTTAGGAGGTCTGTAAGTAGCCAATGATGCACATGTTAACAGCAGATGTGGCCTCCCACACACACCATTTCTGTGAAGACAATCCCTATTGCAGTAGCAATAGTCTAAAAATATACCTGCACTACATACATGACATACCCATGAGGTTGGGACTATTGGGGCTGAGGTAGGGCTCCACTCCATGTGCAGGACATATGGTGAACATATATGTATAAATAAGTATACATATATCCATATAGATATGTACACATATACATATCTTGCTTACTGTATGACAACAGTGTTACACATATGTGCCTGTGTTCCAGCCTCTGTCCTCCACCTACATACCAGGCTTTGCACATTTGACATGCTGTCAGGGGTTATGTAGTGGGCTGTGAGTATGTCATGCTGTCATTCCTGCCATCACTCCACTGCTGTCATGTCCCCCACACATACTGGGGGGTTGGGGCCATATATGTGTGGGTTTCACCTACACAATACACATGTGCCCTAATGCACTCCAGAGGCCAGTGTATGTAACAGTGGTATATGGCCCTGTATTAGTGAGTGTAGGGGGGGTGCACCATGACTAACCTAGGCTGTTACAATATGTGTGGGTATCTGGGATAAGCTGCCTTAGGGTATCTGGATGTACTTTACCATACAATCCACCTTGGGTAAATGCAGGCCTACTGCCTGCTGCCATAAGGGATGTTCTGTTAGTCAGTGCGATTGTGATGGTGTTAGGTATGCCTTGGTATGTCACAGACACATCCCATGGTGTCAGCTGGGGTCTGTACCCCCTAGGGATTGTGTACAGAGTGTAGATAGAGGCTGCTGACCTATACATCTGCATTACATACTGTTGATTGTCTGCTATGCTGTGGCCCAATCTGTTATTACTAATGTATTTCTTGAAGGCTTCGACCTGGACAGCAACATATGTTGACCTTTCCAGACTACTGTCATAGTATAACTGTTTCACAGTTGCATTACACTATTCATATGGATGTCAGTGTCTAAACAGCTAAATGACATGGCATACACAACTGTCACCATACACAAATAAAGCTTTCACATTCATTTATGCACACCTGTGTGTGGTGTTATACCCTTTGATATCTCTGTGGGTATATGTTGCAGGCTTTGAATGTCATTCGTATGGGTGGCTCATACAGTTTTCAGTTGGTAAGGTGATGACTGTAGGAATACTGGCTGCTCCATATTGTGTGCACATATCTGCTGACATATATATATATATATATATATATATATATATATATATATATATATATATATATATATATATATATATATATATAAATCTATATATGTGTATGTATATGTGTATATATGCCTATATATGTATGTGTATATATATATATATATATATATATATATATATATATATATATATATATATATATATATATATATATATATATATATATATATATATATATATATATATATATATATATATATATATATATATATATATATATACATATCAGTATGTTGTAACCGTTTACTCACACACATACATCTACATGTTGGAATACATTCTCTGTACTGTTGCATGACTGGGCTGGATGATATGTTTGTGAATACATCAAGGATATGTATATCTGAGCTGGCTTAGTGGTAAATCACTTTGGCTATGGTGTGCAGAGTCTTGGGCTTGTTCCTAGCAGAGGTTGCTTATTTGTAAGCGGGTTTGCATGGGGGTAAACACTGCCTACACAGGTTAAGCAATTTAGAAGCTTACTGGGTGTAGGACACTGTAACTGGAAATTAGCAGTGCTTACCTCCGCACAAACCCGCGCACACGGCCTTAAACTCGCTTACTAGTGCTGACATATGCTTACTACTGCTTCTTGCTGCTTAACCTAACTACTGCTTTATGCATAATGATACTGACACCTCACATGTGCATTTCCTGCAGTACTCCAGGTTTTATATATATATATATATATATATATATATATATATATATATATATATATATGTGTGTGTGTGTGTGTATGTGTGTGTGTGTGTGTGTGTGTGTGTTTTCTTTCATGGCAGCACTACTCCAGTTTATATATATATATATATATATATATATATATATATGTTATTCCATGGGTTATGCAACATACATATTACTCATAACGTGCTTTGCCATGGGGAATGGTATGTCTCAGTTACCTTCCTGTTCCCCCTCCTTTCTTGCTTACATCTATGGAGCGGTCCCATTAGAATGGGTAAATCCAACCCCAGCATGCCTCAGCCCATAATGCTTTACCCATCATTCCCTCCACCCCCTCCCTCCTCCACATCAATCATCCTTCCTACAGGTTCCATCCGAATCTCACCACACCACTACACATTTCCCAGTCTCCACTTCTCAGGACCCATCATGTAGGTTGTTTCACCCCATGGATCTTCAGGGTTCACACACATTCAGTCTGTGAACATACGTATGCTTCTTTGCTTACCTGTGAGACATGGTATGTTACCCCAAGGACTCTTCTTAGCAGAATTTTTGGAGTCGGACAGATAGGTACGAGCATGCATTTGTTTAAGATTAGACTTTGCAGGTTGACACTGTTTCTCCCACTGGTAGTATCCTGCCAGTAGTCTGGGTAGCAGTGCTGTGCAACACTTAGCGGTGCTTAATATTCGATTTGCATGATATTTGCCTTTTGGCATTGATGTCTTCTTCATTACATGTTATATATGTGTCTTGTATCCTTGATTCTTGTGTACATATGCTGTATATGGTCCTGGGAACTTCAAAACTTTATTGAAATAACACCTCACATCTGGCCTTAGTACTCCAATTCACATATTATTGTTCTGTGGCAGGTTATGCAACATCACACTGTACATATGTTCATTTCACATATTCAGTTTAATTTTCCTATGGTGAGGATTTGTTTGTTGACACCTCACTCTTATGCATTGCTATGATAGCTTAGTGGTTAACGACTGTAGTGTAGGGGGTTCTTGGTACGAGTCTTGCAGAGGTTGTTTATTTTGTTGCTGGGCAGTACACGTGCTGTTGGGTACAGAGTGATTAAGGCATTTTAAAGCAGTTGTAAGCAGGGTTTGCATGGGTCTGTGTAGAGGTAAGCACTGCTAACCTCCGGTTACAGTTTCTTACACTCAGTTAGCTTCTACATTGCTTAATCTGTGTGGGCAATGTTTACACCCACTTAAACGCACTTAAACATGCTTACTAGTGCTTATATCTGCTTATTACTGCTTATCTGTGCTTAAACCTGCTTACTAGTGCCTTATTCATTATGACACTGACACTTGACATGTGCATTTAAGGTAGTACTCCAGGTCACATTTAAATTTTATTATGTAGGTTATGCAGCAAAAATATAAAAATATGTTCATATACAGATTTCACATGGAAAATGATATGTGCTGCAGTGGGACTCGAACCAGGAATGCTTGTTCATTAGGCGGATGCGCTAGCCACTACACTATTGCTGTGCTGCTACATTTGCATATATATTCCTTGTTATCCTCTTCAGCCTTTTCAGCTGCTTTACCCGTAGCTAAGTGATGAGCAAACCTGCGCACCTACGTTTAGCTGTACTCAGAGTTTTAAAAAAAAATACTACTAGGGTTTCTTCATTTTATTTAAGTCTACTGTTGCTGTTGAACACATGCCTTCATTAATATGCATGGTGCGCTGCTGTCATCCACTTAAACTGCTGCTTCCGTGCAGGACTAGATTAGTCCTGCATAGCAGATTAGTAAATCTGGGGGTTTAGTACCAGTGGTAAAAGGAAAATTCCAACTATAGCTAAATTATTGAATGAATTTTCAGATTCATATATGATGAAAGATATTATTAACTTTACTGATGCTAAGTCACTGTTCTATACATTCTACTCACATAGACATAATTCATATTCAAGAATAGATAGGGTATTAATTTTCAATAACTTAATTGATTTCTTGTCAAACTCAAAAGTGATTTCTTGTCCCCTTTTGAACCATAATTCTATAACATTTGATTTTATACTGAACTCAACATTTAATGTCCAAATTAGGATACCAGCCTACATAATTAAACTGAAAGATTTTATTGATTTCTTCACAACAGAAGTACAAAATTTTATTGAACTTAATAGTGCACAGGGAACTTCTGAAGTATACATTTGGGATGCTCTAAAAGCTTCCTTATATGGTAAAATTATTGATTGGTATAAAAAGAAAAGAATTTTGTGGGATAAAGACATTCAAGATATACAAACAAAGGTTGATACTTTAAGGTTTGATTCTTCAAAAAATCCAGATAAGAAAGATAGAATGAATGAAATAAACACTTTAAACAATAAGTATATGGATATTTTAAACGACAAAGTCATGATAAATCTTGAAAAATATAAACTTATAACTTTTTCTATAAATCCTAGATGCATGAATATGCTAGCTAACAAGACTAAAAAATTAAATAAACGTCACCATATTAAAGAAATCTATTCTCCAACAAAAAATGGTTTCTGATTTACCAGATATGTTAAGTGAGTTCAGAGAAATTTATTTTTAAATTAAAACAAACAAATGATAGCATTAATAGTACAAAATATATTCAATCTTTTATACATAATAATATAAAGAATAGACTATCAGAAGCACAAATAAAATTAATAGATACACAAATATATTTTAAAGAAGTAAAAGATCAAATAACCAAAACTTAAGCAAAATAAAACTCCTAGTAATTGTATCATTTCTGAAATCTACAAGGTTTTGCCTGCTAGAGCATTAAATGTACTACATACAGTATTCAATATAGCTCAAAATAATAACATTATACCTCCCTCTTGGAAGTACGCATTGATTTCCCCCATACTAAAGTCTGATAAAAATCCTGTAAAATGTGCTTCATATAGGCCCATTTCATTATTAAACACAGACTATAAAATGTCCGTCTATTTATGCTGATAGACTTAAAAAATGTACCATCCCTGGTAGATATGGATCAAACAGGTTTTATAATTAATAGAACTTCTTATGGTAACAATAAAATAACAATAACTTTAATTGAATCAGTAAAAGTCTTAAAGAATAATTTGACTCTTGTTAGTTTAGATATTAACTGTGCCTTCTACTCAGTTAATTGGAACTATCTTTTTATCTTACTGAAGGACTTAAACTTCTCTAATAGCTTTATTAACCTTATAACTCAATTATATAATGAAAGTCAAGCCTACAAGTATATCCCGGAACATACCCATTGTAAAAGGAATCAGACAAGGTTGCCCTCTATCTCCACTTTTATTCACATTAATTATGGAACCTTGGGCTAACCTAATAAGGGATAGCAATAATATACAAGGATATAGGTTAAATTGTAATGACATATCAAAAATACAAATGTTTGCTGATGATGTATTAATCACTCTTGGTGGTACTAACCCTACCTTACAAGAATTGTTTAAGAATATGGCTATATTTCAAAAAAGCTCTGGTCTTAATTTTATTAACTCTAAAACACAGATTCTCCTAATTGGTTCAAAAAGTTATAATATACATGAACAATAAAAAATATATACCTCAGTCCCAACAAATAACATATTTAGGTATAATTATAGAAACCAATATTAAAGACATCTTACACCTAAATTATAGTAAACGTATAACAATCATAGAGGCTCTAATT
>NC_056733.1:991520515-991545515 GCF_019279795.1 Protopterus annectens
GAGTCACTCTATGCCTGTGCAGGCCTTGGCAATGGTGGGGCTGTGTGGTCCTTCCCCATTTTGCTCCTGCTGCAGCTGTTTCCACAGGATCATATTGTGTAGCATGGCACATACTATGACCATGTGTGCACAAATGGCTGGAAAGTACTGCAAGACTCCACCTGAAATGTCAAGGCAGTGGAACCATGACTTGAGCATCCCAAACACACACTCTATAATGATCCTGGTTTGTGCATGTGCCTCATTATGGCATTCTTGTGTGGGTGTGTGTGCATTTCTGATGGGTGTCATTATCCATGGCTTCAGTGCGTAGCCAGCATCCCCCACTAAATGGTCATATGGGATGTCCTCCCTGGCAAACCACTGATACAGCTGTGAGGAATTCCAGATGTGGGAGTCATCATAGCTTCCAGGGCAGCCAGCACACACATTCATGATAATGCCCTGGGCATTGCACATGATCTGGTCATTGATCATGTGGAACCCCTTGCAGTTTATGTAGCCCTACCCCATTCACCAGGTGGTGCTTTGATGTGGATGTGCATGCAGTCTATGGCACCCAGTACCTCCAGGTAGTCTGCTACATGGTGGAAGAGACTCATATTGTAGGTCCTCTCCTCATAGGTGGTGGGGAATTTAATGTGCTCCTTGGCATGTGGTCGCATGGCATCCAGGAACTGGTGGAGTATCCTAGATGCAGATGTCTTTGAGACCCCCATGATTTCCCCAGTTGGTCTTTAGAAAATACCTTTAGCTAGTACTCTAATGGTACTAGCTAGAGGTACTTTCTAAAGACCAACTGGGGATATCATCAGGGTCTTTGGAAAGTACCTTTAGCTAGTACTCTTAGAGTTGCACATACCTTGGTATTCACTGGGATGGATTCCCCTCTGTTTGCTCTGGATGTGAGGCAAAGCCAGCACATCTCCACAATTTGCTGAAGTATGTTCCTATCCACCTCGTAGTGCTCTACTATCTCCAGATCATGTAGCCCCTGGTAGGTTACCCTGGCCCCGATCACTCTTCTCCTCCTCCTCATAAGTCTGGGGTGGTTGTCAGCATTGTCCTCATCACCACCCTCAGCCTCTTGCACATACAGATGTATGAGAGCAACAGTAGCCCCTAACATTTTGTTGGTTTTGTCAGGTAAAATTTCCCCATCTGTGTACACCAGTGGTGTAGAGTTTGTGGGAAAAGCCAGACTGAAAGGTGTTTGCATAGTTTATAATGGTGTGCTACAGATGCTGCCTGTGTGATTGGCTGAGTATGATACATTCCACCTGCCAGCTCTATTACTTGTATTTCAGTGCCTCTATTCTGCTATTCCCTTTTTTTCTTGTTCCTCTTGGCATTTCCTGTATTTTGTTTATTTTTGTGATTTAAATTCTGGTGCGCATTGCGCAAATCCATTTTGCCAAGGTAAACAATGCTATACAGCCTCGGACACACCCCCTTGCTTACACGTTTGTTTAAGTCCCAGTGCACACCGTGCAAACTCATTTAGCTAAGTTAAACACATTTTAGCAGAAATGTTCCTCCCTGGATGCGAACACACTCTTCATTTCATGGTGTAAGACATTGCAGCCTCAGACACACCCCCTAACTTAGCTGTGCTTAGCTAAGCGCAAACCCAGGCAACAGAGCTCCAATGTGCTTACAGCAAACATGACACACCCCCTTTTCATGTTAGTTGCTCCTTCTGCCTATACGATCTTGTTCTAGCACATACATGGTTAGGTGCAGGTTTTGAACTTAGAATATTTTGTGATTCAGTACATTTCCCCTCATTTGCATTCCCCACTGCCTTAGCCCATAGATACTGCACTGACGTAGAGCCTTTCCCCTTGACAACCACTGTTCCCTGGTATTGTTTTGCTTCTGCATGCCATAGACTATAATGGCAAAATGCAGATTTTCTTTAAACTTGGGTCTTCACATTTCTTTGTTATTTTCAGCACAATCGTGTTTGCACGCTGCTGCACTATGCTGAAACATCTGCGATCGGCCACATAAAAAAATTTATATTAAAATTAAACATTTATTCATGCCAATGATCATATATTTGGCCATTGGCATGCCTACAGATGTGAATTCATGTTTTTATTTGTGCTGTCATGTCTCCATTTTCTTTTTTGCAGAAATATGTTCAGTTAGTAACTGAACACATTTCTGCACTGACACTGTTCTTGCATAGAGTCCTGGCAGCTTCCTGAATCACTAAGTCACCTCATTTGCATGGTTTTTACCAACGAATGAGGTGATTAGCATACCGCATGTTCTTCCATGCAGGAACAGTGTAGACAGGTTCGTGCACTTCAGATCAGCTGTTTGCTGAATCGCTCGGTGGCCGAACTCTATGCAGGAGCTGCTACACTGTTCCTGCATGGATTTTTAGCTTTCATGAATTCCGGGGAAAGTTAACTTTGTATTGTTATTCAGACCACACAACAGTGCAACTGAGTGAAATTGCATTACTTTGAACTACAACAAAAACACATATACTAAAGCTAGTCCAACAATAACAACAGTAAGACATTTATGCAGTGCAGTAACAAGTACAATGACATGCACCATGGCTATTCCACTTGCATGTCTTCATCAGTACCCAAATTATTGCACAGATAATACATTACACAGATCAAAATCAGACAGATTTCAAATTGCACAGAATGCTAACTTGGCATTGTTAATATTGCACATAAGGTATAAGACTGTACTTTCACACAGTTATTGCATATGTCTGTGAATTACTTCAGCGTTGTAACTCTAGACCTCCATGACTACCATGGTGCATGTTATTACTGGAGTTCAGAAGTGTGATAGCTTATGGAAAAAAGCTTCTATTAAATTTGGTGGTTTTGCAACATAAGCTACGGTATCTCCTGCCTGAAGACAAACACAAGAACATGCCGTGGGCAAGGTGAGTGCAGTCCTTGACTATTTTCATGGCTCTGCTGAGGCACAGAACAGAGGTCAAGTCCTGAATAGATGGGAGCGTGGACCTGATAATTCTCTCCACCACTTTCACCACCATCTGGAGAGATTTGCTATCTGAAGCCATGCAGTTTCCATATCACACAGAGATTACTGGTCAGGATGCTTTCAATGGTACCCCTGTAGAAGGTTGTGAGAACTGAAGGTGGTAGTTTTTCTCTCCACAACCTTCTTAGAAAGTGTAGACACTGTTGGGCCTTCTTGACAATGTGATTAGTGTTTACTGACCAAGACAAGTCTTCAGCGATATGTTCCTCCAGGAACTTGGTGATCTTCCCCCTTTGCACTGTGTCTCCATTGATTGTGAGTGGAGAATGAGCCTCATGTCTCTTCCTGAAGTCTACCATTATCTCCTTTGTTTCAGTCACAGGTTGTTGTTGTCACATCAGCCTGTTTTATTCACATTGAGAGCCAGGTTGTTATCACACCAGACAATCAGCTGGGTCACCTCTTCTCTGTAGACTTTTTTGTCACCATTGCTGATGAGACCCACCATTGTAGTATCATTTGAAAACTTAATAATGTGGTTTGTGTTTTACCTAGTGATGCAGTCGTGTGTCAGCATGGTTAACAGCAGGGGACTCGGAACATCCTTGAGGTGCTCCAGTGTTCAGTGTGATACTCATTGAGGTGTTGTTGCCTACGCATACCTTTTGTGGTCTGTCAATATAAAAGTCTGGAATCCAGTTGCATAAAGGAGTGCAAACACCCGGATGGACCAGTTTCTCAATCAGATGTTGGGGGATGACCATGTTGAAGGCCGAGCTGAATTCAATGAATAACATTTATTTTATTTATTTATTTTATTTTATTTTACATTAAAAGATATTAATTTTAAAAATAAAATAAGTAATAGATTTGTGGTGTACAGCTGAACTTTTTGAATGTAGGTAGAATATACATACATACACAGGTACAACATACATTATTTTAGATTAGCCAGTGTTTGTGAGTAAGATTGAAAAACTATTATCAATGCTCTAGATTTAGTATATATTTTGAATGCTAGTAGGGACAGAGTTCCATTTTTTTTTCCCTAACTACTATATAGTGCATCTCCAAAGCAGCTGTTGGCTGTTGGTGACTTAGTAGTAGTAGTTTTTTTTGATGATGAGAGGCTTTTGAGGGCAGGACACTTATTGGGGTAATAGATATAGAATGACAGAGGCAGCTGATTGTAATGCAGACATAGCAGTTTTTGTTCTCCAGCTGTGCCAAGGATAAGTGAAGTTTCAGTGAGATGGCATCTGCTGTAGAGCAATTGGATCTATAAGCAGATTGGAGTGGGTCCAGTGTTGCAGGAAGACTTGATGTAGAGAGATATTGAATATGTCGGTGAGAACAGTAGTTAATCGGTCAGCACAGTCCCTGAGCCCTTGCCCCAGAATGTCAGGACCAGCTTCCTTTCTTAGGTTTACTCATCGTAGCACCTTTTAAAAATCCACTGGGTGAAGGTTGATGCACTTAATCTTCTTGGTTCATGGGCAGTTTTGTTGTTGTATTGTTTCCCTTCTCAAACCTGCTGAAGTAAGTGTTGAGCTCATTAAGAAACTCCATGTTATAATCACATTGAAAAGGTAGGGACCTGCAGTCTTTTATGATTATATGCCTTGCCATATATGCCTTGAGTCTCTCAGGTCTGAGAAGTGACCCTGAATTTTCTGTCCATAGGCCCAGTTAACTTCTCTTATTTCTCTACTTAGTTTCACTCTGACTTCCCTAAGGGCATAGTTGTTTTTAGACTTAAAGGCAGCATTGCATGCTTTCAAGAGCTCATACTTCACTTGTGAGCTAGGGTTTGTGATTTACTCATGTGATGATGCTCTTGTTTACTGTCACATCATCCACACACATTGATATATAGTCCATCACAGACTCTGTGTACTCATCCAGGTTAATTTTCTGCTCCATAGTAGCCTCCTTGAATATATTCCAGTCCATGCTTTCGAAGCAGTCCTGGAGTGCTGACGCTGCTTCCTCTGACCATACCCTTATTTGTTTCCTGGATGGCTTTCCTCTGATTAACAATGATCTTTATACTGGTAGTAGCACAATGGAGAGATGATCTGAGTTACTCAGATGTGGATGAGGTGTTGCCTTATATGCTAGCTTGACATTAGTGTAGACCTTATCCAGAATGCTTTCTCCCCCATTGCAAAGACCACATGTTGGACATAATGAGGTAAAACCTTTTTCAGATTTGCTTGGTTAAAATCACCTCCTATTATGTGAGCAAACTCTGGAGTCTGGTTTTGCAGCTCACTGATTGACTGGTAAAGTGTATTCAGTGCCTCGTTGGTATTGGCACTGGGGGGGATATACAGCCCTGTGATGCTCACACCATTAAACCTCCTTGGGAGATAGAAAGGTCTGCTTTTCAATTATATAAACTTAATACTTTTAGAGCAGTGTTTAGTAACCAACTCACACTTGGTGCACCAGTTAATTGTTGACATAAATACAGACATCTCCACCTCTTGATTATTCACAGAGTGCCTGGTTTCTGTCTGCTCTAAATAATATAAGCCCTTCTACATAGACTGCACTATCATTTATATTATTGTTTAACCATGCCTCAGTAAACATAAGTACACAGCTGTTTCTCACCTTCTGTCTCAGCTTTTCCTGGTTAGGAGTTGCAACAGCAGAACTCTGGTCCACTAATGATTGGCAATGAATATTTATGGTGTTGAGCTGGCAGCCCAGCAGCCAATCTTCAAAGAAGCCATGTCCATACATGCACACACCTACATGCCTTTAAATTCACTCGATCATGGGGAGGATACACATATCCGCGCAGAAGGCACTCCAGCCAAGAATCAAACTGGAGAACCCCTTGCTGTGAGGCGACAATGCTAACAGCTGCACCACCGTGGCCTACAGCTGTTTCTATGAGTGGTTAACTCCAGTCTTATGTAATCCATTTTGTTATCCGAGGAGTGAAAATTGGCAAGTAGCAATGATGGTAGTACAGGCCTGTATGGATTAGCTTTTAACCTGGCAGAGAGTTCAACACAAGATCCATGCTTCCTTGTTCTTTCACATCTTTTCCTTCTTTTCCACTTCCTATATGTGGTAGCAGACAGCTTTGCTTGAACAAGGCAATGACGATCATGTCTGAGTATAATTCCTAGTTCCTGTAATTCATGGAGTGTTGTAGGCCTCACAGGCCACACAGACGGCAGCTCATCAATCCTTCTGCTCTCTGAGCTTAGGTGTCGAACCTTATGACTCATCTTATATGTTTCAGTTCAAAAAGCAAAATGCAGATATTTTTGATTATTTGAATACATTTGGACACTAGGATTTTTGATGTCAGACTTCCCTCTCTGTGGTTTTTCTACATACATTGGTCATTATATATTTTTTTATACATTCACCAATGGAATTAACCAATTCACTACAGGGATTAGCCTCCAATCGGGAGGACTTGGCTATCTTTGGGCTTGGCACGGACAATATGGTGGGGAGTGGCATTGATCTATCCACTAATGAGGATAGTTGCAAAGCTATTTTTTCCAAACTTACTAAGCAAATGCGGGTATTACGTAAGAATGTATGGCATTATAAGCTCTTCAGGGTATACTTATATATAGGGTATATTATATATATATACTATATATATATATATATATAG
Source organism: Protopterus annectens (assembly GCF_019279795.1). NCBI lineage: Eukaryota > Metazoa > Chordata > Ceratodontiformes > Protopteridae > Protopterus > Protopterus annectens. Next base: position 991,527,147 of record NC_056733.1, read on the forward strand.
GTATAGTATATATATATATATATATATATATATATATATATATATATATATATATATATATATATATATATATATATATATATATATATATATATATATATATATATATATATATATATATATATATATATAGGGTATACATCCAAACAGTCATCCCTGAAGCCACCTGCATTCAATATGCAGATGACTCGACTATAATATGTTCCAATGCCTCTCTTGCAAATCTACTAACTACCACCCAACATAGCTTCACCAAAGTCGAAAACTGGCTTGCCAACCATCTCCTGATCTTAAATCCAAACAAAACCAAGTTGCTTCTCTTCTACCCAACCAATAGATCTCCGACTGAAAACTTCACTATAAAATCCAATAATTGGACCATCATCTCCCCAGACATCTATACAAAGCTATTAGGAGTAAACATTGACAATAAACTCAGATTTGATATACATATCAACCAAGCCATTAAGTCAGTCATCAAGAAACTTGGGACCCTATATAGAATTAAAGCCTTTATTACCCCGAATGCCAGGGCAGCCACAGCCCATTCACACCTTCTCTCTTCCCTACTATATGCCTCTCCTGTCCTCACTCACCTTAACAAATCTGATCTGGCCAAGCTCTCATCCTGCTATAATCACATTGCCAGGTTCGTTACAGGCCTACCCTACAGAACACACCACTGTACTAACCTGAAAAAGCTTGGATGGATAGAATTCCCACACCTTCTTCACCAGTCCCAACTCATAGAGGCCTTCAAAATCCTTAAACAACCTGAGAATACCCCAGCACTAAAAAACTTAATGACTCCCTACTCCAATCTAAGCTGCCTTCACTCAGCAAACAGACTCCTTGTCCAAACAACTAAATCTCTCAACCTAGGTGGTGACGCGCTATTTGCCAACACCACTGGTAAAATATGGAACTGTCTCCCAAATAACATCATGCTTGCAACTTCTCTAAGTCAATTCAAAAATAGTCTAAAACTCCACTTCAAGTCACACTGGCTATGTCCTTGCTCAAACCCAGACTAGCTCTGTGCCATTAACTAAAACATAAACAACTACCTAAGATGATTAGTACTTTGTATACTGTGATAAAGAAATATGTATCCTGTCTAACTCTATGTCATTATACTGCCTACCATCCTTGCTAATATGTTATTAATGTTACATTTGTAGTAATCTCAGAAATAGTAATGGCAGTCTTGTACTTGTATGTAAATAGCCCATGTTTTTGTTAAGTTCTTTCAGCTCATTTACTGTACCTAATTATCAATGTAACTCTGTTGGAGCTTTTCTCCCTGGGCCTCCACTGAAAAAGGACATGTATCCAGTCGGACCATCCTGGTTAACAAATGTAAAATAAATAAATAAATAAATAAATAAATATACTTTACCAAAGGATCACACCAAGAGGCCTACATATATGCACGCAGCCTCTAGTTAGTAATCCTGATGAGACTATTTTAAAAGAATGGGGTGAAGCCCAACAGCAAGCCGCCTTAAAGTTTGTGGAAATATTAGCTGAACATCATAATAAAGTAATTGACAGTGAAATAGAGTCCATTACTCAGTTGTGTGATACTGTTAGAAGATATGAGAGACAACCTATATACACTTCCAGTTTGAAAAATCTTAGCCAGGAACTTATGACTTTAGAGACCTAATTAAGAGACAGGAAGGAAAATAAGTTTCTCAGAGACCTAGCAGACTATGACAGGGGGACCCCTTCAATATAGGCAGAGACAAACATGCCCATTTTTCACAATTTAAGAGGAACCCTTCAAAAAGGAAACACCCTAGATCCATTTTGAAAAAGGCATCTACATCTAGTGTAGAGACCTCAGGGGGGGAATCCTCCTCAGGACTGGAATTTGAGGCTTCGGGCGTCACAGGATCCCCAGCAGTGAAAAGAAGGAACTCTAATGTCCCTTCAGATTTAAACCTAGGAGGAGGGGGGCAGGAAACATAGAAGTGAACAACATGGAGGCTCTGTTACAAATGTTTGTAAGGAAATAACAAATGTTAATGTTACCAATATTTCATCTTATGCCCTTTCTACTTTGAACATGGACATTTTTAATAAAGGTTTATCATTTATACCTGGATTCTTTGAGCCTGAAACGAATTTTGCTAATGATGTAGTAACATTTTGTAAGAATTTAAATCTAAAATTATTTTTTCAGGATAAGGAATCCTCAGAGACTACTGATGAATTCAAATATCATAGATCTTCGTTCATGCCCCCTATGAACGACAATGTGTTCATGTTCCAAAATTCTGTCATCAAAGATCTACATTTGTATTCCAGGGATCATAGACCTAAGGCTAACAATATCTCAAAGGTCGATATGGAAAACATTGTCAAGTTAGCCAGGAATCCTGAGTTGGCTATTTTGGGGGCTGATAAAGGCGGGGCAGTGGTGGTGCAGGATTGGACACAGTATGACATGGAAGCTAATAGGCGGCTCTTGGATGCCCATTACTATTCACATTTAAGCATTGACCCCACCCCTTCTTTAAAAAGCAGATCAATGAGTTTTTGTCCTTAGCATCAGAGGATGGCACCATTAACAACACTACCAAGCTACATTTGACATTAATGGATCCCAGTCAACAATACATTTATTTCTTGCCCAAAATACACAAAAATCCCCGTAGTCCCCCTGGTAGACCTATGATATCGGGGAGGGGGTCTCTCACTGAACCTCTGTCCCTGTTTCTCACTAAATATCTGAAACCATTACTTAAATGTGTAAGAGCTTGAATTAGAGATACTGCCAAATTTCTTCAGGTCATTTCTGAAATGCAACTCGAACTGGACTGGTTATTGTGTACACTAGATGTCACAGCCTTGTATACTAATATCCCACATTGGGCAAGGCTTGAGGCCTTGGAATACTGGTTATACAAAACAGAACTTTACCCACCCGGGTTTAATACATTTCTTATTGGCCTCACAGAACATGTGCTCACTAAGAATGTCTTTTTTTATCAGGACAAATGTTTCTTGCAGATACAGGGTATGGCCATGGGAGCATCATTCACCCCAATATATGCCGATTTGTTCATAGCATAAATTGAGGAACAGATCATCTATGACTGCTCCCACAATTTATTTATGGGAGAGATGGATATTTGGAAGAGATACTTGGATGATTGCTGGTTGGTTTGGAGATCGGATGTTGAATATCTATTGGAGTTTAACAGTTATTTAAATGAGAACAAATGGGAAATAACATTTACAGTTAATTATCACAAAGATAGGATCACCTTCTTGGATGTTCTAGTGATTAGGGCTCCGGATCATACTTTGACCACTGAAGTTTATCATAAATTCCCCAAACACAACTCCCTTCTCCATGCCACCAGCTTTCATTCCCCCCCCCCTCCATATCTGCAAGAACATTCCTAAGTCCTAATTTATGAGGATGAAATGCATTTGTTCTGCTGAGAGCACATATGGGCATTTCAGAGATGACCTGGTATCTAGATTCAGGGACAGGGGGTACAAAATGGGACAGGTTCTTCATGTCAAAAACTGTGTGGAAAATATGGAAAGGGAGAGCCTCCTTCAATATAAAGAAAAAAAAGGGGGGGATTCCCCTTAAGGTTTGTGACTACTTATGGCTGTAATACTGGGGTATTGATGGACAGTGTCCAGCACCACTGGAATATCCTGTTGGCTGACAACAGATTAAGTGAAATTTTGGAAAATAAATGTCAATTTTCCTTTAGGAAACGAAAAAATTTGGTAGCACATTTTAATCATTATAAACACCAGCATGAGAAGGATAAATAGTATTCCCAAGTTACACTTTCAGGGGATCCCCTAATCGGTTGTTTCCCATGTGGACACTGTGTCCATTGCCCTAGAATTCTTAAAACAAAAAGTTTCAGTAGCAAAAATACTGCTCAGGTCTTTGACATTTCATTTTTTCGCAAACTGCCATACCGACTGGGTAATATACCTTGCTAACTGCAGCTGTTCAACTTTTTATATAGGGCAAACATCGAGGCCATTAAAGTTTAGAATGCCTGAACACCTCAGTGACATTAAACACCATAAAGCAACTAGTGCCCTATACAAACATACCATACTGCATAAAAATGCTGTATTCAGCTTCACAGTGATTGACAGAATAGGGGGTCCAGATCACATAAATCTGGTTGGCATGAAATATTAAATACCAAGGAGAAAAAATGGATCATTAAATTAGGGGGTTTATTTAAACCTGGACTAAATGAGCACATATAATTGGTCACATGCTTAATTTCTAATCATATATAAGGAGTAATATGTTGTAATGCATTTACACTGATGAAGGCTAAGTAACAGTACAGCCGAAACCGGTTTGAGTTTTACTCTTTATGTGCTTTTGCACAAAGAAATAAAAAGTTTGTTAACATTGCCACTGTTTGCTTGTCTTGTGCTTTTTGAACTGATACATTTGGATTGAGACCTTGCAGCTGCCGTATCTGCGGAGTTTACTTCACTTTGGTTTTCCTATATGCTACCAATGAATTTGTTACATTTTACTCACCTTTAGAGTACAGACCAGTGATGTTAATAATCATAATCTGTCCTAGTTTGCTTTCGCCACCTGTGTTTGTCGCTGTGTCCATACCATGTCCCTTCATAAGCTTGAGCCTTAAATAACCATATAAAGTGGTATATATCTATCTATCTATATATATATATATATATATATATATATATATATATATATATATATATATATATATATATATAGCAAACACAGTGTCATCACAATAGCACAGTTTTTGCATTAGTTCAGATATACAAATATAGCACCCTTATGTTAACGGATATTAACATCCTGTAAGCAATGTTATTGGAAATTCTTTACAGATTTAGATAAAGGGTCTTCATTCTTATTTTTTGTCATCCTGTCTGATTTATTTTGTACAACGTAGGCTTTAAAACTAAGCGCATTAATAATGAACTTTCATCCCATGCATTTGTGTTCTAAATCGATTTAGGTTTCAAACTAAGGGTTATCATAATTACAGATGTTCTATAGTCCTATGCACTAATGTCAGAAAATACAGTGGGATTAAATAGTGGGGATTTGCAGTAATAAAAGATGCAAATGAAAACGTTCTTATAGAAACCTTTTAATGTACTTTAACATGAATAACAGAATATCACCTGACAGTATTCAATTTCTTCACTTTTGTTTGAATGCTGAAAACAAAACCTAAATATGTAAATTAGGAACTTCACTTATCCTAGCAATGCACCTCTGGTATTGTACCTTAGAGGAGGCTAGACAAAGCAAGGCACCTTTTTATAAGCAGATGTAGCCGTTTCACATTTCTACTCATTATTATTTGAAATCTAGAATTATTAAATCATATGCTGCATGAGACGTATATAAACAGGCAAGAAACCTATGATTTGCATTTGCAGCACAACTAACAAAATGGATATCAGCTTTGCAGTAAAGGTCACAGCTGCATGTGTCTTTCTTTTGACTGCTGTCTATTTTACAGGTAAGTGGTCTGTATCAGGCATGATAAAGGACAATTGCACACACACACACACACACACACACACACACACACACACACACACACACACACACACATGAAAGCTGTTCCAGAGATAATATACTTGAAAGTAAAATTTCTCCACAGTAATCTTTGAATCATTTTATTAACAGATTTGTACTTGTGAGCGTTTGACACCATTCCAGTGTGTTTAACTGTTCATATTTCCTTTACAAACAATGATTCTAATGTCACAATTAAAGCTAGATCTCATTAATTTTGTTATTTGGTAATAGACGACCTCTAAATATCTCTTTTAGTTTAAACTGAATTTTGTGAGATATACTTATTCTAACTCTTTACTTTATATATGTAAATTATTTTACATTTCATGCCAGATAATTACTATCCAATTTTCCAAAGAGTGAACTGCTCAAAAGCAAAGCAAAGCAGTTAGCTCTCTTTTTGACATGGATGTTGCTCTGTGGGGTCATATTAATATAATCACTTTCAAGATGGTTGCATCTTGGAGAAAGGGGCAAACGTTTACCACCATAAACTTGCTTAATAATAGTGTGTGTGTTTTTGACAAATGCAATTAGTTCCTTGCTTAGATGTCACTTGACTAATGAGATATCATTGTTTCTTACAGTTTTATTGCAGTTATACAATATAAAAGTATTGCAGTAAAAAAAAAATAGTTGAATTCCCACATGATAATCCAGATAGAACAAATTCAAGATTTTAACTACACTAAAATCAGTCATATGACCAGGTGTTGGATTCATGAATCTTTTAACCATGTTCAAATTTACTTAAAGCAAAATGAAACAAAATGGTGATTCATGTCACAGCTGTACTTTAAACCACAGACTGCCATTTCCAGGGTTATACAGCATATAAGATCTGTAGTGCAGTACATGCCTGAACCAGGCCTTTATCTTTGAACTTTAAGTAGATAAAAATTCTTAAGTAGAAAATAAATTTGAAAAATGGTCCTAAGATGTAATGTTATGACTCCAGAAGTTCAAGAAAGTCTAGGGAATCGGAAATCATGAAATCATTGTTTTTAAGTTACATTAGACAAAAAATAGAGTCTGGAATAATGACCACATTGAATCCTTATATGGAAACAAGCATCAGTAAATTGCAAAGAGTACAGCAGAAATTTATTAGGGGCATCCATGAAGGTGAACACAAGTTAATGTAAAAGACTGAAATAGTTGAAATTCTACAGTGTGTCATATACATATTTAATGAGAACTTATTCAGGTATATGGGGCACTTCGGGGCAACTACCTCTGGGAGTTGTTGAGGCTATTGAAGAGCAGTAGAGGAGCATTGGACTACCTGTGTAGACATGATATAGAACTGAGAGATGTATTACTATCAGTCAGATCACGTGCTCACCTTTGATGTTGAAGCATTAAAAGCCGTGGTTTCCTTTTCCATTCTATTGTATTCATTTCAGATTGCAGACTCTGTAGGGCAGCATGAGGGATGCTACATGCCTGTGTGTGCCATTTTTCAGATGAGGCATTAAACAAATGCACCATCTGTCTGATATGGTGGTAGCTCACAGGATGTAGAATATCCCATAGCACATACTGAAACGAGTAGAGGCCTTTCTATTTTATATTTACATATACTTTAAAATAAGTAGAATTTTGACATGTCTGTACACATTACACAAAGTCATGTACCTGGAGGTAGAGATGGTAATAGTACATAACAGGTAAACATTGTAATTAATGTGTATAGTTTTGGGCACATTTAATATTTGCTAAGGTTTCATTGCATTGTTGTTTTATCCTGTTATGTACATTTATTTTTCTTTGTTTCTCAATAAATAATGTAGCTAAAAAAAAATTCACCTGGACAACTTTTCCCTAGTGTTATAAATACCACCCTTGGGTGTCAGCTGAAAAGTGGCTACTAGCCTAGTGGACTAACCAGGTCAACAAAGAATTCAAAGTAAAAGAATATGGTTCTCTAAGCGAGTAGTGGATGCCTGGAATATATTACCAAATTATATAAAAGCAAACATTAGACTAGTGTATCGATATTTTTAAGAACGGCTTAGACACTTATTATGGGATGACTGTTTTGGTATATTAGCAGACTAGAAGGGCATAATTATCCATGCCTGAACTGTTTGTATGAATGTATATGTGCATGTATGCATGCATGTATGTAGGTCTGTATATCAGAAAATCAGAGGCAGGAAACAAACAGTGGCTTCTCTTGTTACAAATTAAAATGACTTACATGTTTTAGTTCAGTATGACATTGTCGTATCAGAGATGTTTGAACTTCACAGCTTGAAACAGCAGTAGATCACGTGCCCTGATGTCCCCACATAGGAGTGAAGTATTAGTGCTTAACATTACGTTGTTTATCTTCTGTGACATTTCAGTATCCTAGAGAAAGTTTTTTTTTACTTTGTCTTTCTGATCCCCCTTCTCTGTAGTGCACTGACGTCTGAGACAGAATGCTATCTTCAGGGAGTAGATGACTTTGCCTTCTGTAAAAACAAAACAAAACAAACTTTATTGTTATTTTTTCTGTTTGGTATATCTGCTCATAAAGTACCCCTTCCTGAGTACACATGATTTGTTTTCTTTACCTTGTGTTTTACTTGTATTCTGCTTTTAACTGCATATTAAAACTTCAAAAGAGACCACAGCTCTGTCTCTTGTGAGTCAGGCAGACATTTTTCCCCACCCACCTACCCACTTACTATCGCGTTCTTAAATACCACTGTCTTTCTAGTTGCCTGCCTCTTATGTTAATTTGACCATATATCTCATTTCCTCTCTGCTTTCACTGGCTTGTGTGAGTAGGCACAAAATTATCATTTTGTGAAATCACTCCCCTTCAACTATTTAATTTTATTGGCCATCCTACTGTATTCCATAGTACCAGAATACAAAAGTGACCACCCCCTTTCAATCTATCTTGCTGTTTTAAAAATAGTGACTCTCCAATAAAACTTAACTTTTTAGACAGGTAAAACTTAAGTTGCCTACTTTCACATCTAACTTATCTAGTGCACACTGCAGTGTTTAGGATAAACCATTTTTTATCTTACCTTTAAGCATCCCAGTGACTAGCACTTGCTCTAATATCTGCTGGAAAGCACTAGGAAGCCTTAAACTGATACAAGCACTCAACTCTCCTTGATAATAAGGAGTAATTAATCGTAGGCACTAAATAGCTTATAATTGCAAAGTACCTTGCTAAGGCAAGGGAAAACAGCTCCTATACTTTACACATAAAGCACCAAACCAGGCATGTCCAAGGGTCAGCTTCCAGTAATTTCACCTGTCCACCTGGTGAATATGGGCATACTGGGGCAATGCAGCAATTGCCTCATGTACACAGACAACCCTCTCCTGCTACCACCCAACACTACAACCTGTGAGAGATGCACTTACATAGCCAAACTGGAAGCAAAGCTCTCTCCACCCAAGATTGTGCTAGACAGTCAAGAGGAGAAGGTTAACACCCACACTACACCTCAAGCAACACATAGCCCTTCTAAACCCACACCACCAACACCCACACATAGCAACATTAAATCCACATATGCGGAGGTCCTTAACTATAACCTGCCCAAGCAACAAGGACCTCCGAAGCTGAAATGCAAACAAACACCAATCACAACCAAAGTGTCACATAGCTCATAACACCAGCGTGCCACCCAGCAACAGCCCCTAAGGCAAGACAACGTACCTAACACTTTAGTCATAGGTGACTCTATAGTCAGGCACACTGATGTCCCACTCACCAGGCTGAACAAGGAGAAAATTACAGTCAGCTGCCTGTCGGGTGGCAGGAACCACCACATAACGCATGCACTCAAGTCACTCCACAACAAGTACAAATATGACTCTGTCATTGTCCATGTTGGAGTGAATGACTTAAGATGTACCTCCCTGGACTACATGAAAAGAGACATGGAAGAGCTCTAAGATCATGTGGCCCAGGCAGGTATGACCCTAGCCCTGAGTAGCATCCTGCCTTCGCCCAGAATGATACCACAATATAAGGACAAAATGATTGACTTCAACAATTGGCTAAGCTTCTGGTGTCATTCAAAAGGGATCCAGTATCTGTCTGCCTGGGACGACATGATCGACAGACCACGATGCTTTGCCAGAGATGGTCTGCACCTGTCGCCCCTGGGATTCAGGTTACTGGCTAAGGCTCTTGCCACCCCTATAGTGCATTTTTTTAAGCAAAGTTCAAAGGACAAAACCACCACCGTAACAGGTACAAGCATGCAAATTCTGAAGGTAATACTATTCAATGCTAGAAGTCTAAACCTCAAAATGCACTCTCTCGAGGCACTCCTAAAAATGGAGAACATCGATATCTGTGCAGTAACTGAGACCTGGTTCAAGGCTCCAAAGAGCACCCCTGCAATACCAGGCTACATCTCTTACCTCACTTTTTGGCCACCAAATCAGGACCAAAACACTAAAGGTGGAGGAGTGTCCATATTCAGCAAGGATATTCACACCACCAGGCTATTGCCCAACACAACGTGTCTGAAGTTCTCCAGGTGCAACTAACACTAGGTAAGACTGCAATCCAAATTTTAGCTTGCTACAGATCTCCGACCATGTCACAAAATTCTCACTACACCTTTATAACATACTGAAAAATATTAAGATACAACCAAACACCCTAATACTGGGTGATTTCAACTACCCTGCCATTAACTGGGAAAACTACTCGTGCACCAACACCTTTCATAAATTCCAATGCCCTGGATCAACTAATCCATAGTCCCACCAGGAGCTCCAGTATCCTAGACCTGGTCATTACCAACATGGGAAATCGATGCTGCGCACCTATGGTCACCCCTTCGTTGGTCAGGTCTGACTATAAGCTAATCACCCTTAACATCCACATCCCACCCCCACCCCAGTAAGGAAACCTTCATAAAAAACTTCTCCAAAGCCAACGTCATGCTACTCAAGTTAGAAGTGACAAACTTACTTCATGACACACATGCAGACGGGAACTGAAAGTTCGACTGCTGAATCCTACACTAAGGCATTGTAGGAGCACATCCACTCATGCATGAATCGTGCCATCCCAAATAGAACCAAGATGCTCTCCACCAAAAAAAGGAAGCCAATCTGGTGGCCCCCTGCCATAAACAAACTGTACAACAAAAAGAAGAAACTGTTGCAGAAAAGGCGAAAATCCCAGGATGTAAAAAACTCTCTTACCAGCCTCAGTAAAAAGCTGAGATCTCTCATAAAATCCTCCAAAGCGAGTTATAAAAATAAAATTGCCAAAAATTCCAAAGACAACCACAAGGCATTCTATAGCTATGTCAAGAATCTAAATGGCCATGCTCAGATCTGCTCTGAACTACAACAGAATGGCATTAAATATACTGATCCCAAGGATATTGCCAATATCCCGGCAGATCAATTCAGTGCCAACTTCACCCCCCTCTCACCCCCTAAACGGTCCATCTCAATACCGGAAGATTGCCAAATTCCGGTAATAACGGCCACATAGGTAAAAAATGCACTCTCAAAAGCTAAGAATACAGCATGCAAGGGACCAGATGACATCCCAGGCTGTGTATTACATGAACTACAAAATTAACTGGCATGTCACTTAAGTGTCATGTTTAATCATAGCCTCACCTCAGGCTTCGTTCCCACTGAGCGACGCACAGCTACAGTTATCCACCTTGGATCCCAGGAACTACCACCCCATCAGTCTGCCAAGCCTGATCTGCAAGGGCATGGAACGTATTATCATGGAACTTATAAACAAAGACATTAGCAACCTTCAAACACTGGACCCCACCCAGTTTGGGTTCGTGAAGGGCGAACTTGTCTCCTGAACCTTATTGACTTCTTCAAATCAGTCTTCAGAGCCGTGGACGAAGATAAGGCAGTCCACACAGTCTATGTTGACCTCACCAAGGCCTTTGACACCATCTCCCACTCTGCAATCATAGATAGACTTACTAAGCTGGGCATTAATCCCTATGTCACTCGATGGGTTGCCAACTGGCTTACTGACAGAACCCACACTGTAAAAGTAGCCGACTTTAATCCAGCTCCAGACATGTGACAAGTGGAGTACCTCAGGGTTCAGTCCTAGGACCGCTCTTGTTTGGCATCTACTTCTCTGAACTACAGGTCAACACTAAGGGACTCTGGGTAACAAAGTTTGCAGATGACTGCAAACTGGGAGCCATTATTGAATCCCCAAATGATGAGGATACTCCACAAAAGGGCCTTACGGAAACAGATGCTTGGTGCCAGAGCCATGGGCTCAAGCTCAATGCCAAGAAATGTATAGTTATCCCCTTTGGGAAAAAACATGTACCCGTGAATTACTACATAGTTGGCAGTACACTAAACATCGAAAGTGTGATAAGAGACTTAGGGACACAGGTGGACAGTGGTCTCACCTTCAATAACCACATCGCCACAACAGTCAGGAAATCCTTCTATGTGGCACACCTCATCACTAAGGGCTTTTCATCCAGAAAAAAAGGAGGTCATTGTCCCACAGTACTCATCCCTCATTAGACCCATTATAGAATACAATGCCCCATTTGGTATGTACCTCTCTCAAGACATCTGCAACAACTGGAAAGGCCACAGAAATACCTCACTAAATGAATCACAGGCCTAAAGCAGATACCCTATGCTGACTACCTTAAAAAACTCCAGCTATACTCTGTTGCATATCATCTACTCAGAGGCGATCTCTTCTTAACATACAAGGCCATGTCAAACCCAGAGCTGTGGACATGCTACACTTAAATAAATCACAATCCCTCAGAGCCACACACTCCAGGTATCTAAACCTTGTCATCACAATAAACAAAACATGCTGGAGGGATAGGTTCCTGACAAAGAGACTCCCCAGACTCTGGAACAGACTGCCCATACATGTCAAGCAGGGTGCCTCTTTGGCCCTCTTCAAAAGGAACCTAGATAACTGGATGGGAGAAAGGAAATTCACCCAGGGGATCGCATCAGTTGCCTTGCTAGACAGGGAGCCAGGGAAGTAAATAGTGTGGGAAGAAATAGCCAGGGAATTGTTATGGCTAGGCTTGTACAGGCCCTAGGGCCGATAGCCTAGTACTAACCTATGAACCTATGAACAAGGGTTTGTGCACTCAGGCTTTTGCTTTCATTCTACAGTTTCCTTGGAATTGTGTACCATGCCTGGTGGTGGCTAGCGTTAATAGTAATTACACAAAAAAACACTGACTTATGATATATGCCACATTTTCAGTAGGCCACTACCAGTGAATATGGTATTTTTTTCAGGACTCAATGAGATCTAATTGGAGTCTATTTTGGATAATGTGATATTGCTTGTAACAGACTGTAGGTGCAGGAAATGGTATTTCTTGATGGTGTTATAGAATATATTGCCAAGAAACTAGGAGCATGAGATCTTCACTGCGCTGGGAACTGTGTGTGTTAAATCTATGCAAGGCTGAGATGACTGTGACACAACTCCATTTTGTGAGAAAGAAGAAAACATGGCAGATACTCACATTCCACAGCAGGCTGGCTACTTGTGTTGAACTGTTTTTATTTTTTTAATTTTAATTTCTGGAATGACATAACTATCTTTGAATTCCACAAGAGGAAAACAATACTAACATTCCGGAATGAGTTGGCGACCCAAAGGCAAACTAGGAAGAAGACAAGTTCAGCAGAGCTGAGAGTCTAAAATGTATGTTAAGCTCTGGTTTCTCAGAAACAGTAGAAGCCAAGACAGATGTTGGGTTTTAAAACACAGTGGCTATTCTTTTAAATTATTTTTGTCTGAGGTTAAGTTATTTGACTGATACAGTTATCCACAATCTGTGTAAAACAAAATGTTAGGGGCCAAAGTACATTATAAAAAATGTATTTGAGTAAGACAGCATGCACAAACAATAACAAAATGAATCTTAATTAATTTGGAGCTTGTTAGTAGCTGTGAGCTAGCTTTGTTTCAGTGGCGGCTGGTGACTTCAAATCAAAGGGGGGCTGCAGAGGACAGCTGAATGAGTGGGGCCAAAAGGAAGGGGTGTAGTGAACTAGAAAGGGGCAGAGCTATGCTCAAAACCACAAAAACTGGGAGTTTAATTAAATACGCTACTTTGGGTGCCAAACCGTCATTATGACAGTCCAATCAAGACAAAATGAAGTGGAGAAGAAAAAAATATTTCAATGCATTGGTTACATGACAGCTTACTTAATATCTAGATGGAAACAAAAAGATGTGAGGCATCAAAAAATAAATTACTTTTTAAATACATTACTGGAATGCCAGTCAAAATCAAGTATAAAAAAACAAGCAGCACTCAACTCAAACCACTTCTCCTTGCACTGCAGTTCTAATTATAATTTATGTTCAGCTTTATAAAATTACCAAGTAGCATGCTGAAAGTAGCAATCTCTGTCTATCCAAAAAAGACCTGGTGCCTGACAACAACTATCTACATGTTTCATGGAGAAAACATGATCAAAGTAAAAAATGAACAGTGAACAAGAAACAAGCTCAAGATAAATTGCTTAAAGGATTATTGCACAGGTTATGGACTACACATGATAGATTGGCATTCTGTTTAGTTTATGGGTAAAGCCTGCAAAATGACTGCAAGTCTCCAACAAATGTAATGAGCTTCTGAAAATACTGTAATCCTGTCCGTTATTACAAATACTGTCATATGCATTCCAATACCTAAGGGTTATACGTTATCTAGTTATATAAATATTCTCTGCATGGCAACAACAAAAAGGCTTTCAGTCTTTATAATTCTTTTACAGTATGCTTATTAAGGCTTACGTGCATCTTACAATCTCAGAAAAGCTTTCCTGATGGTCAGTAAAGCATTGCTACTTAAACACAGAGCAACAGGCACTGCAACAACATGTGTTTTCTGAATAATAAGAAGCATAAATCAACAGTATAAAAATATGACAAAAAATCAGAACATTCTGCAAAATCAAGGACAGATGAAAAGCCACTGTAGTATTTGTTTCTACCTTGCATGAGGGGATACTCTGCACACTTACGCTGTATAACTGCTCCTTGCCTTGCTTGGACACATCCAGATTCACTACATGAGGGAGTGGGGTAAAACAAGTATGTCACAATTTGAAATGTCTCTGGATGATGGTGATGGCCCTGACACATTTGTCATACCTGTCAACCTCAGAGCAAGAAATCTGGACAAAGTCATAAACAGAAGTGGGACAAAGGTGCAAAAATAAGGACAAATTTTAAATATTGCTCTTATAGATTCATAGATTATTACTAGGCTAACTGCCCTTATGGACTACTTTAAGCCTAGCCAATTACCCCCTGCGAGAATCAAACCATGCACCTTGCATTTTTAAGATAAGCACCTTAACCATTATGCCACCCTTATAAATTTGGAAAGATAATAGAATAGTAAGTCTTGCATTAGTATGAATTTTCTGAAGGGTATGAAATCTGAAACTCAAATGTCTGCCATTATTTTCTAACTTCAATCTTTAATGATTTGCCACTAATTTGCCAGAAAACCACACTTTTATGAAAAACAGATCAAAAATGTGATGCAAAAATATAAAATAGCCACACAATATAGCTGGGAACATGTCAAAGAAGGGATTTTTTAATATTAGTGTTGTTAGTTTGAGCAGCTGACAAAATAAGATAATCTACATGCATTTCTGAAATAAAAGTAATCTATAACTCTGATCATTACAGTTATTTATAATTGTAAACCCTGCATGTTTTCTTCCAAAATTGCCATTTTGCGGAGGGATTATTAGGGTATAGCAACATTTTAAGCCAAAATCAGGGACAGTTGAGAGGTTTGGATATACCTAATTCTATAAAGTGATTTATTTGTGCATACCTCTTAACCTCTTACCGCAGGAAATCTAGACAAGGCCAAACATATTGGGGGAAAAAACAAGCAGTACTAAAAATTGCTGTTGTATAAACTTAGTTAATAGAATAGCAGGCCTTGCTTTAGCATGCATTTTTCTGAAGGATATGAAGTCTGAAACTCAATGTCTGTCATTATTTAGTGACTTCATTCTTAAATGATTTGCCAGAAAACCACAATTTTTATGAGCAACAAACCAAAAATAAGAAGCAAAAATCTATTCATGCTGCAAAAATCCGGACAGCTGAGAGGTATAGTTCAGCCAGGGCTGTCTTTGAGTTTGCCACCCTTCCCCCCTCACAAAATCATGGTTGAATGGGGCCTCCCCCCTGCAGCCATTCCAATATCCCATTACTTGGCTATTTCACCCCATTTACCATAAACACTGTGATGTGCATACTGTTTTACTTCTACAATGATTTGGATTTCATTTAAAAGTTTTAGCTTACATTTTACAGCACAAACACTAATAGACATCTGTTAAACAAAGCAATGCAGTCTCACAACGAAAATAGACTTAGTATTAAAACTTCTCTGCCTTTCAGACTCACATTCATTGAAACAGCATTGAAACCCACATTGAAAGAAAATACATCTGGCCAGTGGCAGATAAAGATTAACTTTGGGCTGTTTTCAAATCATAGGCATCTTGCACATGAGACATACATGTGTTCTTTGATGCACCTGCCTGATTGTATTCAATTATATTCCTTGTATAATACAGTACAGTTGTTAGAGTGCATTTTAAATTTAATGTTTTGAACATTTTTCCAGTAAACAATGAAACAAAATGCATGCACCAATAATGACAAACCTGCCCAATTCTGAAAATTTCCATCATAAACATCTACTCAAACATCTACAATCCACCAGTATCAGTAAATATGCACAATCTGTGCAGAAGTAAAAGTCATCTAAATAATTCCACATTAAAGATATCTGTAATTAATGAAGAGGTTGCTGCAAGAAAACAACTTTATATTTCATTGTTTCATCTACAAATAAAGTGCCTGTTGCCCTTGAGGAATAAATTGCCTATGCTACATTAAAAAATGATAAGCTAGTAATATTGGAATAGGGAATGGATGGCAAACTGATAACAGGTTCATAGTTACTAGGTATCTCCACCAAAGAGGACATTCTCAGGACTGCAGCATCGGGGGCGTGGCCAAGGATGAACACAGGATAGCAGCAGATTTCTTCAGCTCCACCAATTTCATTACACTGACAGGAATTAATTACATGAAAAATTAATTTTTGAAGTAATTTTCTTTCTAAATATGTTTGTTTTATATAGTTCTTGAACTATATCTAAAAAATAAAGGAAATCTTAACAATATTCCTGTCAGAAATCACTTTGGAAATTTTCCTGTCAGTTTATCAGTCTGAAATGAGTTCCAGTAAGACAAATTCTCAAGACTCCAGCATCAAGAAAGAACTTCAGTCTCTGATAATTATAATCCAGCAACTTACTGCTAAGATGGATAAAATGGATACTAAAATAGACACCTTCATAGAAAAAACTACAAAACAAATAGACTTGTTACATATAGACCTGGAACAACAGAAGATCCAGATGACAGGCATAGAAGAAGCTGTGAATGACATGGAAAATAGAATACAAGAAGAGGAAATCAACATTGAGTTTCTGCTGAAACAAAATACACATTTACAAACAAAGCTGGATGACCTGGAAAATAGATCTAGGTGCAATAACATTAGGATTTTTGGACTGCCAGAAAATATTGAAGGTAACAATATTACTTCTTTTTTAACAACATGGCTCCCTAAAACTTTAGACTTACCAGAAGCATTCTCTTTTGGTATCGAAAGAGCACATAGATCTATAGCTCATACTAACTCTAACAAAAACTATCCTAGATCAGTTATAGTTAGATTTCTATCATCTTTTGATAAAGAGATGGTTCTTAAATCTGCTTGGGCTAAAGCTCCTGTTAAGATTAATGAGACAACTGTGCATTTTGACAATGACTATTCTTCCATGGTAATAGCTAAAAGAAATGTTTTTCTGCCACTAATAAGGGAGCTTAAAAAAGCACAGTTTAAAACATACCTTCTGTTTCCTGCCAAGCTTAAAATCTTCCTTTCTGATGGTCCTAAAATTTTCGATGACTTAGACTCTGCTTTACTGTTTATCAAAAAAAATAAGATTTTGGATAAAATAGAAGAAATGGAATGGGCTAGTCCTTCATTAAAGAGACTGGCAACTGAAACTTCGTGGAAGACTTCAGAGAAGAAGAAGAGACTAAAAAACAAATGATTTGTTCTAGGTTTTTTTTCTCTCATCATTTTATTTCATTATTAATCTTTTTAAATATAGTTCCTGCATTTCCAAGAAGCAACAAATATTTTGAAAAAGATTTAATCAAAGTTATTCTCTGTGTGCAAAGAAATGTTTTGTTTCATAACTAGTCAAAACACCTGGAGATTTAATGGCAAGTTGTGATTCAACTTGTTTCTCTTTCTGAAAAGGAGAAGTAAGGTCAGTAATTTGATACATTTTTTTCTTTATCTTTTTTTTTCTTCTCCTTTTCTTCTTTTCTTTGTTTAAACAATGACATTTTATTTAGATTATGTAGTGGGTGAAGGGTGGGGGGAAGGCAGGGAGAGAAGAGTAATGAAAATATGATTAATAGAATAATAACATATTTATGCCTTGTAAAAAGTTTATATGTTCTTCAAATGCTATTCCTAATTATACTTTCTTGATTACACTGCTTATGCTTGTTTGTAAATAATCTGTCATGCTTTAACTAATAATAATTAGAACTAAATAATAGTAAATAATATGTTTTATTTTAACTCTATTAATATAAACAGTAAGTAATATTCCATTGTATATACTTCTTATAGCTTTCTCTTACATTTTTTTATTTCTGCCTTACACCCTTTTACTTTCTA